>NC_141551.1:57537500-57875000 GCF_021556685.1 Rattus norvegicus | reverse complement strand
CATTATCTTTAATTTCCCAGAATACAAAATGGAGAAGGTACGTCAGCACCAAGCTACCGAAGTGCATTCAGAAGGAACAGAAGGAACTAGTGATCCAGACTTGCCTCGGGAGACAACCAAATTCCACCGATATGTTTGGAGGTGGGGATTGTAGTGAGATCGATCACAGACTGAAACTCTACAAAGCTGGGTTTGGGTGGTAGCGATAACAGGTGAGCTCATGGATGTCCCTGCTTTTCTCACCCCACATCCCCTGCTATTCTTATCCTCCTAAAGCTAATTCTGATGGTTGAAGAATCTCAGGAGACATTTTCATTGGTTATGTAAAGTGTTCACCAGCAGTCCAGTATTGTCGAGACAGTTTTATGTCTATCGTTCCGGAGGATGCATGCACTGTGTAACTCTCCTGTGCCCTCTCCACCCCAACATTCCTGGCTACTGTGTCACACGGGCTGCTACAAGAATGTATGTCATTGCCTTGGTCCTTAGAAGACTACCTTTGTATTAGAGTTAAGAGTAGGATGGCTTGAAACATTACCAGTACCACCAGTACCACCAATAAATTAGTATATAACTGGCAGTGAGCAAATAAACACAAGTTATTATTCTGTAGCATTGAATAAGGGCCTTGAAGACACTTAAGTGCAATAATACATCAGAGCTGGAATAAATTTGAAATAGTTTGTGCCCATTGCTGTCCCTTGAGGCTGGAAAGCCTGACACTTAGAGGGGAGGTGTTTAAGGTCACAGAGTAAGCTAGGAGAGCATCTAGGATTGGACTATATGCCTGGACATCTAATACCATCGTGAATTGGTGCAAGCCAGGGATTCTTTGAAATCCTGACGTTTGAAGGAAACCTGGGTGATGGGCTCTACCTGAGCTGAGCCCATCTTCCTCAGACATTCCCTTCCATCAGAAGCCAGGAGAGGTAGGAGGCCTGCTCCTCCCACATAATGACAGAGCTGCTCCTCAGTTCCCCTTCACTAATTTGTACCTGTATCTTTCTTCTTACATAACTAACCACTGTGTATTCTTTCTAGGTAGGTTTAGTGGGGATCCAAGCTACTCCTAAGGGCAATTCAGGCCGCATTGCTTCTTTAGTTGCTGCTCTTGGCCCTATATCATCCCACCTGAAACGCCAGGGAAGTCTAGTCTAGAAGTAATACTAGGTGACCCAGACTCAACCTCCCAGCCTGGATCAAGCCTGCATTCTTAAAGTTAGCAGCTCTTTGTTTCCACACAGCTCCCTCGTCCCCCAACCCCAACCTGTGTTTCCTCTTTTAGTCTTGCTGGCCTAAGCAAAGGGGATGGCCATCCTCGGTATTCCTTCCCTTAACTTTTCTGGAGAGATTTTTGGAACTTTAATGTCATTTCAACCATGTAGAAAAATAACATAGAAAGGAGAGAGAAAGGAAAACACCAAGGCCAGAAGATTTGGATCCATTCCTTACTCTGCCACCAAGTATCTCAAAGTCTCCCAGCCAAAGCCTCCATCAATCTGCCATTACACAACCAACATTGGTTTTTTTTTTTTCCACCATCAGCATGAGGAATTGTTGGTGAAATGCATCTGTAAAATCTTGTAAAAACATTTCAGACATCCCCAAAAATGCAGGTAGGCCTGAGAAATGTAAACTGAGGACAAACTTTGAAGTTCTTAGAGTCTGAGTTGGGGAAGAACTGTATGTGGCTAAGAGTCTTCCCTCCCTCACGGTCCCTGCCTAGCCATTTCTGGTTCACTTGGGTCAGTTATTTGTAGGTTTTTATTACACATACACATAAGAAAAAGACATGCTGTGTCACCTTTAACAATAGTGACACCACACTTGGCAGAGCTTGGGTGCCATTCTCTGGAGATATCTGTAATACACAAATAGAACTGAGTTAGCTAATATTGACTGCTAGCCAACTAGAAGACTAAACTACAGTTTACTAATCCATTTTCTTGTTGGAAACGCATAATTCATTTCTGCTATTTAGCTATCTTAAGCAAGCTACAATGACAATCATACACAAAAATTCAAGAGATTATTTTCATGTAAAAATCCAGAGGGAGAACTGCTGAGTTATGGGATGTGGACTCCTCCATTCGACTGTTCTCAGAACAGACATCAAAACTTTGCAAAGTACTTAGAAAAAAGGTCGCCAAAGTCCTCTTCGAAATAATCAGATTATTTAACTCTCTCCTGAGTAAGTGCCTTTTCCCTCACATTCTATCAACACTTAGTGATTTGGGCTTATCTATTTTTGATGGTATAGTGGGCGTGAGTTTGTACCTCATTGTGTAAGGGTTGGCATTTCCATGTGTTCTTTGAGAGCTGGGCCTTCAAATTTGACCTATTGGTCATTCCATTTCCTGCCTTTAAGAATTATCACGTTTCTCATTTTTCTGATGGGATTGTTTTAATTTTTAAGTGATTGTACAGGTTTATCTGGACTCATACCCATGGTACTAATTCTTTCGTGGTGATATGTTTACAAACAACTTTTCTAGTTGGCCAGTATTTTGTACCTTCCTTTTGCATATTTTGTCATGTTAAAGTTTTATTTTCCCCTTCATGAGGCTGTAATGCAAAAAAAAATGTATATTTATGGAAAGTAATATGGTGTCTTGGCATATGTACTAGAAAATGATTGAGTCTAACTAGTTAGCATATTTACTACACCCATAGTGTGTGTGATGAGTCCCAAGGATACATAATTTCTTGCTAAGTACAGTCATCATGCTTCCCACCAGGCCTCCAGTAAGGACTTCCCTCTGCTCTAACTGAAGCTTTCCTCCATGTAGCCAGCATCTTCTTATTCCACACCACTCCTCAGCCCCGGAAACCACCTCAGTTTCTGATGCTATACGCTCGACTTTCTGAACTTTCACATTACTGTAGTATTTGATTCCTGGTTGTAAATCTTATACCTCGCTGAAGATATTCTTTTTTTTTTTTATTAACTTGAGTATTTCTTATATACATTTCAAGTGTTATTCCCTTTCCCGGTTTCCGGGCAAACATCCCCCTCCCCCCTCGCCTTCCTTATGGGTGTTCCCCTCCCAGCCCTCCCCCCATTGCCGCCCTCCCCCCAACAATCACGTTCACTCGGGGTTCAGTCTTAGCAGGACCCAGGGCTTCCCCTTCCACTGGTGCTCTTACTAGGATATTCATTGTTACCTATGAGGTCAGAGTCCAGGGTCAGTCCATGTATAGTCTTTAGGTAGTGGCTTAGTCCCTGGAAGCTCTGGTTGCTTGGCATTGTTGTTCATATGGGGTCTCGAGCCCCTTCAAGCTCTTCCAGTTCTTTCTCTGATTCCTTCAACGGGGGTTCTATTCTCAGTTCAGTGGTTTGCTGCTGGCATTCGCCTCTGTATTTGCTGTATTCTGGCTGTGTCTCTCAGGAGCGATCTACATCCGGCTCCTGTCGGTCTGCACTTCTTTGCTTCATCCATCTTGTCTAATTGGGTGGCTGTATATGTATGGGCCACATGTGGGGCAGGCTCTGAATGGGTGTTCCTTCAGTCTCTGTTTTAATCTTTGCCTCTCTCTTCCCTGCCAAGAGTATTCTTGTTCCCCTTTTAAAGAAGGAGTGAAGCATTCACATTTTGATCATCCGTCTTGAGTTTCATTTGTTCTAGGCATCTAGGGTAATTCAAGCATTTGGGCTAATAGCCACTTATCAATGAGTGCATACCATGTATGTCTTTCTGTGATTGGGTTAGCTCACTCAGAATGATATTTTCCAGTTCCAACCATTAGCCTACGAATTTCATAAAGTCGTTGTTTTTGATAGCTGAGTAATATTCCATTGTGTAGATGTACCACATTTTCTGTATCCATTCCTCTCTTGAAGGGCATCTGGGTTCTTTCCAGCTTCTGGCTATTATAAATAAGGCATGCATAGTGGAGCATGTGTCTTTTTTATATGTTGGGGCATCTTTTGGGTATATGCCCAAGAGAGGTATAGCTGGATCCTCAGGCAGTTCAATGTCCAATTTTCTGAAGAACCTCCAGACTGATTTCCAGAATGGTTGTACCAGTCTGCAATCCCACCAACAATGGAGGAGTGTTCCTCTTTCTCCGCATCCTCGCCAGCATCTGCTGTCACCTGAGTTTTTTTTTTTAAATATTTATTTATTTAATGAATATGAGCAAACTGTAGCTGTCCTCAGACACACCAGAAGAGGGCACCAGACCCCATTACAGATGGTTGTGAGCCACCATGTGGTTGCTGGGATTTGAACTCAGGACCTCTAGAAGAGCAGTCAGTGCTCTTAACTGCTGAGCCATCTCTCCAGCCCCGTCACCTGAGTTTTTGATCTTAGCCATTCTCACTGGTGTGAGGTGAAATCTCAGGGTTGTTTTGATTTGCATTTCCCTTATGACTAAAGATGTTGAACATTTCTTTAGGTGTTTCTCAGCCATTCGGCATTCCTCAGCTGTGAATTCTTTGTTTAGCTCTGAACCCCATTTTTTAATAGGGTTATTTGTCTCCCTGCGGTCTAACTTCTTGAGTTCTTTGTATATTTTGGATATAAGGCCCGCTGAAGATATTCTTAAAAAAAGAGTTCATGTTTGTGAAAATATGGGGCTCAGCACGTGTCCCTTTGGACATGTCTTAAAATTTTCTTTAAGCAGGACATGTGCTACATGCACTACCCGGTCTCCTGTTGTGTTCTAAGCTTCCAGAACATGAGAGTGATATCAGTTTAAACCATATATATATATATATATATATATATATATATATATATGTATATATATATATGTATATATATATGACAGAAAACTTTAGAATTCATGTTTCACCCAGCTTCCTGATTTGGGTCCAGTCTGCTGATCCAAATTACAACATCATCGCTTCAGGTACCTCACACTCTCTTTACTGTTTCCAAAGTCTGAGGGCCACAGTGCTCATCCCTCGACCTCTGTTCCCTCATTTTGTCTTCTTCCCCCACCTCACATGCTTCCATTTTAATTTTTAAATCTCAGACTTGAAGTCAACTGTCTAGTTTTTGCCTCTGTGAAAATCTGGCCTCGGTTAAAACCTTGCCACCCTGTAAATCATTATCTAGATGGCAGCCAAATGTTTCTAAAGATCTGATGAAACCAATCACACCATTCAGCTGCTTAAAACTCTGTTCTGAACTCTCGAGGGCTTCCAAGTAAAGCCACAAACTCGAAACTAGAATGCACGGTCACTGTCATGGCTTTGGTTTTTTTTATCTCTTTCTATTTCACCCCCACAATGCCTTCAGATGAACAATCTCTCAAATATTCTAATTTTTAAGAATCTATTGAAGTCACCCCAGATATCTTACTTGTCATAAAAAAATTATAATCTGACTTTAAAATCCAGTGCATTCTCATGGCATGGAAGATCCCCCCGTCTTTTCTGGTGCTAACACTGTTTCTCTTCATGTTTAACACACAGGTAGACTGGGTGCCAGTCGGCCCAAGATTCTACTTTTAAATGATGTGGGAATTACTTTCATTTGAAACATTTCACCTAACAGTATAATAGGGCTGGGGGTGGGTGGAGGTAAAAGTGTTCACTGTACAAGAATCAGGATGAGAGTTCAAATCCCAGCACCTACATAAAACGCCAGGCATGGCAGGATGTGCCAGTAACCTGTGTACAATGTCCGGATGAATTACTGGAGCTGGAAGGCTACCAGGGCAGCTCCAAGTTTACGGAAAGGTACTATATCAAAGGAATAAAGCAGAGAGTAAACAGAACGGGGCATCTAGAATCCTCCTCTGTCCTCAAGTGTGCATATGAGTGCACACACAATAAATTAATAAATAAAATATGTACTATGTATTCCTAGCTTGCTTTTGGTCATTTGATTTCAACACAGTGATAGTAACCCTGAGTAAGACACACAGTCAGGAACAAAGCTGAACCAAATCCTGATGCTGACAGTTTCCATGAAGCTACGACAACGCCCTTTACAATAATCTCAATTCAATTCTGAAAAGCCTATATGAGCTTTCGTTTTCCACGTTTCATATACAGATTAATGTCATAAAAGAATGAGTTTTCTCATGCATTTATTCCCTACCTGCTCATAAAAACCAACTGTTTATGATAGAAAAAAATTGAAAGCAAAAACATCAAGGATAGAGCTCTTCAGGAAAGCCCACCTGACATAACAGAACAATGTTGGTTTTCATATGGACAATTTAAAATATAAGAAAACAGATGTGGCCATGTAGGGAGAATCGGCTGGCATTTGTAACTTCTGTTCACAATACCAAAATGTATTTTTTGAGCTACTTTGATAAAGAAGGTTCCCTGGAAGAAATTATATCAGTTCTGGACTCTTTAGGAAGGTTGGAGAGCCGCGAGTGCTCGGCACCTAACTAGGAAACACTGGAGCAGCACTGTGCATCAACACAGAGGACAATCTAGTCCCATAGACAGCACAAGCACAGGAACCAGAGCTCACACTGCAGTGTCTGGGGAAAGCACTAGAGGTGGCATTCACCTTCATCTCTTCAAAACTCAGACAAGCTACTATCTATTCAGCTAGCAAACAGACCACAGATGCCAATCCAGACAATGACTCACGACAAACTACCAGTCAAAATCAAAAGAGAAAGGAACACTTTTCACGTAAAAGCAGATTTAAGGGCTTTACGGCCACAAAAACCAGCTCTACAGAGGAAAGTATATTTTGATTTGAAGAGAATATTAGACACATCCAAGAAGTCACAGGGACTATATAGTCCCAGGAATATTTAACATAAAGAGGTCTAAGAAGAGAATACAACCATAACAAAATACCAGGAATTAATGAACATTCAGTAAGAACTCTCAATATTAATCATCTCAATTTCCACAACAAAAAGATGACTAAGGATTAGTAAAATGGATTCCTCTTGTTTGCTGCCTACCCCTAAGAAACACGTTTTACCAAGAATGGTACACACCATCTTAGGGTAGAAACATGGAAAATGATCCTCCAATCAAATGGAACAAAGAAAGAAGCAGGCATAGGTGCCTGATATCCTACCAAATGGATTTCAAAGCAAAATTAATCAGAAGAGATAGGGAAGAAGATTTCATACTTATTGAAGGAAAATTCACTGAAAGGATGTTATAATTCTAAACATTTATGCACCAAATGCAAGGCATTGGAGTTTCATAAAACAAATATATCTAAAATAACAAAATAACTCTACAGAGCAACTATGGGTGACTTCAATACCCCACTCTTATCAACAGAGAGCTCATGCAGACAAAAACCAAATAGAGAAACTCCTGTGCTAAATGATGTCACAGCATCGATAAAAATGGACCAAACAGACAACTACAGAATATTCCACTTGTCTTAGGGTTTTACTGTCAGGAGCAGACACCATGACCAAGGCAAGTCTTACAAAAGACAACATTTAGTTGGGGCTGGCTTACAGGTTTAGAGGTTCAGTCCATTACCATCAAGGTAGGAGCATGACAGTGTCTAGGCAGGCATGGTGCAGGAGGAGCTGAGAGTTCTACATCTTCATCTGAAGGCTGCTAGCAGAAGACTGACTTCCAGGCAGCTAGGATGAGGGTCTTATGCCCATGCCCACAGTGACACACCTATTGCAAGAAGGCTACACCTCCTAATAATGCCACTCCTTGGACCAAGCATATACAAACCATCACACTCAAACATTAAAAGTACACTTTCTTCTCATAAACCCACAGAACTTTCTCCAAAGCTAAGCACATTATTAGGATACAAGGGAAGTCTCAACAAATTTAGGAATAGTGAAGTATCATCTTGTGTATTCTCTCACCACAAAAGAATAAATCTGGAGGTCAACAGCAATGCAAAGAACAGAAAACACACACGATCATGGAAGAACAAAACTCAAAAAAAAAAAAAAAACCTTAAGTTCCTAGAATTGAGTGAAAATGAAAGCATAACACATCAAAATTTATGGGATGCGATTATGGCGGCCCTAAGAGGAAAGTTTATAACACCCAGTGCCTACGCCAAAAACCTGGAATGACTTCATTTTTATAACTTAATGCTGCACCTGAAGCAGGCTTTGAAACCTAAGAACAAACCACAGCTAAAAGGAGAAAATAGATGTAAATATAGTGTTTAAATCTTAGCTAAAGCCATGGGACAAGTGAAGAAAAGAAAGGGAATACAGATAGGGGAAGGAGTCAGAATAGCTTTATTTGCAGATAACTCTCTCTGTAAAAGACTCATAAAGAGCCCAACGCTCCCACATCCTAATCTAATAAATGTATTCTGCATAGTAGCGGGATACAAAATCAACGCACAAACATCAACAGCCTTCCCAGAAACCAATGACAAACATGCCAAGAAAGAAACTGGGTAAGCGATCTTAATTCACGAGGGCCTCAAAATGTATCTTGGAATAACTCAAGTAAAGACTTACACAATGAAAATGTTTAGACACTGGAAAAAAAATTGAAGAGGATTCCAGACAGGAAGACCGTCCGTGCTCAGCGATTAGCAGAAATAATATTGCGAGAATGGATCAGCCTACCACGAGCAATCCACAGATTCAACACAATTACAACTCAAGGCTTCCCACAAATTGGAAAAAAATTTAAATGTGTATGGAAATGTGAAAGGCCCAGAATATTCAAACAATTTGAAACTTTAAATAAATGAATAGAAACCTACCGGAGGTGTCACCAACCCCAATTTCAAGTTATGCTACAGAGGTAGAGCAGTAACAACACCCCAGTACTGGTGTCAGACCCAGAGGTCAATGAAATAGAACTGAAGACAGAGGCATACTACCACCTGATTTTTGATAAAGGAATTATAAAATTATAATACACAGCAACTATAACCATCTGTCTATATAAGGCTGTGTTCAAACCAATCGTGAAAGTCTGGTTTATATCAGCAGTCACCAAATTAATATTTGCTGAGTGAATACTATATTAAGAAACTGGGTAAAGTAAGTATCATAATGCTTTGCAGAAAAAAGCAACCTACAATAAAATCTCATAAGTACTAAAATGACAGGTATCAGGAAAATATTTAAGAAACATGCCAGAGTAAATACAGTTAGCTCAGGCTTTCTCTTGGAAAGTGATAGCTAACCTGAGGGATGTTAGAGGTAATATGACAGTCATGTGATGAGATAGGGAAGACTGCCCTTAGCAGAAGTAAGTAGCAAGAAAATGCAACTTAAGGGGAATGAAGGAACACACTAGAACTGGAATACTCATAGGAAATGGCACACTGCAGCTACTCGAAATGTACATCGTATCGTGGAGTCATGTGTCATGTAGGGAGTGTGTCCACATCACTTAAGATTCAGTTCAAGCATGCAGTGTTTCAGTTCTGTGCTGAAGAAATGGGATAGCAATGAGTAAATTGTCTATTGACTGATTTATTGACTGATAAAAGCAGGGCACTCTCCTGGCCTAAAAATCAGTAAGATGCTGGAGAGAGCAAGATCTTTATCAGAGCAGTGCATTGTAAACTAATTAACTGACCCCACGAGAGGAGGATGTCATGCTGCAGGTAATTCTGTTCACTATTCATTGAGGGTCTCAGGTTCCCAGATAAGGATGAGACAAAATCTGATATCTACTGTGTCTTCTTCCAGTTCTATTGCCATCACTGGATATAGACATTGGGACTTCTGTTGTAAATCAAAGAGTCATGTATTAAAAATTTCAAACAACATATATCCTCCAAGCACTAGCCATTTGTTGCAAACAGCTCTCAAGAAAGGAAAAGAGGAATTTGTTCTGACACTAAAACAATGGAGTGAGAGAGAGAGAGAGAGAAAGAGAGAGAGAGAGTATGTATCTTTGCTTTCATTTGCATAGACTATGTATCCCAAGTTTCAGCAACCTTTTAGGGTGATTTTTGACTATATGGTAATTCACTCACGTTGTTACTCTTAGAAACCCATCCATATAGTTCTGGCATAAGGAAACTGTCAGAATTCACCATCCTTAAAGAATCTGAAAACACAAGTTGTAGATTGTGCTAGGTGGCGGTGGCATACTCCATTAATACCAGCACTGGTAGGCAAAGATAGATGGATCTCTAAGTTTGAGGCCAGTCTGGGCTACAGAGCAAGTTCCTTGATAGCCAGGGCCATACAGAAAAACCCTGTCTTGAAAGAAAACAAAATAAAGCAAAAAAAATCAAATTGTGAGTTGCATGAAGGTGAAAATGGAGTCAGAGGGTCTAAGATCAATCTTAATAAAACATCCTTCAAACAAATAGTTGAAATAGTCAAGATAAAATGAGACTTCTCTTCATCATGAGCACATAGAGGGACACTTGCTGACGAAATGCTTACATTCCTGGAAACAACATTCTTCCAGACTGCTCAGTCAAATGTTGACCTGGAACTTCCACTTGTCAATCAATTCCTCGCTGAGGGGAAAAACTATTCTGACAATTGTTTCCCTAGGGAAAGCTACAAATCCTGTACTTTGCATCTAGAAGGCCAGTTGGATCTATTTTTCACTGTGATTCTTATGGTCTTTTCCTCTTCTTTTTTTTTCTGTTTATTTTTTGTATATAGAAAATAAAGAACAGGACTTTACAGCTATTGAGAAACACACATAGCAATTCTATTTCCGTTGCTAAGCAACAAGAGCCATGTACCAGCACAATGAATGGATTCTGGTCAGCTGTATTATACAAGCAGCTATCGAGAGCTGTCTTCATAACCACAGGGGTGAGTACTCTTGGACACATATACATCTGAATTTGCCCGAGAAAAGGAAAATCTTTCATTTTAAACCTTTCTGGCATTCATCTTTTTTCTAGAAATTTTATTTAATTCTCCTCAATGAGAAGTTAACACAGTCTATTATAACAATAATCATCATCTCAAGAGAGGAAAATAAAGGAGAGGACATCAATTTTCCTAGTTCAGACTGTATTCTCCAAGCCTGGGATTCTTTATGGCCTCCTGTCTGATCCCAGGAGGCGGGCTTTCTCCCTACTCCTCTACTGTGACATCCACCCAGGTGATTAATTCCAGGAGAATTTTCTGTCTCCTGTTATGGTTAATACTTGCTGTCTTCAGTCACTAGGAAGGAAAAATACAGCACTGTTGACTATGCTATGTCTTTATTTAGACTGTTTTAATAATACATTGCCACTAAACAGAATTTGTAGAATATAGATGGATGTATGAATGGCAACACCCATGATCTCACTTATCAGTGACAAGCAGTATAAATATTTCTACACATAGTATTCCAGATTGTATGCATATACATAAGCCTATCCTTCCATTTTATTACCTGTATGTATAGTTGTAGCTTGCTTTATAAGTTTAATGATAGTCAATGTCATGATTATCTATTACCATAAAACTTGGAAAAATGAATAACAGGGTAAGTCATCTATGGCAAGGTAATTCTATTAATCTTACTATGTCTTCCTCTGAAGCTAACCATAGCTAGCTAGCATTATTAATTTCCCAGTTCAACTAATTGTTCGTTCCCTTTTCATTGATACTAATATTACCTTAATTTAAATCTCTCGTCTGGCCTTTTACTGTAACAACTCTAACTAGACTCGGGTTTCAAATGTTACAAATCCCAAATTGAAGTGACTTAAACAGAAGCTAATGTTTGGCAACACTGGTAAAGGCTCCAGTAGGAGTGAATAGCTGCATGCAGCCATAGCATCAGATAAGTTCAGTGGTACCTGGCTTCTTTCCCTCTACCTCACAGCAACTCTGTCCCCTTATTAGCTTAATTTTGGGGCAGATTCTCCCCCAAATGTGATTAAATGGCTACTACCTTCTTCTCAAGGCTTCCATAATCTCAAGAAAGGGCTATAGAGATGGATCAGTTAACATGTTACACAAGTGTGTTTGGATTCCTAGCAGCCATGTAAATCCAGGCATGTTGGTGTTCGCTTGTATCTCAAATATATGAGAGGGAAATAAAGTTTTCTGGAATACATTGTGCAGTCAATTTAGCTAATTAGTGATCTGTGGGTTCACTGAAAGATTTCCTGCTTTTTTGAAAGGTGGAGAAACACAAAGATCTGCAACTCTGTAGAGTCTTACACAGAATTCCTGGTAGAAACCCTTGACCTAGTCAGTCTACACCCCAATCTGTAAGCTTCTCTGACTGATATGATATTCTGAGACATGAGGAAGGCAGACTCAGAATATCTAGTAAGGTACCCAGACCCAGTCTTTTCTCCCAGCCTGACACCCACCCCCACCAATCACACTGCTTTAGCCCATATTGTGTCCTATAACATTGAAACTAGGAGGCCTAGTCTGGCTTCCACATGAGAATGATGCAGCATCCTGTGCCCTTTCCCAATGGAATACCATCTATGGGCAGGCACTGTGGTCCCAGCCTTTACGACCAAAGGACTATCTGCAGGACCCAGTAAGACTTCCATAGACTTATGAACATAGGCAGTAGAAGCCTACAAAAATTTACTCTTGGCCAGAAGTTGCACCTACTCTTCAATTGAGTTGAGAATACTTCCGACATATATTCACACATCAACACAGAGAAGAATGAAAATGAAACACTATTCAGTTGGTTCACAATCTGACAAGTTGGGGAAACAGCAAAGATCCAAATACCCACATAAGAAAGGTGTGATTTGATATCCAAACCAAAAAAACTCTAGCAATGAGCTAATTCTACTCATTTTCTGTCTTGTTGCAAAAATACAAACAGCATGAACAACCAAGACAATCTATCTCCACCAGAAATTAGCATTCTCATAAACATATTCTGTAAGAAAAGCAACTTAGCTGATATACAAGATGGTTACTTCAAAATAACTATTATATGTCCAATGACCTCAAAAAGGATATGAAGAAATGCCAGAATTAAGATTATGAAAATACAACAGGTGAATGAAACTAAAAAGCAATTTGATATGAAAATAGAAATTTGAAAAAATATGGAGTATCCAATAAATGTCAAATTTAAATAATATACAAAGTGGAAAACTTGCATAAGACAAAAAAGCTTAGAGGAAAGCCTTGCCAATAGATTGGCTCAAGTACAAGAGACACTATAAGGTCTTGAAGTAAAAGGTAGGGGAAAAAGATGAATTAGTCAACAAAAATTCAAAACTAGAGACAAACAAGCAAATCCCACAAAAGCCAAAAATATAAGAATAAAACATATAGGAACCCTGGGACACCATAAAAAGACCAAACCTGTGAATGATATTTATAGAAGAAAGAGAAGATCCACAGGTCAAAGGTACAGAAAATATTTTCAACAAAATCATAGAGGAAAATGTCCCAAATCCAAGGAAAGATAACTATTAAGGGGCAAAAGGTATAAAGAAAATCAAATAGACAGGACCAGAAAATAAACTCCCCACATCACATAAGTCACAAAGCATGAAGTATAGAGAACAAAGAAAGAAGACTGAAAATGGTAAGACAAAAGGATTAACTCAAAAATAAAAGCCAGCCTATCAGAAGAGCAGATGAGTTTTCCAGGGGGAGTTTGAAAGCTGAAAGGCTTAGACTGATGCTTTATAAATTCTGGAAGATTACTGATGCCAGCACAGACTACTATACCCAGCAAAACTATCAGCCATAAGAAGAAAATAAATTATCCATGATAAAAACAGAGTTAAGGAATGTATGCCATTGTCTTAGGTAGGGTTTTACTGCAGTTAACAGATACCATGATCAAGGCAACTCTTATAAAAGACAATATTTAATTGGAAGGCAAAGAGAAGACTGGCATCCTCAGGAAGCTAGGAGGAAGCTCTCAAAGCCCACCCCCACAGTGACACACTTCCTCCAACAAGGCCATACCTCCTAATGGTGCCACTGCCTGGGCCAAGCATATTCAAAAGAATGCACTCATTAAAACAGCTTTATAGATACCAGAAGTAATACTTTGTTTTGACGAAAGAAAAATAAAACAACCCAAGAGAAAAAAAAATACACTCCCAGAACAGTTTAAAAAAGGAGATAGAAGAAAGAATACCACCACAACAAAATAATTGAAATTTTAGAAAATTTTCAACAATAGCTCAAAATTAATAGTTGCAATACTCTAATAAAAAACACACAGAGCAACTGACAGGATTAGTAAACAGGATCCAACTTCTGTTGCTGTCAAGAAACACGCCTCACCATCAATGATGGACACTATTTTAGGCTAAAAGGATGGAAAGAGTTGTTAGAAGCAATGGAATTAGAAACAAGCAGGCATATCTATTCTAATATCCAACAAAATAGACTTCAAACAAAATTTCATCATAGGGGATGAAAGTAGACATATAACCCTACTCCTTACTGGGGAGCTATTAGCATTTGATAGTTCCTTGCAGAGGCAGAGGGAGTTCTTTGAAAGTGTGATTCCCAATAGGTCAACCATACTCTACAACAGACCTTACATCAAAGAAGAGTTGTAGCATGAATCAGATTTAAATTTTTGTGTTTAAAGTAAAGAAGAAAGAGATTACAAAATTACGTTGGAAGGAAAAATATCAGTAGATAAGGAATGAATATAATGAAAATTCATTTTAATGAATTCTCAAATAATAAAAGTATTTTTTTAAAAGATAGAAAGCAATAGGCAAAAACACAGGCTATCAACCTCTGGTCTCCGCATATGCAAACACATATGTGCACACAAGCCCACATGTACACATATATTCACATATACATATGTTTCCATGTGTTGGTACATATACCTGTACACATAAATAACTATAAAAGAAAAGGAATGCCTTCAATCTAGTTCGTGTTGATCCACATGAATGAATCATGAGTGACTAATCAGGTTCTTAAGATGGGGACAGGCATAGAGAATATGCCAACACTGAAGCCTCCGAACAATGTTTCCCACCCCAAACAAACACAGGAGCCCCAAAGTAAAGGGTATTTCATTTCCCAGAGCAAATCAACTGGGCAATCAAAGCCACCTCTCTCTTCCATTAGCCTCTGAGCTCCATGTTCTTCAATCACTCTTTTCTTCTCCATCTCAGCTTGGTGTATGAACCTTATCACTCGGAGTTCTTTCCCTCCATCCAGTATCCGGATTTATTCAGCAAGAAGCATCAGCAAGTAAAAGCATTTCTCCATCTCTTTTCTAAGGGACACAGGTTGAGAGTAGCTGTGTTCCTCTACTAAATTTCTTAGACCCCGAAAACCTCTACAAGCAGACCACACATAAAACAATTCTTTCCACTCATACATTCACAGCGTAAGAGACTTGAATGTGGGGGTTGAGGTGTGATGATAGCTCCCAGCTACTGCTAGTCCAAGGTGCTACACCATCCCTCACTGCTCTTGTACATACCTTCGTTGCTTTGGGTTTACCTTCATTTTCCTCTGGGATGACCACAATCTCAGCCTCCTGCTTAATTGAAGAGCACCCTTCATATCAACAATGAACCTGAGCTTTATAACCATCTACATTGTCATTCGAAGAATGACACATGTTAGGCACAAATAGCACAGGACTATCAGTAAGATTCTGCATTGAGGCTAAGGAAAGCAGGTCAGCAGGAGCTCACACAGCCCCAGCCCCAACCCAAAACTAAACAATTACAGAGGAGAGAGTTCCCTACATTTCTTTGTGTGGTCTGTCTGGTCTAGCCAAGACTGTAGAAGTTGTAGGAAGATTTCAAAAGAAAAAAGGAAATGAGTTGTCACTTAACAGAGTCACAAAAAGAAAACAGAAAAGCATGAACCATATCAGGTCAAAAAAAAAAATAGAGTTTGGAAAAACAGTCTGATTAGTCTGCAATGAGGTAACTGATAACATTTAAAAGGATGTAAAAAACATCTTTTTGATTGTCTCATGCTAAAAATACCTACTAGAAATAGCCAGTGTGGAAGAAAAACAACAGATAAAGTGAATATAATAAGCTAGGTATGCCAGTGTATACTACAAAGGGATAAAAAACAGGAGGGGGCTCTGTCTTTGTGGGCTTATAGTCACTCGAGACAAGATAAGGCCTTGTACCAGGCTCAGGGACAGATCAGCAGGTATAGATAGTGGGGGGAGTATTGGAGATTTTTCAGAGGCAAACTGTCTGTGCTGGCAAAGTGGTTTGAAGTTACTCATGGAGTAATTGCTCAGTTGGCAGAGGCTGTCTCAGACACTTGGAAATGTGGGAAGGGTCACTGAGATCAATATGGCTCGGTGGATATAAAAATGCTTGCTGTGTGTGCCTGGCAATGAGCATCCCATCCTAGGCTCCTAAATATTGTCCTCTGACATCCACACAGCTGCCGTGGCAAACATGCTCCCATGTATGCACCCAGGAACAATAAATAAAAATATTTTTGTTAAAAATCTTGGAGACATAATAGGACCAAAAGGAAAGTGCTGGATTGGCAGTGTTCTCAGTAGTGCTGGAGTCAGGATGATGATTTGGAAGAGGGTTAATAGTCTACTTGGCAATTTTCTGGCCCTGGGACCTAGACTTCACAACTACACTCTCCAATATGCCCCCCCCTTGCCACTTGTAGTGGATTGAACATGTAAATGTGACTAGTCTGAGGTCCGCTCTGCCAGAAATGGAAAACCCTACATTTTGAAAACTAAGTCACTGAAAATGTTAACTGCATTAATAATTATATTGACATGTGATATCACATGCATGAATAATATTCTGGAAGTCTGGAGTTCCGTGTTATAAATCATTAAAATTATTTTCAACTGTCTTTTACTTATCTTTTAGTATAGTTGCTAGGCCATTTAAAATTTCATTTGTGGTTCGCATCTGTGTGGTCTCTTTATATTCCTGCTGAACAGTTAGTTATTCCACAAAGTCTTGTTCTCTCCAGGCGTTAGTGATATTACAGTGCTCAGGAAGACTTGACTGAGCCCATTTCCTCCCATCACACAGAGTCTGGCTTTTGACCAGCAGAACAAAAACTACATCAAGACTCAACAGCTGCCATGTTCACACAACTACACCCACTCAGGAATATACAGTCACTTAGAAAAAAAAGTCACCGGCCGCCTCTTCACATGAACACTAACTTACCATATATGCACACAACCATATCTGTATGTGTCAGAATAATATCCACAAATAGAGGAGGATTAGCAGAATCTCCTGTTACAGTGAAATTTACATTTCTGCTGTCAACTCTAATCGTTTGTTTAAACCAGAAATAGTCATTAGTGCTTGTTAGTAAGTTCTTTGAAATTCAAAAGCATATTTGAACTTTGTGGTTTCCATTTCCTACCATCAAAAAACCAATCAACTGAGGGAGTGATTCTAGTATAAGCTTTTACCCACAGTTGAGATTTCAAGGCTGTTCATGCACACTTGAAGGGAAACGAGCAAAGGTGTTCGGGATAGGAGATCGCTGTTATCAGCTGACAAGCAACACAAGTGTACCCCAGTCTTTCTGCTCTCTTCTTTGGAGGTCTGCTCTTTGGAAATCATAAGCACCACCTGATTCTTCTAGCCTTGACAGTTCCGTGGGAATCTACCTAGCCCTCCTCTGTTGGCACCTGCTTAGTGTGCCAAGCTGCTGCTTCAGACTCTTAACTCGGTCTCTGTAGTAACCTATCACATCAATTACTCGGAATGATCTAATGCAAATCTTAAGAGAAGAAAGAATTTTCTTCAGAATTGACTGTCAAAAAAGTTCAAAAGCATATTGACTATTTAAGCTAGTTCCTGTGTAAGGATATGGGGCCCGTATTAGGTACTTTAGACCAGTGGTCCTCAACCTTCCTAATGCTGTGAACTCTTCAATACAGTTCTTCTTGTGGGGACTCCAAGCCATAAAATTATTTTTGTTGCTACCTCATCATTGTACTTTTCCTACTGTTATGAATCATAATGTAGACCTGTGTTTTCTGATGGTCTTAGGTGAGCTCTGTGAAAATGTAATTTGATACCCAAAGGGGACACAACCCATAGGTTGAGAAACACTGCTTTAGACTATGAAGCATTCATGCTTCCTCTTAATTTGGTAAAATAATTCCATTTTCCTCAGAGGAGTTATGATTTTATCCCACGTGATCAAAATGGAGCTAAATCCATTCTCTTCACTTCAGCCTCATTTGGCAATGGTTTTACCTAGCTAATACATTTCATAAGTCTGTGAAATTCAAATGGAAATATCATACGAACTACATGGGTTTAGACATGACTATGTGTGCACAATCTGTTCCTAAGAGATTCATTCTGGGGCTTTATCGAACTAGTGGAAAGACATGTAGTTTCTCTGCATTAGAAGGTAGTTAACATATAAGTTGAGAAGTTCAAGATGTTATTAAATGGGCAGCCCTTCCCTAAGCAAATGATAGGAAGCGAGGGAAGAGTAATTCTAATGCCCTGGCTTTAGATCCGGGTCCAGCAAACTGTAAGTGTGAACTTTCAAGGAGGTGAGCTGATAAATTCCCACAGTTGCTTAACCTACTTAGAATTCAGTTTATCTTGAGAGAACCATAAATACTTAAAAGCTCCATAGGTAAATAACCCATGTTTCCTATGCCTCAGGGAGCAATTTGTTGTGGAGCCTTCTCTGATGATCTGAGTTCACTCTGAAATTCCCAGTTCCCTTGTCCATGCGGCATGATTATCACTATTAGGAGCTGCCTTGGAGGTCTGGTCCATCTGTAATAAGGAAATGCAAAGGTCAATTGAATACTTCATGTTGAGTGGTTGGTAACATTCACCATCAACTCGTTCTTGCCACTGTCCTGGACTGTATCCCAGGTTCATGCTCTTAGTTTCTGCATGGATCCCAAGACCCAGATGTCAATTTGTGTTCCAGCTTCTAGTATCCAAATGTATGCTAGATTCATTATTCTCTCTCATAGTAATTTCTCCCAACCCAGTTGCTTCAGGCATTATTCCTTCCAACCTAAGGATTGTAGACAAGTCTAACATTGTGAGGAAATCCTTTTAAAAAATTAAACAGAAATATATTGTATCAATAATTAAAAAGTTTTTACCCTTTGAAAATTACCTTTTAATGTGGTGAATATTATCATTTTCTGACATGGTTATTATTAACTGCAAATTATAATAGCACTGTATTATGCTGTAGCCTTTCCCCTAATCAATGCTATCCTAGGGAATAAATTAACTTCAAATCCCAGAAACTTTACCAAGCTGCAATTAGGCTTTGCATAGATTCCTACCAAGAACAAATATCATCAAACCAGGATGCCTCTCTAAATAGAGTGCACATCTCATGACATCTCTGACATCATGCTGACACTAATGCTACCCTACATTCATTTACTGACACATGCCTAAGGTAACACCGGATCAAACATCAGAATGTCTGCATTCTCATCTTAGTTTTGTGTGACTTTTCAAGCAAAAGAAAAAAAATAGGTGAAAGAAAAAAACCACTTTCCTTTTTACCAGACTGGGAGGGGAGCCCTTAGTCCTGTGGAGGCTTGATGAGCCAGGATAGGGGAATACTGGCGCTGAGGCAGGAATGGGTGGGCAGTTAGGGGAGCACCTTCTTAGAGTCAGGGGGAGGGGAACAGAATACGGGGTTTGTGGAGGGGAAATTGGGAAGGGGATAACATTTGAAATGTAAATAAATAAAATAAAAAGAAGAAAAAAAGAAAACGGTGCATTGTCACAAAATGTTGTAAACTTCGAACTACCAAAGGCATAAATTATTAACATGAAAGTTCATTATTCACCAAACCATTAGTTTATGCTTCATTTTAAGCCACAATCAGATTGTGGATTTCTAAAGAAAGGTATTGTAAAGCAAAATAAGCATGTTCACCAGGAAGTTGGGACTAGGAGATAAGTAAGTTTAAGGAGAAGAAAAAAAAAATATGGGTCACAAATGTTAGTGAGAGAAGGAATGTTGGGCAGAGAAGAAAAGCAAGAGACCACAGAGAAACAGGCAAGGGGATACAGGATGGCAAACACAATGCAGACAGATGAGAAGAGAAAGACACCAAGGTGGGAAAAGGCCACAGAGCAGAGCACCAGTCATCCTTAAACCAGCTGTCCATTTCAGAAGCATCCTGAGAATGGAATGACTCTGGCTTTTACATACTAAAAGCTTTTAGTTACAAAAGAATTTGAGCTTCTTGAAAGAGAGAGAGGGGGAGGCAGGAGGGAGGGAGAGAAGGAAGGAAAAAAGGAAGGAAGGAAGGAAGGAAGGAAGGAAAGGAAGGAAGGGAAGGAAAGGAAGGAAGGAAGGAGGAAAGAAAGAAAGAAAGAAAGAAAGAAAGAAAGAAAGAAAGAAAGAAAGAAAGAAAGAAAGAAAGAAAGAAAAAAGAATGAAAAGAAAAGAGGGGGGAAGGAGGATTATTATCGCATGCACATATGTGTGGATGACATATGTGTGGGAGAATGTTGGGTGTGCATCCCAGTGTGTGGAGCTCAGATACAATTTCAGGAGTCAGTTCTGTCCTTCAACCATGGGATCAGAGAACTGAACTCAGGTCATCATGATCACACTAGCACTTCTATCCTATTGAACTATCCTGGCAACACTTGAGCTTGTCTTAAACCCAGCCAGCCCCTATAGAAAACTAGTAACTGAAACTTGCGTAAGAACACAGAGAGTGGCCATTGTGGGAAAAGACAGGGGCAACAGTAGGACTAACAAAACCTACGGTGCTTTTGGTTGGTGTTGTTTTGGAACAGGGTCTCACTGCAGAGGTCTGGTTGACCAGGAACTTGCTATGCAAACCAGGCTGGCCTTGAAGTGATGGAGAGCTGCCTGTCTCTGCCTCCCAAGTGCTGAGATTAAAGGTGAGTGCACCATGCCCAAACAAAACCTAGTCTGTTTAAGAATATCACAGAAAAAGAGCAGAAGGGTAAAAAAAAAAATCAGGGATCTTAGTCTACAAAATAAAGGCCAGCCAGTGAGACATTACATAACTTGACACAATATCATTATTACTGCTTTGCTTCACAAAGATGTCAATTAATCTAGATTTAGTTGATTATTAAATCTAATTTACCCAATTATCTGGGCTATGAAATCAATTTAAGAGAAAAAACCCAATCTGTTATTCTCAAGCCTGATCAACTTGAGAATTTCTTAAGGGTGTTCCTGGACTAACAGTCTAGATCTCTGGCTGATTGCACATATCTCTGAGGATGCAAAAAGAAGACATAAGAATAGCAGCTAGCAGATTGGATGAAGAGAGGGAGAGGGAGGGAGGGAGGGAGGGAGGGAGGGAGGGAGAGAGAGAGAGAGAGAGAGAGAGAGAGAGAGGAGAAGGAGAAGGAGAAGGAGAAGAAGAAGGAGGACATGACTGCCCCTAGGTATAGTGGAGGAGGTAGGGTAAGAGGAAGAGTACAGAAAGGGGCAGAGACAGAGAGATCTGGGAGAGTCCAGAGTGTACCTGGCTATACTGAACCAGGTCATGAGAGGAGAGAAGGGGAGAGAGAGCAAGAGAGGAGCTGCTGACCTAGACAGGCAGCCAAGGCCAAGAGACAGGCCCAGAGACCAAAAGGGCCAAAAAGGACTACATAACCAAAATGGTTAGATTGTATAAGGAAGAGCAGCTAGGAGGAGGGCAGCCCAGCCCCTTGGCTGGAGAGCTCTGGGTAGGGGTTGGCATATGCAAGCCAGGAGGACTCTATAACAGGTAGGGACTGAGGGATGCTGACAGAACCTGGCAACCAGTATTGTCACCTTTGATATAATCGGCACTTCTGTTAATCATTTGTCCTGAGTTTGAGATCTACAAAGACTTCTGATCAAAAGTGAGGGACAACTCCTGGAATATGAACCAGTCAAAGAGAAACAAGCTATTTACAGGGCGAGTCTCCTCAGGAGGTCATGAGTCACAGGCAACTGCCTGTCCTGTCTGAGATGTGTCAGGTCCAAAGGAAATTCCATTTCCCCAAATTCCAAAAAGTATAAGGAACAGATGACTAAAATCCATGGTGTTTATTAGCATACCAAGGTGATGCTGGCATCTAGGCTCCCTCAATATCCTATGCTTCTACATACTTCAAAGTCCATACTAACTCATTGCACTTCCTTCCCTACCCTACACCCTTCTAACTCATGGGCTTATCTCCTCAATTACTCATTGTCCTTATAACCCTGCTATTTTGGCTCTGCTTAACTCCCTTTGTAGTACTGTGTGTGTGTGTGTGTGTGTGTGTGTGTGTGTGTGTGTCCTACCTCCCCCCTTCTCTCTACTCTTCTATTCTCTTTCTACTCTGTTCCTGCTTCTCTCATGCTCAGATCTGGTCTTCTGGCCAAGTTCAGTCTACTCATGTCTCTCTCTGCTCTAGACTCTTCTAGATGCCTCAGGCTGTTCTCTCTCACAGAGCTACAATAAAAACTTTCCCTTTAACCATAACACATTGTGGCCATGCTATCACTTTGTATGTCATAGGCATTCCTCCTCAACGTGGGCTATTTGTGTTGCTAGCCCAGGGAAACAAGATATTGTCTGTGAAGGTCTCGCTTAGCACGATAGCCAAAGCAAAGATTTAGTAACTCATCGTCGTGATACTAGAGAACAAGACCTAATAAGATGAGTAGTTATAGTAGTAGTAGCAATTGTTGAAGCAAAATGAGTAGTGGTGGTTTCAGGGCTTGGGATAGTGCAAGTATCTATAAATACAATAGCATTATGTCATAGCATGGTATTTAGAGGTCTGGGCTCTGTATTCAAACCTAGTCATTTTGTATGCCTCCATAAAATACAAGTAAGTGAGAGCATTTTTTCCTCACATTGTTGTCCTACAAAATAACGAGAAAACACTTGTGAAAGATTAACACAGATCATGGTCTATTATGTGCTCAGTTCTTGTGAGTAATGGCAGAAGTAGGGGTGAGGTGGTAGCCCAGGCAAAGGAATCAATCCCACAAAGGGCTAAAAGGAAAGGGCATAGTCACCTTGTCACCAGAGGTTCCAATGCCGATTAATAGTTCTACGGGAGAGGCATTTCAGTTTCAACCTGAGAACTCGTGCTCTGTTCATGCTCCCACCACATTCAGTTCTTGAGCTTTAGAATCCATGGTTGCATGGACATTCAGTGTGTGCATGGTGGTGGTAGCCATCAGCCTGTAGGCACAGATTTTTCTCTCATGAGGCTTTGATAATGAGACATTGCCTAAAGAGTTGAGAGGTAAAATGAAAGCCTTTTACATTCTACCATGCCAGGCACTGTCTCCTTCTGGGTTTATGATGCCAGGCGTGGTTCTTACTACTGGGCACATGAAGTTCGGCAGTAGAAGAACACGTTGAATAACTACAAACAACTTTGACAATTACAACTGGTATCGGGAGCTTACACAGAGTTCTGGGGAGTCCGTTGGTGACAAGTGAGTTCATACTGAGCATGAGCTGGGGGGTAGCCATAGAAGGAAGATAACCAGTCATCAGACTGCTAGAGGAACCGTGGATAGAGACGGATGTAGTCAGCAGAGTCAGAAATGAGATGACAAAGCGTTAACTAAGCAGAGACAGGAAGAGTGAAAGGCAAGTGGCAGAGTTAAGGTTATGTAATTTTAGGGGGGAAAACGGAGCTAAATTAAGCTTTTCTAAAAAGGTTACTACTTTTTCCCCCCACAGAGTAAAATCTCATCAATTCAACATAATTGGATAGAAGCATGTCAAAATTAATCAAATATGAATTGCAGATATTTAAAAATATGACTAAGTGCTTAGATTTTTTTTGACTACATGAGATATATTAAATAACTTTTCACTTCCCTACTCTTACTTAGCAGTGCCAGTGTTCCAGCAACAATAAAAGTGAGGCTTGTCTTCGTAAATACCAACTCATATTTTAGATAATGTAATTACATTATTTTCCCCTTCCAGGAACTCTTATCTGCTTGCTCTCTTTTAAATTTGTGGCTACTTTTTCAATTGGGCTGTGTGTGTGTGTGTGTGTGTGTGTGTGTGTGTGTGTGTGTGTTTAAAGTTTGTGGATCCTTGCAAAAGAGGGTGCAGAAAGGTTGTAGGAGCCCAAGGAATAGGAAGTTGGCTGTGAGATTGTGTCTCCTAGAAATGTGAGAAGCTACAATCTTGAAGTCTAACCAATATTTCAGCCTAAACAGGAGCTGAAAAAGGAAGATGCAAAGAGAAATGCTGATGTGAAGCTGGGTGGGTAACAAGGCTTTAACCCTAGACAAAGGATCGCAGGTAACTAAGGAATGCTGCTGAGATGGGTTGGGGGGAGGGATAGTCCTCCCCAGAAAGAGTAGACCAACTAGTTATCCAACAGCAAATAGCTTCAGCTCTGAAAACATGAACAGAGAGCGAGCCCCTTAGAAATGATATTTCTCCCCTCTGAAGTAGATTAAACCTTCTTTTTTCTGCTCTTACCCACACCTGTGCACATTTCTGAGAAGTGGGCTGAGTTACCCTAAAAAAGCAGGTAAGCAGGACAGATTAACTGCCATTCCTCTTTCTCAAACTAACCGATCCGACCCATCTACAATATCAGCACAGAATGTAACTGTCTTGGAGTAAAGAGGCTGAAGCCAAAGGTTTGCTACCGTTTTCAGGCTAGCCTGGGACACAGTGTTAAGTCCTGTTTCAAATAAAGGAACAAACAAGGAGGGGAGGTGGGAGGCCTGGGGAGAGAAGGGACAGGGACAGAGGGAAAGAGAGCAGAGAAGCGAACAAGAGCAGAAATTAAGATTTTTAAGCCCTTAGTTATGGTAGCTTATCTATGACTCACTGTGCTTTTTATTTACCAAGTACTTGTACAATTTTTAACATGATAGTCTTCATGTTTATGAAATAATTATTTACGGAAAGTGGAAATGAAAATTTCTGTAATTCTGGCATTACTTATCAACGTGCTGTAAGTTATCTGCTCTGATAAGCATTCGTAATGGGTTAGTAGCTATCAAAGGGTCAGGATCCTAACTTTTATGTGTACCCATAATTACAAAAAAAACAAACAAACAAAAAACAAAAAACAAAAACATCCATAGTCGTTGCAAGATAGAGCAGGAAAGGTCCCTGAAACCTCAGGCTCCATTAAAGGACCGACTCCTGCTCTCAGTACCTGGAGAACTGCATTCATCTTCCAGTAGCTGGAAAGACCATCAACCCCTTTAGGAATGAATTTTATTCCACACAAGTCATCACATAGCTTGTGTAATCTGAACCTTGCTGGAAACATTTACTCCTGGCATCCACACCAATACAATTCAAGTCTCTATCAGATTTTTTTTTTAACCAAATGTGTCATCAGTTTCTCCATCTCAGTTGACTCCAATATCCTAACAATTGCTGTTTACTAGAAAAGCAGATCTCGTCAAGTAGTCTCTGTTCATCAGACACTTCTGTCCCCTAATCTGTGTCAAAGGTCAACTCCCCTGGCCAAGGGTCTCTAGTTCCAGTCAATCTAAACAACCTGTATCAGCTCAAGGACACCATTCTCCTGACATACACACTTGCTTTCTTCCTCTTCGTTTTTCTCCTCTCTCTGCTGACAGCACCTGGGGTAAGGGCAGCCTTAGAAGTTTGATCCTCAGTAAATCTTTCTTTCTACCCATGGAGTGGTCTAGTTAGGTAGCGTCACTGTACCCTCATTTACAGCTAACAATACTATAGTTCAGTGGGTAAGAGCACTTGCCACCAAGCCTGATGACCTGAGATCAATCCCTGGGTCCCCCATGACCTAAGGAAAGACCTCTTCCTCTAAACTGTCCTCTGACCTGCAAATGTGGTCGTGGCATACCTGAGGGCTCTCTCTCTCTCTCTCTCTCTCTCTCTCTCTCTCTCTCTCTCTCTCTCTCTCTTTCTCTCTCTCTCTCTATCTCTCAGATAAAGAAGGAAAGAGAATAGTTAACAAGTGCAGTAAAAATCACTATGATTTTATATATCCTTTCACACACTCAGTCTCGGTTTTCACAGAGAGAGCACTCGGAGGGCTTACAATAACTACACACCTGTATCTATTATGCGCGACGGAACAATAGCGGAGCAATCAAAGATGAGAACTTTGTATAAAAAGTTTTCACAGGCACTGAAATGCATAAGGCCTTATAAGCTAGAGAGCAGGAGAGTGGGCAGATGAGAAAGGGGAAGGCTCCTTCTCAGGTTCTTTAGAAATGCAAATAGAACCTACCTTAAAAGGCCTGATAGACTGCTAATCACTTACCAGGCATTTATTAGGAAACCTGTTCCAGCTCCTTACTTTAAAAAAAGAAAAGCCTTAAACTGAACAAAACCCTACTTGTTAAATATCAAACAGAACTGAGTATGGAGGTGAAAACATACATTATAATTTATATCCATAAACTTAGAGATAGGTAGTGCTGACTACTGTTTCCTATGAAGTGGTGAAGTTAATCCACCAGGCAGGCCAGCAGATTAGACCCTCTGGCCACCTGCATGCTGTGGAGAACCTTAAGGGAACAGTTCAAAATGACTTCTTTCAAACAAGAGGGAACCAAAACTATTCCGAAAAGCTGCCCCCAGTCCCCAAGAGCGTTTTAATCACTTTGTGAAACTCCAAAAGCCAACATATCTACTAGGCTTTTGGTTTTGGATTCAAATATAAAATGCCAAATGGCGGACCTTCCCCAGCATAACATTGGCAAACTGGGAAGCTCTAAAGATTATAGACTGAGTTCAATCCCTGGAACCCATGTAGGACAACTCCTACAAGTTGTCCTATGATCTAAACACATTGCCATGGACACATGCACACACACACAGGCACATGCACGTGCACGTGTATACACACACACACATGCACACATATACACACACAAACACAAATGCAATAAAATTTCACAATGACTTTATACATCTAGACATATACTTGTTCATCATCAAGCAAAGATATGTGAACATACTGACTTTGCTCCTTTTAGGAATGTGACTTTGATGAAAATGAAGATTCCTTTCAGACTGAGGTACATGGTGTATAATAATGTGATATCTATTAATAAAGACCTTCCGGTATTTTCAGAAGTGAGTTTATACAAGTCACCTGCTTCACAGTATGACTAAATCACAACAAGCTGTTCGTTATCAAATGTTCAAAGCATCAAGGGCAAATGATTTTATATTTTGCTTTTATTATCTGGGACCCTTTCTTTTTAGATTTAGCTATGGTTATATAACGTTTTAATCTAAATTTATTCAGACATTAGAAGATAGTCTGTCTTTTAATAATTATAGGTAATCTGAAGTAAGCAGTGCTTTAGGAAGAAAATAATTGGATTTTAGTCTTGGGTAAACCACATGTGTGTATGTATGTAAAGTTGTTGCTTTTTAATTATACTGCATGACAGTTTGGTATGTGTGGACAGCATATGCAATGACTAGACAAGCTTAGTTATAATTTCCTTTTTCATTATTCATTCACAATATTTTATTATCTTACAATAAATATATGTCTATGATCATTACGTGCAAAGGTATAATAGCATTGACCGATGATGTTTGGTGAGACACGGTGTGATATTTTAAGTTATATGCTTCTTGAATCTCATAATACCTCATTCTTGCAAAGGAGGACAGCCTAACCTATCTGTAACATAACAAAACCATTTGATGCAGACCATACTTTAACCCTATTGTGTACAGAGATGAGTTTTACTGGGTAGTAGATGAGGATAATATAGATACCATAAAAGTTTTGGAAAAAATTAGGCGTTGCCTCTCCCTCCCCAAGCTCTTTGTATCTACTGATTTAATGGAAGGTCATAAGAAACCATCTAGAAACATCTTACTGCAATACGGAATTCCAACTAAATATTGACAAGAGCTGGCAGGTTCTTTCAAACACATCTTGGGATGGGTAAGACACCAAGAGACCAGGAGCCAGTTGTGCAGTTGAGTGAAAGGCAGAGCAGAAGGATGATTGTGAGTGGTGATTTGAAGAGATGTGATTCTTACCTGCAACATACCCTCGTGCCTCAGACTCAAAGAACATCATGGAAAAGGAAGTAAAGGATTTTAAGAGCAAGAGAGCCAGATGTCTGTTGCGACACTGTGTCTTTTTTATATGACAAGAAAGCTGCACCTATGAAATCTGAACAACACGGCTGCCTAATCAAGACTCAAATAATGACACCAATTGATGTGTCAACGTGGATGGAGAAAATCTCACAAAGCCCCACTCCTGGATAAGAGCCATAGGCAGTTAATGACTACTGAGAGAGGGATAAGCCCTCTACTTGGTTACCTGGGTACCAAGTAGTCAACCTTAAAATTATATACCTATAAAGAACACTAAATAGACTCAGTCAGGTATATTTCTGTATTTATTCATAAGTACATAACAATGATAATTGAAGAAAAGTAGAGGAAGCAAAGGGAGGAAGGTAATGATGTCAGTACGTAGACATGTATGAGAACTGATGAAGTTTAAAACAATGTTGTTTCGTCAGAATTAAGGTACACCCTGACAGGCATAAAGCAACTGGCTATTCAGCAGCTACAGTTTTAAATGTCCAAACTGATGGTTCAAGAAACTAAACAATCCATCTAGGATCATGCACCCGGTCACCGGGAATGGCAAGACTTGAACCCATACGTGGGCTGTTTCCGTGAACCACACGGCTCCTGCTGTTGTGGTCCTCTGCTGGGTGTGGTGCTGAAGTAGAAGCGTGTGAAACTCTATAATGCTCCGTCTATATACAGATGTGCTGACTGAAGGCTAAAACCAACAAACTGGCGTGCACGTTATTGCCCTGCTGGTAACCTGTGACATGTCTTGCTTGAGGACCCCTAGAACCCTATTAAGCACAAAGCTATTCAATGCAAGGTGCGTTTCAGCTTGAATCCACTGTGTCCCTGATCTAGTCAAAAGTATTAATGGGAAAATCACCACTTCGTCAGCTGGGCTGTAAAGTTGAGTATGATTACCATTTACATCTCTAATGCAACATCAAAATAACTCCTTTGAAACCAGACCCACTCACTTTCTCCTTCTATGCTAATGGATGTCACAATTTCAGCATCTGAGGACTGTAAAACATTTCCCAGCCTTTAGACTGCACCTGTTCCCAACTCCAATTGCCAGGTTACAAACACAAATTAACCCTAGTTCCAAATTGATTCCATATTGCTAAGTCTCTAGGGAGGACAATTTATATCTGTGAGTTACTTCAAGATCCCGAAATAGCATTAAAAATTCTACTTTGTCCCCAGATTTTTGTCAAATCTAAAATGTAGTGTCACCAGTGCTAATAATCTAGCCCCAAGCCAGCATCTCTACAGAAACAATTGTTACCCTTTCTCCTCTTGTAAATTTGAATAATTCCAATAGATTTCTATAGTTACACTAATCCCTAAACCAATGTCTTGAAGTGACGAATTATAAGTGAGCACACCAGAACATTACGGCAACTGAACAACTAATTCAAACTCGCCACTTACCTCTGTGACAGTTGTTAATTAATGTCACATGTTGTATACAGCAAGACATGTTTTTATATCTAGATTATGTTTTACTTTATTTCTAAAGTGTTCAACTTTTGGTCTTTCTCATTTTTTTTAAATCAGCTTATGAATAGATGCATTTTTTAAAATCAGGAATGGATGCATTATCAAGAAAGCAAATGAAGCCAGAGACTCAAAGGAGTTGGGAGATAAAATAAATATACATCCGAGCCTGGACACCTACTCAGCCTTGCTTTTACTGAGTGTAAGGTTGGGCTCTCAGATTTTTAGAACCATAGCAAAAGAAGGGGATTGGTACGATTTATTATTTTTAACTGTATAAGATGCTTTGTTGCCTGCTGATATGAAACATTAATAAGAGAACACAGAGCCATTTTGCAGAGAAGAAACAGAATCCCAAATGAGGATGCTCTTATCGAAGAAGGAAGTAACAGCAGAGGCTTCAGGGGCAGCAGAGAGGGAACTTTTGAGAGCCCAGCAGGCAAGAAGATGAATCCAGGGTGGCAAGAAACTACCAAGACAAAAGCTAAATACACAGGAAGGCTGCTCTTAAGCAAAATGTGAGGTCATTATCTTAAGGATGTCTCCTACCTGCTCAATGCTGCCCTGAACCCTGTACTTTCTAGAACTAAACATCCACAGGAAAAAGTCATCAGAAGCAGACACCCTTTGGCTGTAATAAGCAACAAGGAAGAAAGGAATACAGATGTGGCTTTCTTTCAGGGTGACCTGAGCCAAGGAAGACCATATACCAGTGGAAGTGTATGCAGTTATACAAACAGTAAGTTCAGGCTGAAGTGGAGATTTCCGGGTTTCTTTAACAACTCAGTTGTGTCACGTGATATTTTTCTGGACGCTGTCTCGTGAGAGGTCATGTGATGCTTTGATGAAAGCAGAAACTTGAGAGGGTGCATGATTTATATTTTTAGAAAAAAATATAAATAGAATCCCATAAACAGTGGGAGGATGCTCTTACATTTCTACAGCACGCAACACTTTGTTGGTCTTTGCTGGCCTTTGTTGGTCTTCCCTTCATAGAAAGGAATACTCCAAAGAATTTCTCATGGTGGTCCAGCCGATTCTGGCCACTTCCACTGACTTGTGCCAATTCTAGCGGCACCTTGCTGTTTCTGCTGGATGTGCTATAGCTACAAATTTGTGGTTGGTGTTTGCTCTTGAACTGGACTCTGGTATCCTGTCAATGAAGAGTGTAATTGCCCCAAAGAACTACTTCTAAGTAGGCCCACAATTTCCCTTTTTCTATTAACCTTCTTTTCCCCTAACTCTGGTCAGTGGGCTAGAAGGGAGGTTGAAGCGTTTAAGAACAAAATAGGTTTGGAAAAGTCTACATCAGGCTGTCTCTGAGGTGAAGGAGCAAGCCTTTACAGACACATTGTGTAGCTTCTCTGCCTTACAGAGAAGAGAGAACCAGTGCCTTACTCTCCCTAACAATAAGAAGATCTGGGAAGAGCAGCCACTGCAAACTAGACAACCGCTTCCTTTTCCTCTGATCCTCCCCAGAAAAGAACAAAATGGTCTACTCCAGAGCTCCCAAAAGATGGGGCAAAACCCCTGGAATTCTGTGGGTGTCAGATTGTTTAAAAGAATCTGTCAGCCTGTCAGCTCACTGTGAAATTTGCGAGACACTGGTTATTATAGAAAGAACTTATCTGAGCTCACTTTCCAAATTGGTCCAGATTCGCTATGATGCTTCATCATGACTTGGGCATCCCTACCATCCTTGCTCTTGGTGTTGTGGAAAGTGTTTGCATTGCAGTTTGTAGCTCAATAAACAAGGTCCACTGTTTCCTTTCTTATTCTTCTTATACTGCACGGAGAACGTGACCCACTGTGTACCTCACTATCAGGATTCTTCTACCATTCCTGGCATTTTTGTTCATTTTTAAATGTGGCCCTCTAACATTTTGGTCTTAACTTTTGAAGTTTCACAATAGCTGGTTCCAAATTACCTCTGATTATGTTTGCCAGGATTGGCTCCTGCTGCGTCTACCCAGGAACCCTGGCAGATAGATAATAGCAAGGACCAAGCCATAGAAGCAAATTCAATGAAGATACATAAACAAAAGCTGAAATTGTCAATATGTTTTGACAAACTCTATAAGACATTTTATTATAGCTCGAAATTTAATCAAAGATTTGTTTTTTTCTCTTCATGTTTTGGGAGAGTTGATTAGAGTTCATCAATCTTACAGCCCATCAAAGTGAAAAATTATTTCTGAAGTTTACCCCAATATGTTTATTGTCTCACACTATTCTTTTTCTTCTGGGTGTCCATTACTAAATTTTCATTCTCTTTTCTCAAATCATATTTCTATCTTTACCCAGACAGAAATGTCATGTTAGCTATCTCTTTAAACACACACACACCCCACATACACACACACACAGACACACACACAGACACACGCACACACACATACCCCACATACACACACATACACACACATACACACACACACACACACACACACACACACACACACACACACACAGACCCCACGTACTCACTGACAAAATAGTTAAAGGATAGTAGAAGATAGAAAAGTTTATGACCCTGAGCATAAATGAACAGAGATGATTTATAGTTCCTAGGATTGCTTAAGTCTTAAATATAGTGATACAAATCAACATTATAGCTCATAACGATTTCCTGCATCCAACAGTGCAAATGTTCAATACCCAATCTACAGCAAGTTAAATGTCATTGAAATACTATGTCCTGGGAGAGGTCAGCACTGTGGTGTGTGTGTGTGTGTGTGTGTGTGTGTGTGTGTGTGTGTGTGTGTGTATGTGTGCGTGCATGTGTGACACATTAGTGAGTATATACATGTTCACTACCATATATAACTAATCTTAATGTCCGTTATAGCTGCTAGACCATTGGTTGTTAAGTCCCTTCTTAGCCAAGCCAAGCCACATCCTCTCCTAACGTTCTTTGTCTTCTGACTTTCTTTCTTCCCTTATTGGTTATCCTCTGACTACAGAGAAATTAAAAGAACCTCTCTTGAACAAAGAACCTAGTCCATATGAAGACAGCAACTGAAAAGAAGACCCTCTAGTCTCTTTTCTCAAAATGGTAAAAATTTACTCTATCTAGGTACACCTAGAATATTCTTGAACATCATCATTAGTACAGAACCATTGTGACTTCTTCTATTAACTTATTAATATGTATTTCTGGATTTCATTTTTCTTTACATGAACTCACTTTCAAATCTGACTATATTTATATAAAAAGGAAATTTATTTCACTTGATAAATGATAAAATAATATTACTCCCCATGATAATAAAAAGTTATTGATATACCACCTAAATTTGTTGTGACCTACTTATGACAAATGCATCACAGTTTGGCAAATGTGAGCCAATATATATCCTTTTTTGTTGTTGTTGCGGACACTCAGAGGCTGTACTGAGAAGGAAATGAATAGAAAGTCCATGACATTTGCCTGTTACTAATATTGTGGGTAGAGAGGAGGAGTGGGTAAGGAGGAACATATGTTGATAGAATCCAGTTAGAAAACGGACTGACAGAATGGTCCACAGACAACTGTGGGGTATGATATCATCTTGAATCCCACACCATTTTTCCACAGTATCCCAGGAGAACAGCTAATGCTCGCGTAATCGAATCGCATTCCACCATTGAAAGCTAACACTGCTATAAATAAATGTCTAAAAGGTAGCAATAGAAGGGATCATAATGTCTGAATGATCACCCCCAGAGGTGCACTTTAACCAGCTGACCCCATTTGATCCAGTGTTTAGAACTTAAAGGCCGTTTTGCAATGTTGTAACCATCAGAATTGCTCACTTTCGGTTTTCTGGTTAACAAAAGGAAAGCCGAGGGTCTCTGGATTCCACCGTGTTTTCTCTGCATAAATAATCTCACAAGCTTTGAGAGGAAAGTAAAGCACATGCCAGTGGGTCTTCAAATCAATGTGGTGGCGTGTTACAACTGCACCAAGTTATTTACTACTGAGTAAGTAACAAAATCTACAACGTCTTCTATTAAGAGTGTAAAATATTTTATTGATAAATAATGCTGTTTTAGATCTAGTGTATTAGAATGCAATGCTATTTGAATATGCACTGTACACTGATGACTACCTGACCAACTACTCTTTATTCAAAACCCATCGCATGCCAGGGATTCTGCACCATACTGTGAGGCACATTCTGTCCTTCAGGGATTGTCTGGTGGGATGACAGCACAATTTTGCCACTCAAGTCAGACCAAGCTAGCGCTCCTCTCAAGCCAGCTATCATAGATTGTTCTATGTCAACCCAGATGTACAAGACCCATGATTAATACCTAGAACATACTTTCCCACTGGTCTCAAGTGGAAAAAAAAATGTCTCCTGTGATCGCATAGGGCAGGTGACTTTAGGATGTCTTCCAACTACAGTTACCAGTGGATAATCCTCCGCCTTAAGGACTACAAAGGCAAACTATTTAAACTTTCTTAAACAAAACTTTCTTTGCACTGTTTGGTAAGGCCAAATAAATCAGAGCAACCTTCTAAGTAACACATCCCATCCCCAAGGTTTACAGAAAATTGCAAGAACAACAACTATGCAAGTTAATATAACTCCACACACTACACGGACATCTGGTATCCCCTGACTATGATCTGATTTCTGGCTGAAAACAGACCAACTAGGACCTTTTAGGGAAAACTACTTGGATTTACATCTGAAGTTTAGATACAGATAGATAATCTTCAGCCACATTACTTCTGTTCAAATGCATAATAACTTTTCTTATTGCAGAAATGAATATGCATCTTTAAGTGGGATGGATCTATGGCCCATACAGATAGAAACATTAACAGTTGGGTTTTTGTCATTTAAGCATCAGAATTAAGCACTAATAATCAAGCAGTATACCACACTTATGGTTCTACATGCAATAGCTAAAAGAAAAAAAAATCCATTTCAGCTTCACAATTCCACTACGACAGATTTGCAGAGGCTGTCTGTCATAAACTCCCACGTCCAGCAGCACAAAGGATCCAGAAAGGCAGCATACCTCACATTAGCATCAAGTCTGTCCATTACAGGAAATGGGCATGAGTACGTTGGATGTCAGTGCCCACAGGACCCTGCAAAGAAAATGAGATGTTAGGCGGGAAGGTAACACCCAAAAATAAAGTCTTTGTTACAGGAAGACAATGCCAAGTTCTGCCTCCTCCTAATAAGAACTTTCATCTTGCAGAACTATTTAATAACCAATACCGTATCGAAGAGCTCCTAGCACACTCTGGTGGCATGTGTGAAGCTTGTTTTGCTGAGTTGTGCAGAAGAGTTCTGCTCCACCGATGACCTGGTACACGAACATGCAGCATCTTCTCGGCACCCTGAATTAATCCATTTATTTGTCTCTCTTCATCGTCCCAGAAACAGTGTATTTCTATGGTCGGCCTTAAGATGCTAGCAACTAGACTGCTAGAAATAAAATAGTAACAGCCTAACAATATTTTTCAGGCTTTGTTTTTGTACAAACAACACAAATTTAGTTGGGGTTTTGATAATCTAGTAAATACTCTCTGCCTAGAAACAGAAAATGTGTGCAAGCAGATAAAAAACAAACAAACAAACAAAAGCAACTTCCTAGGGAGTCCAGGAATCAAACTCTTTCTTTGTATGTACATATGTGTGTGTGTGTGTGTGTCTGTCTGTCTGTCTGTCTGCCTGCCTGTCTGCCTGCCTATCTACCTCTCTTCCTACCGACCTATCTTCTCTGTGTATGAGTGTAGGCTTCACATGCATGTGGAGGCCAGACGTTGGTACTCTATAGCCCCTTCTGTCACTCTATCCCTTGTTTCTTGGGAGTCTGTCACTAATCTAGATGCTCACCAAGTCAGCTAGGTTGGCTAGCAGAAAACATCTAGGATCCAGCTGTCTCTGCCCTGTCCCCAGCACTGGGCTTACAAACCAAGACTGGCCTTTACACAGATCTGAACTCAGGTCCTCATGTTTGTGCAGCAAGCATTTTTAGTGGCTAGGCATCTGCCTAGCCCCTGAGTCTAGGAATCTTGAATCTAGGAATTCAGGACTTTAAGGCTTACGTAGGGATTCTAGGCTAAGTAGTCCTAGCCTCCATTAAGAGAAAATTAAATTTCTAAGTACTGGGAGTTCCTTTCCTGCAGACCTGCAGAAGCCCTTACATGCCTCTCTTCATTGCTCCTCACTTCACTTAACCGAGTTGGTTCTGTTAAGCCCCTGTGCAAAAGAATCTTTAAGGCTTGCATCCAATTTCTTCCACCACATGGTCAGTTTGAGGATTCAGGGACCGAGTTGCCTCTCCAGGTCACCCTGGATGAGCTCTTTTTCCCTCCAGGCATCGTCGATCACCTCCAAAGAATGGGAGGAGGTTATAGGGGAGCGTCTCTGCGTTAGCGTCCAGCTCTGGTAGCCTATAATTCTGACTGTGCCTTTTCTAACTGAATCTTACCAAGCGAAATCTTTAAGTTCATTTATCCACATAGGAGAACCACAAAACTCAACCTGAGCCTTTAGATGCCTTGGCAAGCATTCAGGAAGAAAATGTTCAACCATAACAGGAGCCACTCACAATAAACCCCAAAGTATACATCATAGCTTATCAGCCCATACTCACGTGATCTGGCTTGAGCATCTTTCAGAACTCAGCTTGATCCATGCCCACAGCCTACTGCCCACTTGCACATGGTCACGCTATTTCTCTTGAACATCAAAAGTATTTCTCCCTCACTTCTAGAGAACTTTGCCTTTTTTCCCCTCTTCCTATAGTCAATGAAAATGATTCTCTCTCCTCAAAAGTCGCTTCCCCATGAAATCTTTTTCCCTGTCTAAGATCTCAGACCTCAATTTCTAAAAATTTCCATCTCCTATGTTCTGTTCTTTCTGTCTGATACATGCATTTATTCTAGTCAATTCTAGCCTGCTTTTTTATATTCTGTTTCTGTCACTTCAATGTAAGCGTCAACAGACCCATTAACTCCTCTAATATCCTCAAAGCCTACAAAACTGCCCAGCACATTGTAGTCTCTCTATACATATGCCAGTCAAATGAAGTAATTAATTCATTTTGCAAATGAGAAAATAGAGTTTTGGCAGTCTGTTATTTTCTCTCTGTAGAGATGGGGTGTTACACAAACATCCTTGAACACAACATTATAAGTAAAAAGTAGCCAAAGCCAGGGTGAAGAGATGATTAACATTTCAGGGCAGGACTAGTCTTCCAGAGGACTTGAGTTCTGTTCCCAGCACCCACATGCCAGCGGATAATTGTCTGCCATGTTAGTAACCCTAGGGATCCAGCGCCCTCTTCTGGCTTCCACAGGCACAATCACACACAGAGTATATAGGCATGTCTATAGGCGACTACTTCACACACATAAAACAAAAGCAATTTCTAAGTCGGTGAGTCCTACTAACTCTTATTTTTATTAGCTGCTATTACCTAAATAGCTACAAATGCCAGACTGTTTCTTTCCTTCCTTCCATGTCTGAATCTTTATCTCCAACCCATCGATAAGGAAACGGAGGGTCAGAGTTTGGTTCCCTTGCAAAGTTGCATAGCTAACACTTGACAAACCTGGGACTAGCTTGCACAGCTATCAATTCTGGAACTCAAGGTTTATCTTGCACAGCCATATTGATAAGACTTTATAGGTATAGCTTCTCCGACATTTCTAGGAGCTGTGAGCAAACTTCCGGTGCCTCCAGTCCTTAGGATTATTCTGGCCCCTCTTTCCCAATGATCCCTGAGGGTTCAGTAACATTCAGTCTTAACTCGACCCATCTCCAAGTTGAGGGTGTGATAATGACAGTTATATGGCATTCTATTATGTAATCTAGGAGAGAAGGAGCTGTACTCTCCACACGAGTCTCATTACAAGAAACACTCTGAGATTATTTCAACCAGACAAGGAGCCTCGAAAGTTCTGGGGGGTAAAGTTGAAGAGAAAACAAAACAAAGTTTTCTATCATGTGAGGGACAATGACTGTGTCAGTATTCTCTCAGGACAACAACAAACTCTCTCAGCCACTGGAATTACTCCAGCATGTGCATGTCGTAAGAGAAAATGACAGGAGCACAGAACACAGAGTGTCTTCAGAGCTTATTTTCTTTGATGGACATGCCCGCACACAACACTGTCCCTTACAGAGTAAAGGGGAGAAGAAACATCCACTTTACAGCCCTCCACACTGCTGACACGAATGCTCTGTCCCCTGGCTTCTAAGCTCTTATGTGACTAAGGGTATGAAAACCCCCAACGTGAATGTGCCTCAAAATGGTCTGAAATGCTGCTAGGAAACTGTCGTTAAAGGTTAACAGAAAGTGTGTGGTTGCATCTCTATTATAGGAAGTATGCACACTGGACTCACCTGAAATGGTCCCCACCTATTGGAACGGAAGATCGATGTAGTTTGGTGTGTTGCCAACACCTGCCCTCCTAGAGCTAAGTCATCACCTCAGTTTGCTTGGCTGTGCCCTGTTTGCTTTCCTTGGATTTGGTTTCACCGATGGATATTCATGCATAACTATGCTTAGAGGAACCACATTTCTTTATAGAATATGCCTACATGGGTTATAGTTCTACATCAAAGGTCATACTCAATACCTTTGTTTTGGACAAGTGTCAGGAATAAGTAAAACATTATGTATCTTAACAACCGATTAAGACCAGGAGCCTGGCATGCTATCAGGAACACTGGATGGAGGTGTTGCGGGCTGTGTGTTCTCAGCCCTATCCTGCTACTGATTCACTGCTCCTTGTAAGCAAGTCTGTTCATCGATCAAGAGCTCATTTCCTCCAGAAGTGGAATGGGAAGACACAGATTACTAGGCGGGATGAGCACAGAGAAGAATGTCAAAGAATTATAAATTTCAAAAGTTAAAGGAAACCCACATACTGTATCAAATATACTCCACCCATCTTGTGGGTTGAACCAAAAAAACAAGTAAGAGCAGGTGTTTATAAAAGTTAACCATTCACATGTGTATTGTTGACCTCCTCACCTGAGTAGTCTAGCCTATCAGCCACCACAAGCACCAATGTATACAGTCCTACCGGCATCACATAACAGGCAGCCTAAAGGAGGCATATATTCTATGTCGTCTGTAATTTCACCAGCCCCAACTCTCTTCGAGTGAAAAATGTGCTATAAAAAAATACAGAATCAGGGGTTGGGGATTTAGCTCAGTGGAAGAGCGCTTGCCTAGCAAGTGCAAGGCCCTGGGTTTGGTCCCCAGCTCCGAAAAAAAAAAAAATACAGAATCATCTAAATAAGAAAATTTATTCTCCCTGGCTATTTACCTGCACTTCTTTCCCAGAAAACACTTGGAATTTGTAGGAAATTGTTTTCATAGTCTTTCTAGCCTCTGTCAATTGATATATTCATTTTAGAAATTTTATCACTGTAAATATCCCCTTCCCAAATCCATATTATTTATTTAAGCATTTACATTTCAGTGTACAGATACAACTGTATACAACACAAATGGCCAAAAAAAGTACCTGTATCCACAAGCTAGATCTACTAGGGTTGGTAGCCAAAAATGCTACTTGAACTAAGTCATCTAAGATAGTTAGTCCTAAGTAACAGTCTCGTTTCCTTAAGTATAAATCCACACAGGGGCCAGTTCAGTCATTTGGAATATCAGTATCCTGGGACACACAAGCATGCATATGTGTGTATGAATGCAAAACACTCTTTGATGTATTTTTTCAAAAATAATGAAAGGAAATATTCTTCTTGGTTAAATAAAATGTTATTCAGTGGAAAGTTTAGCATCGTTGCTAGAAACTGGATCTTAAACAGTGAAGACCATAGAAGAGGCTCACTTAGTCTACCTTGTAGGGAAAGAAATGGTTTATAGGAAAAACGAAGAAGGGGCGTGTAGGAACAGACCTAGAATATTTGTAGAAAACAAACTTTGTTTTACAAGGTGGGGCTTCCGACCCTCAAAGAATACGCTAAGTACACGAGGCTTACCAGAGACAAACGGGGTCCAATAAGGATGGGTCTTAGCATTTCAGGATGGCAAAGAGATTGAGGGGAACATAAAAGAGATTTTGTTACCACTTGATCAATATCTCCTTTGACCAGAGTCTATGAAGAGAGATGGGGACAGGATGCACAAGCATCTGTTAAGGGAGCAGCATGGCATCATCATTGGAGAAGGAATTAGCCCCATTTCTGGGGTGTTAGAGCGGAAGGCATAGAAGTCTTGAGAGCAGTTTGAGACTTGCTGTTACGTAGATCACTCGAATCACTAGAACTTTCCATTTATTGACCTGTATGCCTTGGCCAGAGGCCACCTCAACAGAGGCTCAAATAAATAAAATAAAATAAAGGCATGAAAACTCTCGGTCAGTCACGTCTGAAGGGGGAAAGCAAGTCAGCGATGATTTTGACGGTCTCATGAAATCCAAGCGCTCAATGAGAACAGAACAAAATAAGAGGCTGTTTATGGTAGGGCTGTGGCTTTCATGCATGAGGATCACCTGCAGGCTTGTTAAAACAAAATGCTCCCCACGCGTTTCTGACTGAGTAGGTTTAGAGAGTCTGTATTTATAACAAACTCACAGGTACTATTGACGCTGATGCCGCTCCAGAGCTTCTCCTTTAGAACCGAGGTGGTGCACGGGCCAGACATGGTTCTCCTACCTCATGAGAAAGAATATGATGACGGGGACCAGGTGACTCCAGGGCTAGGTGCTAAAACATTATAGGGTAGAAAATGTGCTCTGTTTTCATTTTCCATTTCACAAAGTTTTTATTTTATGTGTCTGTGTGTGTGTGTGTGTGTGTGTGTGTGTGTGTGTGTGTGTATCAGATCCCCTGGAGCTGGAGTGATGTGATGTGTGTGGTGCTAACAATCAACTTTGGATCCTCTGGAAGAGCAGCAAACTCTCCTAACCACAAAGCTGTCCCTCATTTTCTATTTTAAACACTGTTGTTTACATTGATGAGAAAGACTCAGATATGTGCTAATTTATCTTTCAAATTCTTCCTGCTATTTCAAAATACATACATGCACACACACACATATATAAATGTATACATATATATGATGAAAAGCTAAAAAGAGGTATGTATGGGAAGGTTTGGAGGGAGGAATGGGAAGGCATAAATAGTGTAATTATATTATAACCTCAAAAATAATTTATAAAAGTATGTTCCTGCTATTCACTAATCTTCTTCATAATAAAAAAGAACAACCCTCACATCCACAGTCTTTAGCAAGGAACACACCATTATTTTAGTTGGGTGCCCCGGAAGCAGATCTCAATGTGAAGATGAAGTGCACATAGTGAAGGTGCACTGGGAAGGAAGATGATTATAGAAAGAAAGAAAGAGAGAGAGAGGGAGAGAGAGAGAGAGAGAGAGAGAGAGAGAGAGAGAGAGAGAGGGAGAGGGAGAGGGAGAGAGAGAGAGAGAGAGACAGAAAGACAGAGAGGGAGAGGGGGAGAGGGGGAGAGAGGGAGAGAGAGAGAAGAAAGGGGAGGAGAGGGAAGGGAAGGGGAGGGAAGGGAAGGGAAGGGAAGGGAAGGGAAGGGAAGGGAAGGGACGGGACGGGAAGGGAAGGGACGGGAAAGGAAGGGAAGAACAGGACAGGAGAGGACAGGACAGGATAGGGGAAGAAAGGGGAAGGGAGGGGAGAAAAGGAGGGAAGGGAGGGTAGGGTAGGAAAGGAGACGAGGGGAGGAGAGGAGGGGAGGGGAGGAGAGGGGAGGGGAGAGGAGAGAATAGGAGGGGAGAGGAAAGAAAAGATGGGACAGGGAAGGAGAGGGAGCAAAAGGAGAAATGAGAGCCAGTCACGAGAAATACGTTACTCAGACACTGAAACAAAACCCTACAGGGAAACCTTTGGAAATGAAGACATTATATACCTCAGAGCTGCTTGGAAGAGTGGGTGGTAAGTGGGGCATCAGCACTCCCACACCTGAAATTGGTTGGATAGGACTGGTCACAAGGATTCCCAGGCACCTCCACATCATGATGTCTATGAACAAAGAGAATCTAGCATGTTGAGGATCTCTCTCCACAAACAATGCAGGGGTGGCACTGCCTTCTACAGGGAAACAGTGCAGGCATCTGCAGGAATACAGGAAGAAGGTAGACACTGCCTGCTGCTGCTATGTAGTGTGCTCTGACACACTTAGTGTGTGCAGTGCACTGCTTTTATGGTGCCTACTATTTCTTGAAAGTGTCACTGACTTCCACGTATGGTTTTGATTCTTTAAGGATACATTTATTTAAGGAAAATTAATTAACCTAAAGGAAAATGCTGTGCAGATAATGCTCCAGATGGTATGGGTGTTGGCAAGATTCACAAAGGGACAGAAGTCAGATGACTGGAATTTGATGCACATGAGCAGAGCTGTTTGAGACAGGGGAGCAGCACATTGTGCCCTTCTGTAAAGGGTCACCTAGGTATTTTGGCTTTTTCAGAGCACAAAGACGCACTCCTAAGCATCAAACTCCGGAGGTTGTGGGAAAGCAGCTACAGACATTGTAGAAATAAAATTGTATGGCTGTACTCCAATAAGTCAACACGGAAATTTGAATTTCATAGAATTTTCACCTGACATATTCCTAACAACTTGAAAACTGTAAAGTGGTTCTTAGATTGCAGTTGGCATAAAGACCAGAGACTTTGCCAACTCCTAATTCAAACTCCAGCCCTGAAACATGCTCTGGTCCTCTCCGCTGTTTATATGACCTTGGTAAATGACTTAACTCTCCCTACCCCGATGGTGTCGTCCATATCATAGTGACAAGTGACATATCAACCTCTCATGATTGATGCACAAATATACAGAATCCCAGTGGATTCTGTAATGTGAGCTTCCCTAACAAGGTGCATGTCAATCACTGGAGACTGTCTCCTCTTGTGATTCTTCAAAATGGAAGCAACGCACCTAAAGACTTTCGCCTCCCATCCTGAGATGTGGTTACAGAAGCCATCCTTCCTGCCTGCAAGGAATCTAAGCATGAGGACGCTAATGTTTCTTTCACCGTTGGTGTCAGAGACCCAAAACTGGGTGCATCAGAAGCCAAAGTTTTCATTACACCTAAACTGAGGCTTTAAAGCGTGTGGTTCTCAGGTATGAAGGAACCTAAGAATCTCTTCTAAAATCTCAGGTTCAGAAAACCCAGGGATCTCGAAATTATCAAATATCCTGGTGACTGTTCTGCTACAGATGAATCTGGGGACAATTTAGGAAAGGCTATTCAGATACAGAGCATCCATCTAAGTGAGCATCCGTTCTGAAATCTTCCTTAGTGTTTCTTTATCTGTTTACACGGCCCATGACCAAGAGTCCTAGATCCCAGGGTTTGCTGAACATCCCAAGAGCAAGGGCTCTACAGCCTATTTAACTCTTCTGCCCCCTTCCTTCCATTGCTTCGAAAACTCCTGGATTAGAAGATGGTTTATGCAGAATTCTATATTTCAGATACAATATGCAAATGATCACACCCAATTAAATTTGCCAGTGCAATCTCCATGGACAGAAGCTATTTACAAATTCTTACCTGCAAATGCTTGAGCAGAATCCTGTCCTTTCCCTGATAAAATGTCACCTCTAAAATGTCACCTCTAAAGGTGTCACCTCAGGGGCTGGGGATTTAGCTCAGTGGTAGAGCGCTTACCTAGGAAGCGCAAGGCCCTGGGTTCGGTCCCCAGCTCCGAAAAAAAGAACCAAAAAAAATAAAAAAATAAAGGTGTCACCTCTAAAATGCTTCTGTCTATACTCTCCTCCCAAAAACATATCCCCCGACTCACAAAAGTGGGAAAATGAAACTGTGCCAACAGATTTCACAGAAGTGCATTTAACGTAGTAAACAAACAAACAAACAAAGACGTTCTATGTGGGAATAGGACCAAACCGTTCTGTGCAACATCTATTTTGTCTTCATGCTACACTGTGGGGCAGAACTACAGTGATCTTCATTTCACAAATGGATAAACTGAGACCTCTACAATGGATGCTGTCCAGAGCAACACTGGAACGTGTCTATAAAGTCCAGATCTTTACCTACTGACCTATCCCACGAAAGGACAAACATCTTAATAAGCCCCAAGCTCAACTTTCCCAGCTTAGCATTACTTAGTACATGTGGACATCTTCAAACACCCGCCCTCCCCCCCTCAGCATCTTCGAGTATTTGAAAGAGAATACATTTTAAGCCTTGGCCCAAGCAAGGTTCTTAGCATCCTATCACATCGTGCTCCTTGCTTTGTTCCTGTAAGCCATTGGTCTCCAGATGCTAGGTGTTGCCTTTAGGATACTCAACCCATCTGTCTTGCAGATCTGCTGTTTTAAATAAAATAAAAAAAATTAAAAAACCACATGGAAGAGTTCTTGGAACACTGTAAAGAATCATCTAAAATAGTAATTTCCCAGCCTGCCCTACTCATAGGAAATGTAAAACATTGAGAAGCAATGAGTCTATAGGTTTCATGAAAGCATCTCTAGTAGGCTGTGTAGTAGGAAAGGAGTAACGGGGACTGTTTGTCGGAAGGATCAGAGTGGTGGGAATCGTGGCTGCTTGCGGACCGTTTGACCTTCGTGCTGTCCTTCAGTTCAGTATTTCCTCCTCCTTCTCAGAGGGGATACAACTACTTGGCAGAGAGTAAATGCTTCGCAGAGTGCGACAACCAAAGTTCAACACCAACTGCAGTGACACTTCCACATCTGACCTTGGGTGAGCCATGCTCCTGCCTTGATATCAGATTCCCCAATATAAAAATGGGGAGCAAGTTTTGAATCCTTAAGGAATGTACCAATGGGTGGTAGCATCGAGGTAAAGCAGTTCTAACAAAATACTAATTACAAAAGCTACTGGGTTTTTACCTACAGGTAATTCCTTCAATACACTTAACCATGAATTTCCAAGATAAAATATTGGGAAATAAATACAAAATTGCCCCCCCCCATGGCTGTTAGGAAAGGTAAATTATATAAGAGTTGTCAACAAAATTCACAGCCAGTGCAGGATGTGTATTAGCCTTAACTATTTACTATCTAGGGGGATGTCTGGGGCAAGCTGATGGCTCCCGCCCACTCCTGGGTTCTGTGTGTCAGAGATGTGACACGCATGAACCAAATGGGAGGCCAGGCCAAATGGCACTGAAAACAGAGGGCGGAGATGTGCCAGAAATCCAGGAGATGCGCAGACGGGAGGATAAGGATTCTGTGCAGGGAATGGAGAATGGGGTCTTGTGGGGAATCATGACTGTGCTTATTACACACCACATTATGTTTCTTCCCCATCAGACATCCCTTAAGGAAGAAAAAATATGCAGCCCTGTCGATAAATCTGCCTTTAAATTCTGTCTGCACCACACTAGCTGTTTGAGAGTAGGCAATGGTTTCTTGACTTTTCAAAAGATCACTTGTCACTGGAAAATGTCTACTGAAACTACTGGCATGAGTCCCTGACAGCTACACTTAGCCTGGATCGTGACCTTGACCTTGTGTTCACAGATGAGCGATCCCATAAGAGCCTATTTCTGGAGAATTCCAACTGACTGACACAGACCTTAAAAGGTGTTCCATTAATAAGGGCAACAAATAACACATCCTGAGCTCCTGGAGCGGAGCTCTCTGGAAGTGACCTTTCACCTTTCTGCCCTGGACTCTGGTTCCTCAAGTCCTTAAGAAAAGCCCCAGCGTCCTTCCAATAGACTCCAACCTTTGTTTAAGTAAAGCATTGTTAACAAGTACCATGCAGAGGTGAAAAAGAACAGCTAGAGTCCAGACACAGGGGTTCTTTAAAGCTCTAGACTGTGTTTTCCAAATCTGTAAATCACAGAATCAATATTTCTCTGAAGAGCTGATAGAAAAAAAAATCCAGAAACACGAGGCATAAAACATCTACTTGGGCTTTGTTAGCATAGGATGGATTCCCAATAAACATTATTCTACCTAAGTTTCTTTTTTTTTTTTTTTTTTTTTTTTTTTTTTTTTTATTAACTTGAGTATTTCTTATATACATTTCGAGTGTTATTCCCTTTCCCGGTTTCCGGGCAAACATCCCCCTCCCCCCTCCCCTTCCTTATGGGTGTTCCCCTCCCAACCCTCCCCCCATTGCCGCCCTCCCCCCATAGACTAGTTCACTGTGGGTTCAGTCTTAGCAGGACCCAGGGCTTCCCCTTCCACTGGTGCTCTTACTAGGATATTCATTGAAGGGGCTCGAGACCCCAAAAGTACAACAATGCCAAGCAACCAGAGCTTCCAGGGACTAAGCCACTACCTAAAGACTATACATGGACTGACCCTGGACTCTGACCCCATAGGTAGCAATGAATATTCTACCTAAGTTTCAAAATGCCAAGCTCTTTCTTGGAGAGATGGCTCGGCGGTTAAGAGTGTCTACTGCTCTTGCAAGGGACACAGGTTTGGTTCCCAGCACCAAATACAACCTTCTGGAATTCCTGTGTCAAGGAACCCAGTGCCCTCTTCTGGTCTGATATGCATTAGGCATCCGCATGGCGCACACATGTACATGATGACAAACACTCACAGAAGTAAAATAGAAGTAAGTGGATCATTTGTGTTGTTGTTGAGACAGAGTTTCTCTAAGCAGGTCTAGCTGTCCTGGAACTCCCTATGTAGACCAGGCTGACCTCCATCTCACAGTGATACGCCTGCCTCTGCCTCCCCAGGACTGGGATTAAAGGCCTGTGCCACTATATCCAGCAAATAAAATCACTTGTTTAAAAAGAACTTTCGGAACAAGTTTTTAAAGGTCCATAGTTTGGATGTGATCATGCAAAAATAAAAAAAAAAGTGTTGGCGCTCAGGAGGAATGTGGGGGTTGAGCGAATTTACATTTCGGTTGTTAAAGAAACTTTCTGATTTGTATTTCCTCAGTTACATGAAAATGGGCTGTGGTTTCCCACTGTTCTAATGTAGGTCTGAAAGGAAAGGGAATACAATGCAATTGCACAAGAAACAAAGAGGTGGGTGAAGAATCTTCCTACTTAGTCTCGCAGAGGAGTCCCATGAGGTTCTTGGCATCATACAATGTAGTAAAGGACTCTGGGGCTGATTATCCTGTGAGTGGGGTATTTTACCATCCAACTTGAGGTAGGGGTTGAGTGTAGACCAGGACATGGAAAGATCTGAGGCGGATGCTTAATGAGAGATGAATTCATCACTCTTATTGTTTTGGGATTTTGCTCCACCAATTCCTCCTCATTAATACAATGCTTGTTTTTAAAAGGTCATCTTTCCAAGGAAAGGTTTCATTTTAATTATCTAAGTCTTAATCCCAACTGTGACTTCTAGAGAAGCAGCAGCAGCGTGTAGACAGCCAGTAGATGTGAAAATCGTCTCACCCAGAAACAAAACATGGGGAGGCTGCCCAATGAGGTAGGCTCTACACAAGCCTGGTGGATATTTCCACTGCTCGTCACAGACTGAAGGCCCCTGTCTCTGACAAACCACAGATGTACAGAGTCAAAACTGATGAAGCTGTGGATCCGACTGGCAGCCTTAAAAGAAACAGTCAACCTTCTTAGTCGACCTTGGATCACCAAGTTTATTAGTCATTGCTACAAGAGTCACCCTTACTCTGACAATATTGCAGGCCAGTCCTAACGATTACCCTGTTGAGGGGACTTCTGCATTTTATTTTTATCTCTGCCTCAATGGCACGCAAAATGGAGTGCTCAAAGGGTGGGCTAAGAAGACTAAGGAGGGAGCTGATGAAAACACAGGCACTTTAACTTGGATGCCAAAGACAGTCAGTGGGGGAGTTGTAGAAATGGAGATGCCTTGTTCACTGCTTGGCCCCCCACCTCCTTCCATTTCCCTTTTCACTCTCTCCTCCAGGACCCCACCCAGCTACCCCCCTCTCACTATACACATACCTTTGAGCTAATTCTGAAGAAGAGAAGGTATTTTTCTTTTTAAACGAAGAATGGCATATGACAACCGACTGACAACCGAACACAATTTACACCGAAGTGTCTTTGACCTCCTTCCTAGAGGTCGACTTGGTTGCACAGCTAGGCTAAGGGGTCTTTTCGTTTCTCCTGTCTAGACTGTAACACCAAATCTCATCGCTGCACGGCAGTGCATTGTGAAGATCCCAACAAAGAACTGCAGCAGGACATCACACCAGCCGGCATCAGCACCAACACTCAGCATCAACATCAGCATCAACACATAGCTGAGAGAGCAGGACACATTTATTACCTATGTAAACTTGAGTCACTGCATTTCTAAAATGAAGGCAAGAGACCGATCTCCTCTCTCTCTCTCTCTCTCTCTCTCTCTCTCTCTCTCTCTCTCTCCTAGGATCCCTAATGAAGATTAAATGCGACATTCCACATAAAGCATTTAGAACTGTGCCTGGCACATATCAAGGGCCGGGTTAATGTGAGTTATTAAGAATATTAATGCCTCTGAAATGCACCTCGGCCCGCAGCACATCTTGAGTACTTGCAGGCAGAGAAGTAAGACAGTGAAAATCCAGGAGGAAAAAAGGAGAGTGCATGAGGGTAGCTAAAGAGGCATGGTAGAATGGCAGTTAGCAACATAGCAAGCGTTTGGTTGTAAAGCGTTGCTATGAGGCGACCAGGCTTGTATGACTTACAGGAGTGGTTGTCAACTAGACTATGGGAAGACTTTGTGCCTCCACTCACACAGTTAGCAGTGTTTGGGTATGGTTTCAGTTGTTGTAACATTGGGATGCTACTAATGGATGCTAGGGATGTTGTTAAATATCCTACACTACATAGGACAGCAAGGATCATCTATTCCAAATGCCAGTGCTGTTGAGGCCCGAGAAAACATGAATTATTATGTAGCATGACATTATCTTCATAAGGAAACTCTGGCACTTCACGAAGATGTGAACTGAGTGACCTTTAAAACCCCTGACTCTGAGGTTGAAGTTAATCCTCAACCTCAAACTTAAGTCAGCAGCAAATCTCACTTTTCCCCTTTAACCCTATCTTCAATCAATTTTCTTTTTTTTTTAAAGATTTATTTATTATATATGTACACTGTAGCTGTGTTCAGACACACCAGAGAGGGCATCAGATCTCATTACAGATGGTTGTGAGCCACCATGTGGTTGCTGGGATTTGAACTCAGAACCTCTGGAAGAGCAGTGAGTGCTCTTAACCACTGAGCCATCTCTCCAGCCCTCAATTTTCTTTTGTAAACAAAGGTTACTAAATTTTTTGAAGGTTCACATGAGACATTAGGTAAAGTTATTCTTGCTAAAATGGTGGCAGCTGGAGTGGGTCAATGCTGAGAGAATCTTTCAAAATGATCTAGTTGACAAGACTCTCTTTCAAATTCTGTTTCCACTTAGACAAATAAAGAAGCTAAGCCAGAGAGGGGTAGAGACCTGAGCTAAGTCACGCAATGTGACACTCATCAAGAAGTGATAGAGTGTTTTAGCTAGTCATTGGCGATCACAAGAATTCCCTCTTCCCTCCCTGCATTGATTCTCTCATCTTTCATTTTCCCTATGATCATAGTCTGGGTATGTCACGGACTTTGGAAATTCCCTAAATCCGGGTTTCATCTGACAGAGGTGGCGCTGGTGAGAATAAGAAAAGAGGGAAAACTGGCTCTGGGAAAATGGACAAACTGCTAATTGATTAAGCTTTGGCAACTCCTGATGAAGCAGGAGGAGAAATGAGAGGTGACGTCAGTACCCTGCTTAGATGACTTGGAAGATGATGCATCAGTCAGATGACGGGAGAACAGGGGTACAGGTTGGGATGGTGTGCTGCTTTTGACAACTCCAGGTGCTGCCTTCAGTAGGTGATGGTCCGGAAGGAAGAGAGACTGAGCGGAGATGGGATGATGTTGGTGAGTCCAGAGTACAAAGAAAAGGCATTCGGTTTGATGGCCCAAGGAATAACATTTTGAAGTAAAACCTGGAATACTTGAGGACAACCACAAGTGTTATTGTCCTGGTGTTCTGGAACCCCCTACCTGCTCAGAACAGAGGGATTAAAGGCCTCCTGAAATTTTGGGTAACTTCACTGTGCTCTCGTTCTCCTAGAGTTTAAATGCCAAAGGTGACTCTACCACATAAAAAGTAATTATCGCAAAGATACTCCCCAGAGGAGGAAATGATGTAAACACAACAGGGAGATCAGAGAAAGGATGTACAAAGAAAAACAAATGCAACATTTAGTAACAAATTGGGAATGTTGGAACATCTGGTTACTTTGTATAACCTTTTTTTCTATAGGAAGGTATTTCCTAGATGGGAACTGCTTGTCAGGACTCTGTGGGTCTTGTCCTTTCTCTCTCGGGTACCACATCCATCACCAATGCTGCTTTCCTTCTCTAGCTGTGCTCATACGCAACAATGAGCAACTTCTGATCCGTTGGTCACTGATGCTGAAATCTCTGAGGACCAGACAAACATCTCTCAGCAGCTATAAGCCAGGGTCACCTACAGCTTTAGGACCCAAAGAATTCTATCCCCGAAATATGAAGACCAAGAAGGCAAACTTGCGCCATTCTGCCCTCCCACCCCCTTATTGGAAGACACTTTCATGTCAAATCTGATCCTTAAGAAACACTTCCTGTTTTCATGGGTAAAATGGGAAATCGCCAAGATTTTCTCCCAAGACTCAACTCTAAGAAGTCAACCACTTGCCAAGACTTCCACACCTTTGCCAATTAGCATTCCCCTGAATCAACAGCCACTTCTCTCACAAGCAGCCAGCAGTGCGCCATGCACAAGGTACAAGCAAGCCCGGGCAAGAAGCATCTTCAATTGAGATTGGATTCCGGGAAAGGCAACAGCAGGATGGTCCCTAGTACTGCCAGTGACTGAGACATCATCACGCAGCACAGAACATCCACACACTCCTGCCACTACACACGCGGGCTGCTTATACACATACACGCAAAAGGCAAATACCTCGTTACACATAGAGGGCACACTCAGTCACACACACAATCATCTACAGTCCATGGAGACATCATCCATCAAATTAACACCAATACGGGCAGATATACAACATAGCCTCTCTCCCTCTTCTCTCCTCTCTCCTCCTCTCCTTTTCACACACGACCTCATTTAGTCAGGGAACACGCATGCAGTTTTACAAGTACTTACCTACACAGGTGCAGGGCAGCCTTTCAACCTTCAGTGGTCCCACGCTGCAGACAAGTCCTCCCCAGACAGACAGTCCACCCACCCACACTGACACACAGCCCATCCGTGCGACAAAGGCTGGTGGGTATCGGAAGTACAGAACCCTGAAGCCCCCTCCAACCCGGGCATCCCGCCCCGCCCCCTCTCGGCATCCCCACCTTCACACGTGGGCTCCTGGGGTTCTGATCTCGTGGCGCACTCCCAGCCCCACGCGGCTGCGGAAGGCTAAGGAGAGCGGCACCCTGGCAGATCGCTGCGGCCACCTTTAGCGCAGAGCCCTGCTTCTGCCGCTGCTGCTGCGCTGAGCAGCGCACCCCGCCACTGCCTGCGCCCTCGCCGCCGCCCCCTGATGCCGGCTCCAGCCCCCGCGCTCGGGAAAAGGCAAGAAGGCGGGCACCTGCACCAGCTTAGGCTGGAGACCCCAGATTGGGCTCACCTGGGCACGCAGAGCATCCTCCTCCTTCCAACCAAGCCAGGCTCGGCAGGCTCCACAGCCCCCAGCTTAGGTGTCCCTGCGGTCCGGCTCGCTGCCGCCCCCACAGGGCACGCGGGGTGCCACCTGTGCAGAGGGGCGCACTGGGGAGTGGGCACAGAGATTGCCCGATCTCACACCCCTGGGCTGGCCAGCATGTGCTCTCTCTGACCAGGACCACCGTACCCATTCGCTGGGGACAGGGGGCAAACCCTGGCCTCACTGCAGACTCCTCGGTGACCTTGGGCAAATCTGTTCACCTCTTTGAGTGTCCACTTCCTCTATTCAGAGACAATAAACTCGAGACTGCTCTGCGGTGTCTGTGCCAGAGGCAATCCTTTTGTGCAGTCTACTTCCTCCTTCTCATGCCTGACACCGCCTGGCCCAGAGCAAGGTTTGGCTGGGAGTGGCCTTCAAGGGAGTACCTGGCACTTCGGGAATTGGATCACAAGTTCTGCAGACTTAATGCTTTCAGATGTTTGAGGGCTCCCTAAGCGATCAGCCCCATCCTTGTGAGTCTGCTCTTTGCCATCTTATCTGAAGTTAGTGAGCTGGTTCTCCCAGCTCTGACCACCTGTGACCTTGACCACGTGACTAGACAGGAACTGGCCTCAGTGCTCTCACATGGAAGGCAGGGTACAAACTGATAGTAGTGTTACACGCTTCCGAACGTCCAGGCGTGGGTACCACTCAGGGATCTGAAGTGTCTGTGAGGGCCGATGACAGCGCAAAATCCATCTGCTGTCAACAAATCTGATCAAAGCCTCCAATCACAAGGAAGAAATAGTGCAAGTGTTAAAATGTTAAAACGTTGCTAGGGCAGTTTGGAAAGAGGCCGAGCCTTTATCAACTCGGATGTGGGAGAGGCCCTAAAACCTTAGAATGAAGAATTCATCTTCAAGTACCACCAAGGCTGTCTGGAAGCCGCCCAACAGAACTGTGAGCAGTGATCAACTTCTGAGAGCAGAGAAAGTGTCCGAGACAGTCTTAAAAATCATTAACCTACTGTTTGCCGGAACCAATTCAGGTGAAATCAGGAGTTTGTGCTGGATAGTTTGTATCCAGTATGGGGACTGAACCCAAGGTCTCACACATCCTAGGCTAGTCCCCAGCTGCTTTGTCCTGTTACTTGATTGTTTGCTTAGTTTTGGGACAGGATCCATGCTGGAATTTGAAGCCTTCATGCTTTAACCTCCATTGTGCAAGGATTACAGGAACCCACCGTGGTTGGCCAAAAGTTTAAATTGACCACCCTTTTCACCAAAACATCTCATGACTTTAGTTGGTCTTCCTAATGGCCTACTGCCTTCCTTCAGGGTAATAGGACCATATGGGTTTGAGGATGAATGAGTCAAAGAAAACAGACAGATTTTGGAAGTTGAAGACAGGCCTGAGTCTCACTACCTCCATGTACCCCCAGCCCAGAAAGGATGGCGTCCCTGTAGAAACATTGATATTAACAGGAGAAGCTATTCAATTAGTAAACTAGTGATTATTAAATTAGTAATCTGAAGAACTGTTAGGTGACCACACATCCTAAGTCATCAAGGGATTTGCTGCCATGATGGATAATTTATACAGTATTTGTCTCTTGCACGGTCACACCAGTGCCTTACTTTGATGAACAATGATCAAGGTATCCCAGATAGCCAGCTGCTTTGCTAACCCAAACCTTATTGTGTCAATGTCACAATGCCCTTTCCCTCTTCCTTCTACAATAGAGGTTCTCAACCTGTGGGTCATGACCACTTTGGGAGTCGTATATCACATATCTTTCACATTAGATATTGACATTTGTAATGGCAGGTTTTGCGTGTCAGCTTGACACATCTGAATCATCAGAGAGAAAAATGCCTCGGTTGAGAAAATGTCTCTATGAGATCCAGCTGTAAAGAATTTTCTCAATTAGTGACTAATGAGGGAGGGCCCAGTTCACGGTGGGTGGTGCCCTCTCTGGGCTGGTGGTTGTAGATTCTATAAGGAAGCAGGCTGAGCAATCCAGGGGAAGCCATCCAATAATCAGCACCCCTCCTTGGCTTCTGCATCAGCTCCTGCTTCCAGTACCTTTCCCTGTTTGAGTTCCTGTCCTGACTTCCTCCAATAATGAACAAAAACATGAAAGTGTAAGCAAAAACCCTCTTCTCTCCAACTTGCTTTTTGGCCACGGTATTTCATCATAGCAATAGAAACTCTAACTAAGACACTACAATTCAAAAGAGTGGCAAAATTACAGTTATGAAGTAATAACAAAATAATTTTATGGTTGAGGGTTCCCACATGAGGAACTGTATTAAAGGGCTGCAGCCTTAGGAAGGCTGAGAACCGCTGCAATAGAATGTCCATGAAAGGGTGACACTTGGGAAGAGAGAGACTCAGGTGCAGAAGGGTCGCAAATGTAACGAGTGGTTCAGATGCCTCAATTGTGTGGGTTTGCAAGGGTGGGACAGATGAGGAGACAAAGAACAAATCTATTCCAAAATTAATGAACAAAATTGAGAAAGAAAGCAAGAGGCCTTATCAAGCCAAGATCGTGTCTATGTAATAACTACTATCGCTGGCACTTTGTGTTAACCTAGCAGTGTTGGCTGCCGCCAAGCCAGCTGCCCCGAAACAGGGAGAACCGAGGCGACAAGAGTAGCCGAGCGGTTATCACAAGCAAGATAAGAACACCCTGGCCCCTCGTGTTCTCTGTTCTTTACCTGTCCTGATGCTGTTTGGCTTAACTATTTATCTTTGAAGGGGCAGTTAAATGATTCCTGTTTTATGACCAATAAAAATCAAATAAATGACTATTGAGTCTGTTTGGGGGGTGACAGCCCAAACATGAAGACAGGTAGTAAGAGTATAATTCAGTGAACGAAACCCAAATGAAAGGTTAGTGGTTTCTTCATTTATAGCTAGTAAACTTAAATTGTTTTGATTTGAAATTCTATTAGCTTCCATAAATCCCCAAATCAAAATTGTGTAAGCAATAGCAGCACATTTACTGCGCAGCAGATGGCTGTAACATGAACAAGTATGTTTGGCATAAACCTTCGGTAATATATTTAATGGGACAGATTTGGGTGATAAGCATCGTCCCCTCCCCCTCTAGGGCTTTTGTCCTAAAGAAAACAAGAGTCTGAGGAGGGAAGAAAGGAGAAAAGGGCACTCAAAAAAAATGGCCTTTGACCCCAGAGGATCTCTGGGATAATCTAATCTGTTTAAAGAAAGGAAAACAAAGCTCAAAACAGTGTTTAGAATGGGCATAGGTAGTAGCCAGGACTGTCCCAAGGCAGGTTATGAGTTAGGGCTCTGGCTTGGTTGGTTACAGCACTGTCTTTGGCTTGCAGGGTTGGATCATGTTTTTCAGATCTTTGGTCCAATTATCGGCAACCTCATCCGCCAGGAATGGTAACAAGTATCTGCTTTCAACCAGTGTTGCTGGCAGCAGAGATGGCTGGAGCAGAGATTCACAGGTTTGTATAACCATATTTGGATTATGGGTAATGTGGACGCTTTGAGATTTCTTACTAGTAATAATGAAACATTATAGTGGGGTAGTTGGTGGATTACTTGGTCCATAATTTAATGTTTCAAGTAGAGTTAACCTAGTAAGCTAGATGATTTGTAAATATCCATTTTCTACATTTTCCTCTGCATGTGAGTGTGTGTTACCTCTGTGTGCAGAGACAGAAGAATGTGGCATGGCCTGCTAAACATTCTTTGCCCTATTCTGTTAAGATAAGATCTCTAACTGAACCTTGGTCAGTGGCGAGCAAGCCCCAGCAAACCTCTACCCGACAATGATACTGTATGTGTTAGCAAGCCCATGCATAGCCATGCTCTGCAGTTTAAATCAGTGCTGGGTTCTGAATTCAAGCCCTTATGCTAGAGCAACAAGCACTCTCACTTGATGAGCAATCTCCCAGCCCCAACATTATCCTAGTCTTCCACACGGTGAGGCCTGTGTTTCATTTTAGGGGACATGACTCTAAGAAGATAGGGTCCTTTCTCTCAAATACTCATACCCAACCAGAAGAGACAGGATTTGGCAGAGAATTATAACACAGACTGCGAAGACTCATAATGGAAACATTGGTGACAGGTGGGACTCATCATTACTGTTACATTGTATTACTACTTAGCAGCCATTCACCAAGCATATACTATTTGCTGGTTGCTACTCTAAGTGCTTTAGATACATTCTTAAGTGTCTCCTAACAGCTCGGAGAAATAATATCGGAGTTCTACAAAGTTAAAAGAGCAATTGGTCAAGATGAAGGAACCTGATATGAACCTGATGTGGGTGGAAAAAGGCAGAGTCCACATTGGACTCAACATTAGGATCCAGGTTGTCTTTTCGTGAGCAAGCATGGAATCAAGAGTCTTAACCATGGCCACTATGCCAAACAACACTTGTGATGTATTGCATTCAGTGCCTTGGTCACTCAACAGCTTGAGACTCTTAGGAGAACATGTTTACAGTTGGGAACGATAGAGGCAGGCTGGACTTCTACGTTTGAGAAGGAAGAGGGTAGGTTGGGACATCACTGAGAACAAGGATCACATCCAGATGTGAGTTCTGCATTTGGAGTTTTCTGGAAAGGTGAGCATTCAAGCAGCAACTGGGGGCCATCAGCCAGGAATGGTGGAAGAAGAAACCCCTGTTCTCGGTGTGAGGTTCTGTGTCACCTCTGCTCTCCTCGGACTTGTCTGATGTCAGATCTGAAAAGCTGAGTGTCGCGTGTCAACTCTTGCTCAGCTGGTCCTTAAATAGCAAGGCTATTAAGGACCTTTCTTCCTTCTCTTCCTGGTCCTCTCTGTCTGTTTCACTGGAGGCTTGTGTTTATTGCCATTTGTGTGCTGACAAGCTCTACATTTGCTCTGTAGCCCAAGATTTTCCCTAGATGTAAGATACCCAGGGATGTTGCTGGTCTTGGGGGAATCTGATCCCATTAAGGCTGGATGACTGTGTGAAGAAGGTCTCTAGGAGAAAGAAAATATAGAGTTGTGCCAGATTAAGATCCTGAAAAACTTAAAAGAATACTTTGTTCACATGCGTTTTAAAAGTAAGGTACTTGAATTTTAGGGGCACAAACAGGCTTGTGTCTAATCTGCAAGGGGAATCTAGATGTCTGGGCTTTCAGAAAACAGTATTTATGACAGCATTGCCATCTAATGACATTTCCCAATTTTCAACTTCCCTATCCAACTTATAGATATCTGAAAAAAACTTACTTGGAGTGACAGAACAGCATGCATAACTCCTCATGGTGAGCTGAAGAAAGGACTTCAATGTCCCCACCACACAGAGTAACAGTCAAGAGATGCTAACCCCTTTCATAATGGAAGAGCAAATGCCAGAAGATCCATGCTGCTTAGAGTTGCCAAGGTGATCAGAGAGGGAAATAATTTACCAGAGATCACTCAATAGCAAATAAAGAAATAGTTACGGAAACTTGTTATGTACAACAAAAAAAGAGAATTCCTTCAAGAGCCACAGTGAACACTGATCTGTAGATAATTTCACCTTTCACCATTTACTGTGCAGTGATAACATCTCCCATATCTAGGCAATTTGTGTTTGAGGGAAACTAACCCATTGCGAGTCTTCTGTCTGACAGGATTCGTCAATATTCTACCTAGTTGGCGCTAATCTTTGACTCAGCGAGGGATTAATCTAGCTTGAGCCAGCGGTACACAAAGCCTTAGCTTTGAATTTTGGAAGCAATATTCTTGTTTTTCTGGGAGAGGTCTTAGAAAGAATATCTCATTCCATCATCAGGCAGTGAGATATAAAATGTTATTTGATGAAGTGCTACAGGTATCTCTTCTGTTTTGGAGAGGCTCAGGCTGGGGATAAAAAGGACACATGATAAACAAAAACAAAAACAACAAACAAACAAACAAACAAAAAAGCAAAACCAAAAACGCACAGTGTCTCTAAAAGGTAGAATCAGAGTCCTAATGATTTTTATCTGGATCAAACTGTAGTTAATGCTATAGGGGAAGGCATCTCTGATTGTCACCCATTCTGTATTGCCGCTGATGAGTAACCAAATCTCACTTTTATTCAGGGACAGATGACTTTATCCCCAGCATCTTAGCCTGTGGCTGAGTTTTGACCAATAAAATGGAAATAGATGTGCTCTGTGGAATTCCCAGGAAGACTCCTGAGAGTCCCCAATTATGTAGGGCGCACTTCGCTCCTGTTCTTTTCACTGTGGAGAATGTGGGAGCGATCTCTTGAAAACGGAAGTCATGAGGAACAAAGGAAAAATCTTGGGGTGTGGACTCCTCTGAGATATTGCCTTCTCAAAGACTGCAGAAAGACAGTGTTATTCATCGAGGAGAATCCCTGAGCCAAGGAGGAAAAAGTCGAATCTTTTTTTTTTTTTAAGAAACTCTAGTTCTCTTACAAATTGGAAAATGATATTCTAAGGAAATCCTGCACAGTTTTCTACCTAAGTGGAATTTTAAATTATGGATGGGGACACTGGAAGTATGGGCATGCACAGATACATATACCCAAACGCCTCTCAAAGAGTATCTAAATAATACAAGGGAATATTCACAAAACATTATTAAAAGGAAGAAGTGGAATGCCTAACGGTGCACTTAATAGAAATGCCTTCAGTGGCAGATTAAAAATGTATGAGTTATTTTAGAAAACACTGGCATCAGTTTTCTCTGCCTGACAGATCAGAAAGGTATGCTTTATTTAAAATGGTCATTACACGTTTTAATTGTAAAATGAAAGCTGGACACCGATAATTTGGGGGACTGGTAATGTATCTTGTGATGTCAGCTGTGCTGAGGGAAAATGAGATTGGAGGATGTGCAATCCAAAGCCAAGTAGGCGGGCCGTACAATCCTCCGAAGGCTCAGCATAGTAGGTATGGGATGGAAAGAAATCCACAGACGTAGAGAACTCACTAAACAGGCTGCCCTGGGAAAATGGTTACTCACTTCTGCAGGTCTCCACCTCAGACATTTCGGTGGAGCAGAAAAAAAAAAAATCAGGAAACACACATTAAGGCGATGAAGTGGTTTCCACTTAGGGGAGCATGGCTTTTTGAAAATCAGCTGAATACAAAGCTGGCTTTGTATGCACTTTACAACTTTTAGTATCTTCTTTATCGAGAAGGCTGCCTAGGTCATAAAATGGCTTCAGGAGAGAAGATGAAAAAGGTACAAAGTCAATAAAATGTCTCTTACGTTGGCCCCAGTAAATATAGTAAACACAAGAATGGAATATAAAGAGAAAACTGAAGTAAGACAATTAGCTTTTAAAGGGAAAGTCCTGGTCGTGAAAGAAATAAAACAAAACAAAATCGGGCAAAAGGTAAATATGTGTGTGGTGGATAAGTGGAAGATCGAGTAGCTCTTCGCTTAGCTCTTCACTCAGCTTTACTTTGTAGTATTAAGAAATGAGGTAGCCTTTAAGATCATTGATTTAAAAACCTTTGAAACTGCCAAGTTTGGACACAGTAAAGAGCACACACAATTCCAGTGCAATCGGTTCACTACTTCATTAATAGATGAGATCTCTGACCATGGATTTTTTTTTCAAGCACTTTAAAACAGAAATGCTTTAAAAGACAATAGCAACAGCCACTTACCATTCCCAGCCTCCAATTTTTGCCCCAGGGGACTTTTAAAGACTCTGCTGCCTTGCATCCTCAAAGCTAAAGCTTGTTTCAACTACTACCTACTGTGGGAGCCTATCAGCTCAAGGAATTTTGCAGCCATCCCTCCACCCTCCTCAGGTGGTTGGAATGAGAAGGACCCCCAGGCTTACACGTGTGAATCCTGATTGGTGGCAGCACTGTTTGAGGAGATGATGGAGCTTTGGTGGGGACAGACTTTGAACTTCTGTAGTCTCGCCCCACTTCAGGTTCACATTCCCTACTTCCGATGTGAAGGTGTGATGTTGAGATGTGGTCTTCTAGCTCTCTGCTACTGTCACCAGTATGGAGCCATTGTAAGCCAAGGTAACTCTTCTTTTCCTTTCTTTTGTTTTTTTTCCCCATTAATTTATTTACTTATTCACTGCATCCCGGTAGAAGTTCCCTCCTCTCCTCCCAGTTCCCGCCTCACATGGACATGGTCCCTACCCCCTCCCAGCCTCCTCTTCACCTCTGAAAAAGGGGAGGTCCCTCCCAGGGAGCCAACCTACCCTGGCACCTCAAGTCACTGCAGGACTAGGCACATCCATACCTTCGGTCATGGTATTTTATCACTGAAACAAAAATGTAGCTAGCACACCTCTTTTTCTCCTGGCTCCTCTCCTCCTATTTCTAGTAATAACAGTAAAAACCACTACAATGAAAACTAGTCATTGGCCACCTTGGGAACACTACTCACAATGTTGGTCTGGCAATTGGTCTTTTTTTTTCTCCCAAATTGAAGTAAGAATTTAGTTCTTCAGAGATATTTTCTTTGGCGTGCCTAAAAAACATTAAGAACAAAGAAAGTCTCTCCTTTTCACTCTTCTATTAATGTGTAAATATTTATGAATGCTCCTTAAATAGAATACACTTCCCTGTCATCACCCTTTTTACTGTATTGTCTTTCTGTTTTATTAGTATATTAGCTATAGAGAAAAACACGTTTCAATATTTTATTATCATTTATGTATGTAAGGAAGTATGATTGTATTTACTCCCCCACTGGCCATACTTGCCCTCTTCCACCCTTCTTATTCCTTAATAGTACCCCTTTCCATATATTCTTCCTTGATTGAGCTTATTTTAGTTAATATCACATCACAAAGAATGTTGTTAGAGCTGTAGATTCCATTAGAGACATGATCTGAGTATAGGTCTTCATGGCAGGCTGATTTGATTAGGACACTGAAAGGCTGGACCTTCAAAACCCTTTTCTAGAGAGAATTTTACACATAAGCACTCTATTTACATCATTTGCACCCCTTCCTTCTCCCTACACACACACACACACACACACACACACACACAGAGAGAGAGAGAGAGAGAGACAGAGACAGAGACAGAAACAGAGACAGAGAGACAGAGACTGATTCTCCCTCTCTCAGTAGCCATTACTTACCAGTAGTTCTTTATCTAGGGATGAGGTCATGTGAGATATCCTCCATCCACATTGGCACGTTAATTCGTGTTGCCATTTTTAAAGTCTTGCTTAGGCAGCCATCCTTTTGAGATTTCATGAGTACAGAAAATATTAACTTACAAAAGACATTCTGATCCTCTGGCCCTTCTTCTGCAATGTCCTCTTAATCTTAGGTATGGGGTTGTGTTTTATCAGTTGACACTTGAAATCCCATGGTCAACTGTTCTATGCATCTTGAGCAGTTGTGGATTTCTGTAATTGTCTCTCCGACTGCTACACCAAGAAGCTTCTTTGATTAGGGGTGTCTTAGTTACTTTACTATTGCTGTCACAAAGCACCATGACCATGGAAACTTACAAATGAAAGCATTTAATTGGCAACTTGCTTACAGCTTGGAGAGTGAGTCCATGACGTTCAATTGTGGGGAGCATGGCAGCAGGTAGGCATGGTGCTGGAGCAGTAGGTGAGGGCCAACATGTTGAGACAAGAACCATGAGATAGAGAAAGAGAGCTAACTGGGACTGTCATGGGCTTTTAAAACAAAGCCTACCAGCAGTGACACACTACTTCCAACAAGGCCACACCTCCTAACCGTTCCCAAATAGTTCCACCAACCGCAGACCAAACATTCAAACACATGAAACCAATAGGAGAGTTCTCATTTAAACCACCACAAAGGAGAGAGTTACACTTACCTGTGAGCATTAAGATAAATATTTAGGATACAATTAGAAACTATGCTGGTTTAGAAAGGTAGTGGTAGGAGGGCCACAGGCAGCTGGCTAAGTTTACAGTAGCAGGCAAGAGTTTCTTCCTATTGACCAAAACTTAATCCAATTAGACAGCTGCTGGCTATTCCTAAAATGTAAATGCTACTATTGAACCCTTGGGAATATCTTGCCGTGTTGGCCATGGCTAAAACTCATAGATTTTGGCACCTGGCTAAGATTGTTGATTGATTGGTTTTCCTCTGGTAGCTTTCATAGCATCCTGAGATGCTGTGAGAGTTGAATCTCAGGGCAAGCAGCTCCAGCTCCACTCCTCTACATCCTCTGACTGAAGAATGCTGTCTTCAGCACTGAGTTCTTGGTGGCAACCAATGGTAATAGCAATGGCCTATATTATTCTGGGATCTTATTGGGTCCTGACAAACAACTCAAAGAAAGATTCCCCAAGCCTGGCACGAGGGATTCTGTTAGATAGTGTATGGCTCTTAGGGGGAGCGTTATAACCACACATGTCACAAGTTCATTCAAACTGTGTGTGTGTGTATGTGTGTGTGTGTGTGTGTGTGTGTGTGTGTGTGTGTGTGTATAGAAACCAGAAAAGTGAAAAGGGACCTTGGTGAGCATAGAAAGAAGGCTATCTAGAGAGCAGATAATAGGAAACAAATACTAAGAAGGAGAAATAGAAAAAGTGGAGATTTAACTGAGAATGATGAGGAAGGCCAAGACTGAAAGGGAGGAAGGAAATGTGGGAGGGAAGAAAGGAGGGAAAAAAGAAGGGAAAGAGGGAGGGAGAGTTGAATACACTAAGAATGTTCATAAAAGCCATAGCAAAACATTTCGGTTTCCTTAAAAATTCATATATAATTTTGCTTTTCTTAATGGCTAAGTAATATTTCATATAGTGTCAAAGAGCTAGCCTAGGTAGTAAAGTATTTGACATGCAAGTATGAGTTCTTCGATTTGATACCCAGAATCTATGTAGAAAATCCAAGTGTCGTGGTACACACGCTTAGGATCCCAGAACTACAGGGGGTAGAGTTAGGCAGATGGTTAGTGGTCACTGACCAGGCAATCCTGCTTGGCTACTTGTAAGCTTCAGGATAGTGAGAGACTCTGTGTCTTAAAAAAGAGAGAAAATTGATACTCCTGAGGAATCATGCCTGAGGTCATCCTCTGGATTCTCTCTCTCTCTCTCTCTCTCTCTCTCTCTCTCTCTCTCTCTCTCTCTCTCTCTCTCCCTTCTCCCCCCCCCCCCCCACACACACACATTTGTGCCACATCCATATACCACATTTTCTTGATCTGATCAACAGTTGGTAGGTAGCTGAACTGGTTTTACTTTGTCGTTGTGAATGGTGCTGAAATAGACATAAGTAGAGTTAGTGCCCCAATTTATGCTCCTTTGGATCTTTTAAGTGCACAGTCAGAAATGGTCTGCCTGGATCATGCAGTGGTTCCACTTCTGTGTTTTGAGGAAGCCCTATGTTGATGTCCACAGCAGATACACCAATTTCCATCCCTGTCTACAGTGTAGGAAGGTTTTCCCCGTAAATTGTTTGTTGTTGTTGTTGTTGTTTTGTTTTGTTTTTCTTTGTGCCAGCCATTTGCACTAGGTTAGATGGAGTAGGTTGATGGGATTTTAAATTGCATTTTTCCTATAGCTAAGGGAGTTGGATGCTTTTTCATGAATTTTATGGGCCATCTAAATATCTATTTGTTTGAAACATAGCCATTGATTGGATTGTTTGTTCTTTGGTGTTTAGCTTTTTAAATGTTTTTTGAGTATTCCCCAAGTTAATCCCTATTGGATGAGTAGCTGGCAGAGACTTTTCTCCCATTCTATAGGCTAGCTCTTCAGTCTGTGAATTCTTTCTTTTTTTTTCTTTTTTCTTTTTTTCAGAGCTGGGGACTGAACCCAGGGCCTTGCACTTGCTAGGCAAGCGCTCTACCACTGAGTTAAATCCCCAACCCAGTCTGTGAATTCTTTTCCCAACCTCAGTATATATTTTTAACTTTTAAAGTGTTTTAAAGATAGGACTAGTGTCTTAAATTTATAACAGGCTCCTAAGCACCCGGGGCAGTCGGTGACATGCAGCTGATATATCTAGTTAGTTCTAAGAGCCAATGTGTTAGCACATGAACTTCCAAGATAAGTACATCATACCACACTGACAAATATCTCTTCCTTAGGTATCCAATTTATAACAGAATCATAACAAATTTAACACTTACCAGTGGGACTAGGAGATTAAGACAGAACATGTATTTTCAGATAATTTGAATGAATTCAATTCTCTATGTTCAAGATACACACAAAAACAAAATCAATTTCTATTATAGCAACAATCCTTTCATCTACATCATTCAGTTAATGTTTGCCTGTGAGTTAGCAAATGGGAGTAAAGTTTTCCACTCCCTTCTTTGGTCCAGTTTTCATGAAATACTTTTAAAGTGAGCACTTCATGGTGCTGAGAGTGATTTCAGCATCCCAGGTGAGATGTTTGCACCTAACATACCCTTGATACGAACCAACGAGAGAATGAGTGACCAATCCCAGAAATGACAACTCACCTAAGACAGAAATCCTGCTCAATTGGATTTACTCTGCAGTAGCATCATGGTTTCCAATGTTACTTTTTTTTAAATCAGATTTCCTGACACAGTGACATTTGCACATATGTATTTTTGCGTTTCACTTAAATCTCAAGATCATGTCTGAGCTGCAACTTTACTGTAAGTGTCTGTGGGGTCTGAGGAGAGTCGATTGCTGCACGAGTTGACATGGCAGGAACCGAAGCTTCAGGCAGAATGGAGATCCTTCTGCTATCACAGAATTTTACATTTTCCCATGTCCTTCTTTTTGGTAGTTAGGATTTGTAGTTGAGAAATTCAATTTTGCTGTAGTTTTAGAGGTCCTTGTTCTAGGGAAATGATTTTTTCCACCCAATTATGTCTGGTTTTATTTCAAAGTTCTGGGAGAGAGGAAGAGAGGGACGAGTGAGGAACAGAGGAGACCAATACATAGCATCTTATCTTGGGAATTATTTGTGCATTGCATAGTTTTCAGGGAAGGAAACTATCCAGACCATCTAAGGTTCTATCTAGGCAGCACTAAACAGATGCAACCCTCTACATATTCCATCCCTACAATGGCAGAACAATAGTATCTCTCCCAGAGGATGACAGGAAAACAAAATCTGTGGGCTTGGTAGGTAGCTCGCAGTAATGCGTTTTCTCAGCATGTACAAGTCTGTGAGTTTCACCTTGCCACTATAAAAAATGTAAATGGCGTAATTTTGGTATGGTAGGACTACTTTTCCTTGCAATGACTCTTCAAAGTAGAGTATCGTGTTTAATGCATATGTTGTAACTTAGACTAGTTTTATTTCTTGTACTTCATAACCACATGTGGCTGCTGGATTCCATTTACAGTAAGCACAGTATGAGACTAACCAGTTCAGTTTGAAGCATTCAGCTTTCTTTAACAAAAAATACCCCAAAGAGATGACTCATACTCTGTAAAGTGAGGCATTTGAAGCCAGGGTTAAGGATCTGGCTAGAAATAAACACAAGGGCTGGAGGGATGCCTCAGAGGTCAGGAGTACATACTGTTCCTGCTGGGGACTTTACTTGGATTCTCAATGCCTGCACTGGCCAGCTCCCAGACCTCTGTGACTCCAGCTCTAAAGAACTTGGGGCCCTGTTCTTGCTTCCACAGGAACCTTCACTCATGGGCATATAACCACACACAGACATACACATATACATTCATTTAAAATAGTAATAATACGTTTCCTTTAAAAAGAAATGGCAATAAGAATATTTTTTAGTATTGATACATTGAGAATGTACAGGTAGCATTAAGAGAGAGACACTATACTCTTTCCAGGGAGCCATCATTGAGTTATGGCCTCAAGGGAGTTCCAGGAAAATTATTTACTTCTAAAGAATGATTGGTTCTTGATGTTATTTTCTCCTGTATGGCCGATGAGAAAACTAGAGAAACTACTTACTTATGGTTATATACTTTTAGGGTTTCTATTGCCATAATAAAATACCATGTCCAAAATAACTTGGGGAGGAAAGAGTTTATTTCAGCTTACAAGACTCAGATCACACTCTATCACTAAAAGACGTTAGGATAAGAACTCCAGCAGGAGACAAGAACTGAGGCAGAAGCCATGTTGGAGGGCTACTCATACTAGTTTGCTTCTTATAAGCTTGCTCAGTTTGCCTTCTCATAGGACCCAGGACCAGTGGTACTGCTCAGGGTAAGGTGAACCCTCCTACATCAATCATAACAGAAACAATGCCCCACAGGCTTGCCCATGGGCCAGTCGGGTAGGATCGCTTTCTCAATTGAGGTTTCCTCTTCCCAAATAACTCCAGCTTGTGTCAAGCTGACAAAAAACTAGCCAACACCTATACGTAATTAAAATCCAAATGATCCATAATGACTGCAGTCTTAAGTACGATAAGAATTCTGTGTTGTAAGGGGGAATTGTAACAAACATTACAATATTAAAGAATATAAAGATTTATGTTAGCAGTTGAACCCAAGTGACACTGGAAATGAATTATGAAGATAAAGAAGCAAATCCTGAAGGTAGTGGTGATATAAAAATAAAGATGGACAGAGTGATAAATACAAACAGAGGGAGAGAGAGAGAGAGAGAGAGAGAGAGAGAGAGAGAGAGAGAGAGAGAGAATGTACAAGTAGCATTAAGAGAGAGACACTATACTCTTTCCAGGGAGCCATCATTGAGTTAAACAGAGAGAGAGAGAGAGAGAGAGAGAGAGAGAGAGAGAGAGAGAGCGCTAAAGCCACACAACCTAAGGAAGACCGAGCTTAGCTTCTCTTGGCTCAGTGAAGCCATGAAGATTTGGAACAACATACCCTGGAGGAAAGCAGGAACCCAGCAGAACTGCTAGGCAGGAACTGTAAGACATTACCTGACATAGATGCTGTTCGGTTGATCTTCACGAGCTATGTTACAAAACAACACCCTTGCACCCTCAACCTCTGCTGCCAGCCTGTAGGAAAGCTCGGTGACATTAACTAACCCCAACCCTGTGCTGGAGCTGTTTACCATGGTGGCTCCTCCTCCACCTGTAAAATGTAGACCCTGGGAATGGAAAGTAAAAAATGGCCGCACATGCTGATCCATCGGTTCTTCGTTTTGACAAGTATCATGGACAGATGAAGAGCTCAGAGGTTCATTCTTTTGTTCCTGGGCTTGGAACCCTGGCTACATCATCTGTCCTGGAACCTCAGTGAGCCCCACTCACCTGGATGCTGGGTACAAGGGAGATGGTGCATCCTATCCTATCAGTGCCAGGCACCAAGCTATTAGGTTTAATTATTTTTAACTCCCTCCCTATAGACATAGCTTTGGAAAATATACGCTTTTAACCTGGCAGACGGTCAGATGTTTCCATACATTTTTTTTTTGTTCCATGCTAAGCATTTAATTACTCTGGCTAGTTAGGGAATCAGTTAAAAATACCAATAAGAAAGACAATTTTAAAAATGTTGTTACCCTATTTTAGCATAAACATAGAAGGGGAAGATACATCCTGGCTTCCTAAAAAGAGTCTTTAAGATAGTGCCCCACCCTCACTGAACACAGAAGAATCGAATCAGGGGATGGGGAGGCAATAGAAGGTAAATGGGTGTTAATCTCACTCATGGAGATTACACTATTTAACTTTGGATTTCCCGCCTTACTCACCAGACCATTGCTGACAGAGCTGGAAAACACATTCTTAGATCTCGAAACTACTAACACTGCACCAATAGGTCAATTTCTTTGTGCTTCTCACATTTTAGCGCTCAGTCTGCAGCAAGCTGGATCCCTACAGTTATATTAATCGATCAGTGACAGGGTGTAAATAATTAGCTTTCATGTGACCTTTTCAAACCTGCAGGAGGATCTTGCTATAATTCCTTGGGATCAAGAGGAGACGATGTAGGCACAAATGATAAGGAGATAGTTTGGGGAGAGAGACAGAGAGAGAAATAAGGGGGACACCTGCAGATGGAGGCACAAGTGTGGGAAAAGAGAGAGTTTAGACTCTCCTGGAGATAGCTTCCCATCCCATGGTTGACACACATTTAGAAACGATTTGGGTTGCATTGAAGTGGCTATAGGTTACATGACTCTCTCTCTCTCTCTCTCTCTCTCTCTCTCTCTCTCTCTCTCTCTCTTTCTCTCTCTCTCTTTCTCTCTCTTTCTCTCTTTCTCTCTTTCTCTCTTTCTCTCTATCTCTCCTTCTCCCTCTCTCCCTCCCCTCCCCCTCTCTTCCTCTCCTTTTCCCTCTCCCTCTGTCTTTTAAATGCCATTCCTAAGCCAGTGGCATCATTAGGGTACCTATTGGTCCCAGATGCCAAGCAGCCCAAGGCCAGATTTTCTCCTTTCCCCTCGGTACACCTCCTTCATTGCCTGCTGGACCCAGTGCACAGCTCCCTGAGGGATCTTTTGATGAGAACTGAATGAATGTATCCCAGTGGTGTCTGTGTGACCCCCTTGCTTCGGGAAACTGAGTCACAAGGGCTCGGAAATTCCTTTTATCACTCTGATTAGCTAGCCTAGCATCCCTCCATACTTGGACATAAACCATGTAGAAACTTTATGTGTGTTTTGTCTGACTCCTTTTTTCTTTTCTTTACTTTGCCGGGGCTTAATTTGTCTCTCATGTTCGTTTCAACTTTTCTCCATGCTTTTTTAATTCAAAGAGGAAGATAATTAAGCAAGAAACTCAAACAGGAAGATAATTAACCTCTTCTCTAGCTAACCCCAGAAAAAATTTCAAGTACAATGTAGGAAATAGAGATACTGCCCTCCTGAAAAGTTACTTGACCTCTCCCTCTTACCTCTCTAGCCTCTCAACCACACTGTGCAGATGTTGGCGCTGATGGGACCCTCTGCCCCACGACAAGCTCTGTCACGTGGACCTGCTTCTCCTTGAGGCAGTGCACACATCTGACAGAGTAACAGAGTCTCCAGCAGCCACTGTGGAGTGGAAAGACTGACGCACAGCATCTCAACAGCAGCTCTTGGAGGCTCTTGTGGTCCTTTGCCTCTGCTGAAGCCCAGAGGGGCCGGGAAACCATCCCTCTCTAGGTTCCCATGGGAACGGAAATAAATGCAGCAACAATTAGAGGAGATGAACATACTAAAAATATCATTTTCACAAAGTAAAAAAATGTCACCACTTCAAACATTCACATTATACCTGCTGTCCTTTCTTGCTCTTTGGAAGGTTTTAAAACAGCGTATGAAATCATGGCCCTTTGTTGATTCTACGGCTTGTTCACAGTTCCCAGACTACACTACAGTGTGTGTGTGTGTGTGTGTGTGTGTGTGTGTGTGTGTGTGTGTATGTGTAAAGGGGGGGCAATTGTAAAATCTCTCCAGGTACACACTATGATCTTTTTTATTTGTTCTTTTGCTTAGCTTTTAAAAATATATCCTTTTTATTTTTTAAAGTAAAATATAATAATATAAATTTCCCCTCCTTTTCTTCCCTCCTACCCATTCCCTCTCCAATCTGTGGCCTCTTTTTCTTTAATTGTTAATTGTTTCATGTATGTATAAATACATCAATATATAAATGTAACTTGCCAGTTCCCTTTAGTGTTGATGTACGTATATGATATCAGAGCTGATTGCTTGGAATTGGATAGCCAATTAGGAGTCTCGTCCCTGAAGATGACTAATTACTCCTCACACAGCAGCCCTTAGTTGCCTGTCGTTACTTGTCTAGGGGTGAGGCCCCCGAGGTTTCCCCTTTTGCATTAATTTGTCTATTGATATTGTCATTGTTTAGATCCAGCGTTGTTGAGGCGTCACAGGTGTGTCTTCGCTGACACTTCCAGGAGACTCAATCCCACAGCAGACTGACTCTTACCAATCTTTCTGCTCACCTCTTCTGCAGTGTACCCTGAATCTTAAGTGAGGGAGTTGTATCCCAGATGTATCCACTGAGTCTGACGCAACTAAGATATTTGTTCTCTGCATTTCCTGGTTGCGGGTTTTGTAATAGTCTTTGTTTGCTGAAAGGTTTCTTTGATGAGGACTGACAGCTACACATGTCTGTGGGTATAAGGATAAGCATTTAGGAACCAGTTTAGAATTGTGCTAGCTTAGGGAAATGCTGGTAGAAGTTGTCCTCCAAGACTCATGACTTTACTAGCTCCAGGAGATAAAATAGGTTTCCAGGACCTAGTGTGGTTTTCCTCCATTGAAGTCCAACTCGAGCACTGTCGGTTCTCACCTAGAGGAGTGCTCCTATTGTGCCTTTAAAGCTATCCTGCCATGCCCGTCGTGGTTGTGGTTTGTACCCTCCCTCGGCACTGGTATAGCCCCTTCTGGTATGACAAAAGCTAGTCTTCAGGCTTTCAGGTCAGATCCAGCTTGGATCCTTTGAGTCCTGTGTTCAATGTGTGTGGTATCTTCAACAACAGGGACTACCAAGGTAGGAGGTTACCAAGGGCAATGCAAAAAAAAAAAAAAAAAAAAAACCTGTATCATCTTGGGAATTTCTAGGGCTTTCCCGGCCAACAACTCAAAATGCCTAATATTGGGAGATTTATTGGGAGGGGAGGAGCATTGAAGCCCAAGAGGTTTAACTTCATTTAAACTATATTTGTATGTGTATATGCACACAACACACACACACACACACACACACTTATATGTATTATATACAACTTTAGGTTAAAACAATTCCTCTGGCTCTTTTAAGCATCCTTAGCATCATTTCACCATCTTTGCTCCCTTTCTTTCTGTATGTTTCTTCTTCCCCCTTCCTTGGTTAAACACATTTCCTTCTCCCAACCAACTTTTATGAAGCGCCAAGAGCAAAATACCGGCACCATGCTATAGTCTTAAAATTTTGGTATACATAGTCTAGACGGAGAAACAGAGTTTGAAAAGCAAGCAAAAATGAATACAGTCTACGAAGTGAGACTTGCAGGAAGTCACAAGGCTCATCAGGAAGCACCTCGGAAGGGGTTCTCTCAGGAGGAGGGAATGAGAGATAGTGATCAGGGGACTGCATCCAAGGTTCAAGGCTGAGAGTTGGTGTTAAAGAAAATGAAAGGAGACTGTAGAAAGCTCAGTGAGACCTTTACATCTGATGCAGAGGAATTTATCTAATACTCAAAATGCAATGAGATATGCAATCAGCCAGTTTGTATTTCGAAGATTATAATGGACAGTGTTTTGAGAGCATGGATGATTTAAATATGGGAGCCAAGTGTGAAATTTTCCAAAAGCCCAGCAAGGGATAATGGTAGCTTAGACAATCATGGAGTAGTAGAAATTCGGATGCCTGGGGATGCTTGGAAAGGTGTTGAAGGGGACATGTCGGAACATCTTGTGCTGGTTCTCTGCTTAGATCTCTTCTCACTTAAGTGTCAACCCAAGAGTTGTTTCTCTGTTCTCTGCTGTTGTGCTCCTCTATACCCTGCTCCATCACTGTCTGGACCACAATGATCCTCCCTGGTCCTGGAACACACAAACTGCTCTCAGCTTTTCTCTCCCTCTCCCTGAAATAACCTTCGCCAGGCTGTTAAGTACCATTAGTGTTTACCTCTTCAACTCTTTGAATCTTTGCCCAAAATATATCAACAACCAGAGTTCTTTCAAACCACCTGACCTTCACACCAACTCCTAAAGAACCTTTTGCCTTTGTGTTCTAAGTCTCTCCCTACTGATATGGTCTGCCATGTTCCCCTGTCTGCCTTCTGATGTAAGAATAGACAAACTTCCACATATTTCTTTAGTGCATGGGGAAGGGGTTTAGTTTTATGAATGCAGGTGGATTAGGAAGAGTAACAGCTGGTTCTCAGGTTCCACATCTGGTAATTGGGTAGATGTTTGTAGATAATGTCAGAAAATTTAAACAAGAAAAACTTCTAACCAGGAATAAGAATCAAACCATCCCACTTTCTTCTAGGATATCAGTATTCAGAAAGAGCTGAGATTTTAGTAATGTGAGACATATTCATGTTAAGGGAACTGAGGGTGACCTCAGTTGGCCATGTGTTCTCCTCGGGTGCGCATCCAGACCCTTCCTCACTGTGACGTAACCACCCTCCTCTGTGAGCCTTATATCATGTGTTTTCATTCTGGCCTACCAGACTTCTTGCATTTTCTTATAGCTATTACTCTCAATTGTGGTCTTAGTCTTCTACAAACCAATCAAAGTTACTATCATAGAATAAAGTCCTTCCACTAGTTTTTCTCAACCTACACTTCCAAAGTCTTCATGTGTTTATAAGGACATGAACCATTCCCTGGGCAAATAAATCCAGAATAAACATCCCATTCTTAATACACCAGGCCTCCTTGGCAGCCCCGCCTCATTCTTCTTCTCTGTTCTTTATAATTGGATAAGGAATCAAAGCTTCAGTGGTGTGAGATAGTGAATGGCTTCCTGTTGTACCTAGAAGGCTGCTAGAAAGACTTTGATGAATAAAATAAACACTAACACCTCATTGCAGAGCCAAGAGCTAATAAGGAGATATCCTTAATCACTCCCTTTACATGCCAACCTTACACTAAACACCTACTTTGAGCTGAAGCATTAAGAGAGGATTCTTTTAATTTCTGTTTAAATATGATTTCTGTTAGAAAAAAGGCCAACTAGAAAAGTGCATATGGAAAAACTGAGAAATAGTTAACATCTAGATGGGACTTAGAAAGGTGCTCACTCAACAACGGCCCCCAAATGGTCCTCAGAAACAGGGAGAAACCTCCTCCTTTGAATTAATTTTTCAGGTGGTTCACATTTCAGAGCCTAATAATCTTCGTCGGTATTCAGCTCGTATCTAGTTCATGAACTAAGATGATCGTTGAACTGGAGATTTCTGGGTTCTAGTGTTTGTCGTGTTTTCCCAACCTGAGGCATGCAGTGATCAGTCTGTGAGTAGACAGTTGGAAAGGGACTTACATACTATCTTCCTTTTATTTTAAATTTCTTTTTCTTGGGGTAATTTAGGGTATAGAGAGGGAAACACAATTTGCCTCCAGACATGTAGAAATGTCTTCTCTAAGTTAGAATGCCAGCAAGGTTTCCAGCCCCACTGCTGTCTAGGTGCCCTGCCTTTCCAGGACAGGTTTCCTCATACAAAGCAAAATCTTACAGTGAGACAACTCTACCTAATGCCACAGAGAAGACATAATGTCTGGCTACATCAAAGGCAAAGTGCAGACAGAACTTCACCCTTTAACTTCTTGATTTTTCATTGGTCTTTGGTTCTTGGGTGTAGTCCAGAGCTGACCTAATCCAAATGCTGGGGCTTCCCAGTCAGGAACAAGACAAATGGAAGAGAGTATTCAGAACCAGAAGTGGGGACACACTCCACAGTGTGCTTCTTTCCATCAAGGATTGTATTGTTGAACAAATGAATGCATTCTCAATGTATCTCTGGCATTGCCCTTACATAACAGGCTCACATACAGTCTGAGTCTCACACTCAAATTAATCTGAAAAAGATAAGAACTGGACAACGTTAAGAGCCTAAAACACAAACTCTCCCAAATGTGTGCCTCAAATAAATTTGTATAGTGGATTCATTTTTTTTCCCAGTTCATTTCTCTTTGCTGATGCAACTTTGTAGTTCTATGTCTGTCCCAAAATGTACACATCCCATGCTCCAGTCATGGAGGAGAGACAATCAGTAAAGAAGTGATCATATAAATAAATATATAACTGGGTCATGGAGGCATATTGATAATTTACATACATCCATCTTCTCCAGAAATCAGGAAGTGATTTGTTACAACTCATGTCTTCCCTATACTTGAGTTCAGTTGTCATGACTGGAATTCTATGACTGCCCAGAGATTCACTGCTTCTGGGGGAAGCAGATAAGGTTTCAGGGTTTAGAGCAGTAGGATCTTATTAACTCTATGGAAAGTACCTTCAACATCCCTGGTGATTGGTCGTCTCTCTAACTCCAGGTACACAAGCAAAGCATTCTTGGACAGATCCACCTCACTTTGTTCTTACTAGCATGGGGCAGTCCTTTGAGTTCCAGTTGCCTTCTGATTTAAGATAAAACAAAGAACAGTTTATGGGGCCCGTTGCTTCTAGTGTCAGTGGTAGTCATCTAATGACATGAGGGCTCCCATAGCCTGTGATCCTCTGTTCTCTTCTCAATACAATCATAAGAAGACATAAAAAGGAATTCCCTTGTTTAGCCTTTAGAAATCCTCCCCACCCTTCTATTGGGGTCCACGGTTCAGCGATGCAGGGTATAAGCATTCATTGAAATGACTCTGAGACCTCATTTCTCCCCAGTAAGAATGGTCAAAGTCCAAAAACAAAAACAAAAACCAAATGGCAGTGAATGCTGGCATGGGTGTGGGGAAAGGTGAACATTTCACTGCTGGTGGCTATGCAGATCGGTACATCAACTGTGGAAATCAGTGTGGGAGTTCTTCAAAAAGCAAAAAGTAGATTGACCATAGGATCCAGTTATACTATTCTTGAACATATATGTAAAGAACCGTGTATCCCACTCTCGAGACAACTGTTCATCCACCTTCATTAATGTTCTATTGACAATAAAGTTCTCGATTTAATAAAAACAGACATGCCTGGTTGTTCAGTTTCCAGATCTGGGAAAGGAAGCTTCAAATAGAAAATAATCCTTTGTCATTCTTTCCTTGGAGGACAGTGGAATAGGTCCAGTTCTTGAAGACTCCAAAGACTTGAAAAACCATTCAAGTGTTCAGACAGACAATGCTAAGTTGTATCTCAAAGAATAAAGGGGAGAATTGAGTTCAAAGAAGCAAACACTGTTTGGCCATATTAGGAAACTCAACTTTATCACACATGCTTTCATAAATCCCAGAAGTTTAATTTCTTAGAAGTGTTTGATGCTTTTGAGATATACTGGGCAGGAGTTTCCACCAGTGCTCACACTAATACTCCACACCACACACTCTTCTTTCCATATAAGGTAGATTCTTCCTTGTCAAGAAATACAGTCTGTGACTCCTCCCTGAATCTGCATACAACTGACATACACTAAATCATAAACAGAAGCGTGGCTTTCCTGACTTTTCTTGGGGTATGTGTTGTATTACTTACCTTGCTCATTGCTGTGACCAAACACTTGATATGAAACAACTTAAGGAAGATGAGAATTATAGGTAAAAAGGAGAGTAAAGGAGGAGAAAACTGTGGTTGGGATATAATGTATGAGAAGAATAGATAGGTAAATAAAGATTTATTTTGGCTCATAATTTGAGCCCATCGTACCAGTGGCAGAAGCTTAAGGCTATAATGACAAGGATATGTGGCTGCCTGGTCGCATCTTTATGGATCAGAAAGCAGGGTTAGGTGATAAGCCTCAAATAGCTCCTTCTCCTGTCACCAGAGATCCAGTCCCACCAGCTAAACTTTCTTTTCCAAAGGTCCACAACCTTGTAACACAATGTCACCAACTGGGGCATACGTGTTCAAACACATGATTCTGTAGCAGACATTTTATATCCAAAAACATAGCATTATGCGCTTGGAATCCAACCAGCATGTCCTATGGATGCAGAAATGCCTAGGGAGGCCAGGCAGGATGATTGGCGCGACCACGGAGGCTCCAGGATAGCAGCACTAACTTGGAGCCTTGAGGATGGATGAGCCATGAAGCAATTCCAACTCTCAGGTATTGGATCATCTCACCACTTTTGATGATCCCAGCTGAAACCCAAGGATTTATAAAGCAGCAGCAAGTTTATATGACTGACGGGTACACACCTGGAGCACAATAAAATGTTTGCTGCTGCCTTGCTCCATTAGTCTGCACATGGAACCTGAAACCTAGGTCTTCTTATACCCATTTCTACTAATTTTCATCATTTTAAGGAAATTTACTGATGATACCTTCCCTTTTTATGTTTTACCTACTTAAGACCTTCCATGCTAAGTTGGTTTTTATATGCTTGGCCAGGGAGTGGCACCATTAGGTGGTATGGCCTTGTTGGAGTAGGTGTGGCCTTGTTGAAGTGGGTGTGTCACTGTGGGCATGGCTTTAAGACCCTCATCCTAGCTGCCTGGAAGTCAGTATTCTGCTAACAGCCTTTCAGATGAAGATGTAGAACTCTCAGCTCCTCCAGCACCAAGTCTGCCTGGATGTTGTCATGCCTCCACCTTGATGATAATGGACTGAACCTCTGAACCTGTAAGCCAGCCCCAATGAAATGTTGTCCTTATCAGAGTCTGCCTTGGTCATGGTGTCTGTTCACAGCAGTAAAAGCCTAACTAAGACACTAGATTTACACAAGAGCCCCTGCCACCAATTCTATTGCAATTTCAATTCATTTGCAGACTTTAAAGATTCAGACTATAACCTGACAAGGCATATAACCAATACATTTTCAAAGAATCCATAATGTTACCTCTCCTCTTTTCTGAGGTTGGTGCTTTAAGGGGAAAAGATGACAAAAACAATTTCCAAAATCTGTTAGTACCTACAGAAGATTGAAAGGGAAAGGGAAATAGATGTTACAAGAAAATATAGTTTCGGGGCTGGAGAGATGGCTCAGGGGTTAAGAGCACCGGCTGCTCTTCCAGAGGTCACAAGTTCAATTCCCAGCAACCACATGATGGCTCACAACCATCTATAATGGGATCCGATGCTTTCTTCTGGTGTGTCTGAAGACAGCTACAGTGTACTCATATACATAAATAAATCTTTAAAAACTATAGTTTCATCTAACTGTAAATGAATACCTGTTCATAAAACTTTCTCCCAGCACCAACACAACTCATGATTCAGTCTGCATGCAGACTTTTTATAATAACACTTCTTTTTTCATCAGAATAACCCCATGTTTTGAAACAGATCCATAATGACAAACTGTAAATTTGCCATCAATATTAAGGCTTCCCCAAGTGCTGGCAGAGAATTGCTCCATGCACTTCTTGGAATAGCCCTGTTTCCTTGTCTTCTCCTTTTTTTTTTTTTTTAACTTGAGCTCAGAAGCAGGAGACTCAAAGAATGGAAAATGAATGATAGTCATCGTCTGCTTTCTGGACCTCTAGCTACAGATTCCTAGACGAACCATCCACAGAGATGAAGTACGTGTGAGCCCCGGGACTATCTTTTTCATACCAATCACCCCCAAATACAAGAGCAATTTACTCTGCTTTGGATATGGTCATCTGCTGCTCTCAAAGAGCCCTTTGAGTTGAGCACAGCAGTAGGTCTTTTGGGTCAGTTTTCATTTTTAAAAGTTTCAAGGAATAACTTAACTGTGGTTTTATGGGATTTTTATCGTGTTTAGCAGGTCTTACTGAACCGTTTCTGACAGTAGATGTGTATATGCAACACATTTTTTTTTAATCCTTAAAGAGCAAATTCAAAGGAAAAATAATCTGTCTGACCTCTAACATTTAGAGCATTTGAGGACTCTAGCCATCCTAGACACTATCCACAAGGATTTTGTTTAGTTCTTCAAATAAACCTATAAATCTGAACATCAGATTGTCAGTCTTACAAAGGAGGAAACTGAGGCTTGCAAATCTTAAAGGAACCCGAACAGAACATAGGCACACAAATGAGTAATAGCAAGGCTGAGATCTAGCCCAAAGCAAACAGCTTCAAAGCCAACAATTATAAGAATTTGCACAGGGCTCTGATGTGGAGCCAAGCTCAAGGCTACAGGCTCCCAGCTTTCCCTTGGATCCAATCAGCCAGCAGATCAGTCATACAGAACAGCTTTTTCAGGCTGTCTGATCTCAGCTGATGCATGATATCCACTGCCCACACTGTTTGTAATTTTTCTTCTCGACTGTCTGGATATTGTTGGGCTTTTCTGTCCTTTAAAAAAATGTGAAAAAGAAATTAGCATCTAAAAATACCCCAGTAAGGGTATCTAGTGTAGTTCCCAAATTGAACTTGCTTAGAAAACAGAATGCTCAGTGATCACTGTATCAAGATTAGGGGCTGTCCAGCACTGGGACTGGAAGTTCAATGCTATCTATGATCCATATTTGGACCAAGGTTTCTGGGAAGCTGAGAAGCTTTGGGCAAGACACCACTTTTTCTGGACCCCACTGTTTCCATTTGTTTATGGTATAAAACAGTGTTTGTTAAGCTTTATAACTCAGAGATGTTTACAAGGTCACTTCCAGAACAGGTGAGGGGCAGAGGAAAAGTTCAACCACCTCAAGTTCTCTTATCCTCCTCCAAGAAAAGAGAGGAGCCTCACCTCATGAACAGTGGGATTCCAAATACATTGTTATTGAGGCAAATAACCAAATGGTATCTTCGCCTAGCTGCCATTAATTATGTCTCCTCAGAATTCTTTTCATAATGTCCTTCGACTTTCCCAATAAAGCTGTCTCCAACCCCACCTATCTTGGCCTTTGTTGTGGTATCAGAAAATACAATGTCACTTTGATAGCTCTATGGTCCAAAACAGAATCCCAGAATCTCTGGGAACATGAGTATAAAACATAGAGGTCAAGAACAGAAGAACTTGGAGCAGGTTCATCCCCAGACATCACCAGAAAAGAGCAGTCAATATTATGGAGTAGATGGTCAATGTATGTTTGAAACTTCAGCCAACCCCCATGAGACTATTTACAGATGCATTTACATTTATGATGAGTTTGTTTCCAAGCAATGTGATCAATTGTTAAAAATACTGTAGGACAACACCACCTTGACCACCACCTACCTTACCCAATATCATAGCACAGTAACACAGTTCACTGTCAACTGTTCATCTTGATATCTCTACAGTTGTTTAGAAACTAGGTCCTGCTGAGGTCCGCCATCACAAGAGAATAATTCCCAGAAAACTGAGAAAAGATGAATTCAAAGTATGGTTTCTACTAAACAAACATTACCGTCACACTATTATGAAACTGAACCATAATAAGTCTTGAGCTCTCTGTTGCTGGAGATTGGACCTTTAAGGAGATGATTAAGATCAAAGGATGTTATAGGGTGAGAAACAAATACAGAGAGACCACCGCCCTTACACGAGGACACCCAAAGTAAATGTACACAGAAAACAAATCACTGGGGGACTCAGGGAGCAATAGCCATCTTTAGTTCAAAAGAAAGGTCTCACCCAAAACCCAGCCTACCAGCACTTGGTCTTGGACAGCCAATATGAGAAAATGAACTCCTGCTGTCTGCGATATTATGGACTCAGCCAAGACTAACACCGTCAAGCAATAAAATCTCGGATCCTCAAGGTCCAGAACTGCCTTTTCTAAAGCTCTGCTTTTCTTTGCCTTTGGTCATCACTCTAGACTTTCCAATAGATTGGCATATGTTACAGAGTGAAATTCTGCTGTTAAAGAAAGCCAAATGACTGGAATAGCACTACTCAGAAGCAAAATAAGCAAACATGTGGCTAACTGGTCTCTGTAGCTCTATAGCTAGCCATTTATGGTTTTGATGTCAACTTTATCCTAGAACTGAATGTTTTTTCTGCCATTGCAAGCATTCAGCTAAGAAGGAAGAAACTCACAGCATTCGTCATTTATCCTGTGAATTTTGAAGTAGCTAAATATAGGAAGTAAAATATTCATTCTTTATAGTTACTTTAAGAATGTAAGAGCCTCAGGCTATGCCTGGGGAAGCTGTAACAATTCATGCTAACAATGAACTTATCACCGCCACTTACTCAGTTGTTAATGAATGGGAGACTTCTCAGAACCTTGGTTTCCCTAATTGTAAAACGAGTAAACAAAGCTATTTCTGAAGATATTAATCTATTTATTTAAGTCTATGCTTGTCTTCTATGCATGTGCGTATGTATGAATGCACATGTATGTTTGTGCGTGCGCACAAACACGGGGGTTTGGGTGGAAGAGAATGAGAGAACAGAGAGTTAGTTAGTTAGTTAGTTAGTTAGTTAGTTAGTTTTAAAACCAGTCAAGCCTTTGTATTTCTTTCGCTTGAGGAGCAAGGGAGACACATTCAACACAGAATATTCTTAATTCCCCATACTGGGATAATCTGTGCTAGAATAGGAGATGTTAGAAAAATGAGAGCTATCAATATGGACAAGAGGACATGGGTCTATGATTTCTAAAAATAGTTATGGGCCTCAGCTTTGATCAGAGCCATCTATCTCCAAGTGGGGACCAGGACTGGAGTAAGATCTTCTATCTAAGGAAAAACATCTCCTCTCAGGAAGGTGTCCCTCTTGAAGCTTAACAGGTAAGACACCTTGCTTGTTGGTTAAGGAACCATGCAAGTATACACAGAACATTTAACAGTGCTTACCATGGACAAGTACAACCAGAACGACGTTTCTAATATGAATCTATGGAAAAGGGAAAAGGTAAGCCTTGGTAAGAATGAAGTTTCTGTCCACCTACAAGACAGAGACCCACAGATTTCATTTCTTTCATGGAAACAACAACAATCTGACATTTCTTACTCAGCCACGTGTATGAATGCGATTTTTATGGGTCAGCTACATGAGGCAGACAATTCATATCTCTCAAATTTTTCAAGTATCAAATGCTAAAAGCCAATTTTTCCTTTTCAACGGGAAGAATTAAAGTTTGCTTTCCATGTAAGAGGGGAGCGTCCATTGTCCGGGGAAGTGGGAGTTGGCATCACATTTGCCACAAAGTGCACGTTGGTTTCATCAGTATCTCCCAGCGTAGGGGAAATGTGTTCCTGGGGAAGAGGCTGGAAGAGGAAAGCCAGGAAAGTGTTGTCTGCAATGGCATTTGAGTCCTTCCTACAGCGCAGCCTTGGGAAAGCACTGAATGTGTTAGGGAGGTTTCATCATCTCCAGCTTCCTCTTCTGCCTCCTGTTTCTCCTTCCTCGTTGTCCTCATCAGGACCACCATGTCATTGTCATAGCAGCTACTTACTCTGCTATAGACACTACTCTACTATTCTAAACACGTAAGCTTATTACCCTATTTACACCGCATAGTTCCTTAAATGAATTCCTGTTAGTATTCCCATTTCACTGTTAAACAAAAAACAAAAACAAAAACAAAAAAATAAAAAAACAAAAACAAAAAACAAAAAAACGGGATTTAGAGAGATCGCCTTACTTGAGAAATGGTGGATCACTAGATTTCACGAAGGTACCACAACTACGCATGCAAACGTATTCTGTGGAAAATATGTTTAATTCAGAACAAGATATAGTACACTAATTTAAATGTAATTGTAAAAGCCCAGAGAACAGCTGTAAGAAAACAAACAACTGGATTCTAAGAAGGATTATTGTTCAAATGTTAGTAGGAAGCTAAGACCTACTCCTGGTGGTTAACATGAGCATTCCCAAATATCATTATGAACCTCGTTTACAGCATCTGATGGACCCCACCCACTCACTCACTCTCAGTAACAGCGTCAACCTCACTTCTCTTGCTTACAAGTACAGTTCACAGACTTCCTAGCCTATCTGCTATCAGTATTTGCATATCTGTCATCGGGTTTGTTCTTTGACAATATCAGGCACGCTTAAAGTTCATTCTGACTACTAGAATGCCTAGCCCTCCAGTTTCCCTCTCACCTATATTACCTTCCTGGCTAATAGTACGTCGACATGGCACAAGCTAGAGTCTTCAGAGAGGAGGGAGCCTTAATTGACAAAATGTCTCCATAAGACCTGACTGTAGGCAAGACTGCAGAGCATTGTCTTAATTAGTGATTGACTAGGGGAGGTGCCAATCCATTGCAGGTGGTGCTGTCCCTGGGCTGGTGGTCCTGGGTTCTGTAAGAAAGCAGGCTGAGCAAACTAGGAGAGGCAAGGCAGCAAGCAGCACTCCTCCATGGTTTTTGCAATAGCTCCTGCCTTCAGGTTCCTGCCCTCCTTGAGTTCCTGGCCCAATGCTTGTATGTGATGAACTGTGATGTGGAACCATAAGATGAGTAAGCCCTTTCCCCTTCAAGTTCTGTGGTCATGATAATCCCAACTAACACTCTAGGATTAACCATGTGGCTGTAGGCTTGGGACCACCCACTAGAGCCTGGTAGGTATCTCAGTCTGCTCATTTAATTCAGCCCTCATTTATGTGCTAGTCACAGTTACTCAAGCCAAAAGTAACTCAGAAACCTAAAAACTGCTAATGATCAACAGAATTTTGAGAAAAATTTCTTTAGAACGATGTTGATTATATACCTAGCTGTCTCTGCATTCCCCTACAGCCACCCCCTTGTTGTGTGTAGAGTCATCTTGGTCGTGATGAGAACTTAGCTCAGGGCCACACTGCACTAAGAGCCACTTGACACCATGATATTTCTCTTTGATCATACAATCCCAGACGTTGTCCTTAAAAGGAACTCGCTCATATGTTATGCAGAGAAAAGGAAGTCTTGAAGTATATGGTTTCAAGCAAGGAAGTGGCATGCATGACTGTCCCTTTTAAAAATAGGCATTGACAGCTTCTCAAAGAGACATGAAGGTGAGGGTGTATATAAATATACACCATGAAATTCGTTTTTATAGGCTAACCAAAAATTTATTACAAATAATTTTTTCTCCTTCTTTACGGTCTTGGGTTTTCAAGTTCCTTTTGTTGGTTTTATTTTTTCTTCATAAAAAAATTAAGTAACTGGAAAGCAGAAGTGATGCCTAAGCCAGTGATTCACGTGAGATGTCATAAAGAACCCAATAGAGATGCCCAGTGAGACGAGGTGGACAAGACCGAGTGATTGACATGAAGAAAGGTCACTTTAACTGACATTATGATAGGTGAGAGAACGGGAGGGTTCGAGAACAAGGTGGAAGTGCGTAGCTAAATAGAATATGAAGAGAGGGCTCTTGGGGATGAGATTCTGACGCAAAGGAGAACTATGCCTTAGAGTGAGGGTGTGTGAGAAGGAATCCCAGGAAGAACACGGAGGTCTCATGTATGCTGGCTAGCCTCGATTTCAAACGAAAAGGGAGAAGTGAAAGCAACTCATCACAGAAACCATGACTTATGGTGGAATTACGGGTGGCAGAGAGGAGAATTATATGGGAGATTTTTTTCAAGATATGAGGAAATACCGGGGGCTTCCACAGGCCCAGTGATCAGAGTCACAGATTTATTTCTAGTCCGATTTGTTATGCTCGGTAAGGATGCTGACAGTGGAATCCATCCACTGAGCCCAGAGGAAGTCCCAGGGCTTCTGCTCCTAACTTGATCTTCTTACAAACATTTTAAAGGTGCCAGGGACAAAGGCTTCCCTTCCTACAAGGAAACCTAAGTCAACCTCCTCCCTTGCTTTCCAGATGGCACTGTACCTACTTGATGGAAATGCTCAGGAAGCACACTTTCTTCTTTGAACTAAAAGAAACACCTTCTTCCCTTACAGCCCACGCCCACCTTCTCTCCCTCCATAAATGGAAGCTGATGTCCTTTGCAAATTACCCCATGACCAGTCCTTGCACTGTCTGTGTTCTTGACAGATACTCTGCAGTAGACAGATAAGGCTAGAGCTTAGTGACGTTGATGTTTCTCCTGGTTTCCTTAGCGATGTCCCAGCATGCTGCCAGCTCCCCTACAAACCCGCTTCTGAGTCAGCCTCTTTTCGGCTGGCATCTAGACACTGCCAAAACACCACTGAAAAAAAAATGATAATTTTTTTCACAGCACTTCACAGTTTATAGAATGTTTCCCAGACTTTACTTACTTTTATCTTCACAGCAGAAACTCACAGAGAATGTAGTATCAATATCTACATTACACAAGTAAAGAAACTGAGGCACACAGAAGCTTCTGGACATTCCTAGCATCCCTGGCTATTAAGTAAACAAATGCATAATTAAATAGAAATGATCTTGGACACATGGGATGGTGGTGTTTTCCCATCTTGGACAGTAGTCGATACTGAGTCATAAGCACAGCATCTCCTAACTGACTGAGGACCTCAGACATGATGAAGAAGAACTAGAAATCAGGACTTCCTTGCAGATTAATGGAGGTCCAAACTGCATAGAAGCCAAATGTTACTTCAGCTACTGGCTTGTTCCCTATATGTTTTTAGTGTCTAAAATACAATAGCTTTATAGTGCTTGCTATATAGTAAGTGTCCTATGGGCTCACATAGCTGTACCCCTCCACTGAGCCATGTATAACTTTGACTTTACATTAAAAAGCTATTAAGACAAGGCTGTCTGATATAGTCCTGCATTGTGTAGATCGTTGAAATAGTGAATAAAACTTCTTTTGAATAATTAATATAGGTTAATATTAAATTGGCATCTCAGGGGTTGGGGATTTAGCTCAGTGGTAGAGCGCTTGCCTAGCATGTGCAAGGCCCTGGGTTCGGTCCCCAGCTCCGGGAAAAAAAATAAATTGGCATCTCAAGAGGAGTGTATGGTTATTGGCACAATGTCCTGTGTTTGTATGCATATGAGGACCTATACCAGCAATATGGGCTCCTTCTCATGACCCCTAAAACATTGATGGGTGACCACATTACAAAGTATGAAAGAATGGATTTATCTACCAAACCTCAGAGAAACTTGAAAATAGAATTAACATTTACAATGCAATGATTTTTCTGGGCTCATTTTTTTAAAAAAATCTCCTAATTTTTAAAAAATATCTCTAAATTTCTGAATTATGAAAGTGAGCTACACACTCAATAGAAAAACCTATTTTCCAGCTTCTATTTCTGAAAAACTCAAAATTATTAATTAAGATATTTGATTTGAAGGGCCATTGGGAATAACATGAAAAGACAGTTAAGTTAAATCATCTGCCCACCTGTCTACAAAAAATATATTCTACTCTCCCGCTTAACCCATTAACAGAGTACCACTACTTCATCCATAGTCTGATTTTTCCATTACGTGTCCAACAAAATATTTTGGTATCTTCAGTACTAGTGCCCTGCAATTCATATATTCTCTCTTGGTATTTTTTTTTTTGAGACTATAATACAATTACATCATGTTCCCCTTTCCTTTCCTCCAAATCCCCCTCTGCATCACCCTGCAATCAGGGTCTTTTCTACCCATGCCCCATTTTCCAATAATGACTCTGAGACTTAATTATTTATGAATAGATGATTAGGCGATAAGCTTGGGCTTGTTCTCCAACTAGCTTGTAGCTTATACAAGCTGTATATTCTATCCTATTTGTGCACCATCTCCTCAGAGTGCACACATCTATCTCCCAGAGTCCCAATTCTCTATTGGAAGTCCTACCTCTTATTCCGTGACTTTTGCTAATAGGCCATTGGCTTTTTATTGACAGCTGATGCTTCCACACAGAAGAGAGTCTCTCTACATCCCCCTAAACTTGCTCTCTTTCTTATACATGGCCTGTTTTTTAAAATTATTGTTTAACATATGTGTGTACCTGTTATGGCTATATGTGCAACAAACTAACAAAAGTCTATTGAGCTGCTGGCCATATAAAAATTTAACACACACACTGTGTACTTGATGGCTAGCAATAGGAAACAACATGATTTTATCACTAGAATATACTCCTTGCATAGAGTTTTTTGGAAAATAGCATGCCTCACTGTACAGGCAGCAGTGCTGAGTCCGACATGGTCATGTAAGAGATGGAATGACATGGCTCCCACCCTTGGAACAGAGCCAGCACTTTGGAAGTGCTGATGGTTGTTGTGGGTGTAAAACTTGTTTGTATAATAGTGTAGCTATTTTCACATTCCTCCTTTGAGGAATGTCCTCTCTGCCAAAGTTAATGACTCCATGATTATCACAGCCCCAGTCTGAGAGATGAGGGTGTATCTATGTCTCAGCAAAATGATAGAATGCTGTGACCTTCGGGACAACTCTTAAAGCTGTGGGAAAGAACACTGAAACCATGAGTTCAAGAATATATAATTTCTCAACTATGCAAAATATAACAATGCTACGTGAGTTATATAAGGAGATTCGCAAATCTAAAGGAACAGAGGTAGCTGCACAATGAACCAGCTTGTCAGGAAGCTACTAAGGCAAGAGATAAGGAAATTTAGGAATGGTGATCCCAGGACAAGATCCGCACCACCCCCAAGCTAAGATTTTTTGTTTATGCTTACAAAGGCAGACAGACTCCTGAGTTCAAGGTCAGCCTGGCACAGAAGAAGTTTAGGTCCAGGGCCAGGCGTGGTAGGAATGGTAATTTTAGGGCAAGGTCCTACCCAGATCTTTTGTTGTCTATGCTTGTGCTTGCTGTCTCTTTCTAAGAATCAAGGTGCTGGGGTCATGAGATGCCAACTCATAATAGAACGGGAACCTGGGGTAAAGATAGAATTGATATGTAAATAAAAGATTGGGCTTTCTGTCTGTAGGAGATGAGATTTTAGAATTGAAAAAAAAAAAGAAAGAAAGAAGCTGTCTCAAGCAAAGAGCTTCATGAAGATTTCCAGAGAAAGTAGATCATAGAGCAAACTGGAAAGCTGTCTAGAGCAGAACATTGACTGTCAAACTATAACCTGAGATTTGACTTCGAGTTATTTGTTTTGTACTCCTTCTCTCAGGAACCCCTCTCCAAGGGGTTCTTGGTCCTTAGCACAGCAGCTTCATCTAACGTGTGTGTTGCATCTCTTAACTGTATCAAGAAGCCAGGTTGAGTAGTTGGCCTCTGAATGCTCAAGTTCCACTTGTATAAATACACTTTGTGACGTTGGCATGATCATGAAATAAATAAAGGCACCTTTCTCAGAATTTATCCCCCAACTTAAACAACAGGTGACCCTGTTTTCTTTTATAGTGACCTAAATTTTCCCTTATACTAGTTCTCAAGATAAAGTCATGGGTTGTGAAGTTTGATAACCTGTATTTAAATGCGGGCTTTGCCATTTTCTCTTCAACAACTTGGGACAAATTACTCTCAATGCTTCAGGATCATACCGTAACAGACTATAACTTAGGAAGTATAAAGTTAATGCTACCTCTCATAGTTGTCATAAAGGTTCACTGAAGTAATGAATAATGTTCCTATAATACAATGCTTGTCATAGTTGCTACTTAATTAGGTGTTATTAATACCCTATACCTTCACCTTCTCTGACTTGGCCCTAAAGAGTTATATGAGGTATGCAAGTAAGCTCTACCTGTGCCAAGACTCCATATTTGAAAAGTGTTCCTGTTGGTATTCTGTCTAAGCTCCACCCCCACAGTTGCCTGGCAACAGCCAGCTGTGCCTGACGCTATAAAAAGGGGCTGTTTGCCCCCTCCTCTCCATCTTGTTCTCTTTGTTCTTTGCTTCTCTGCTCTCTTTCCCTCTTCCCTGTCCCCACCTTTTCCTTCCACTGCCTAATCACAAGCTCTAGCCTTATCTGACCAATGAAGGTTTCATCTGACCTCATCTGAGTAGTGATCTACTCCCCATGGGGCACCCCTCTTGAGGGAGCAGAAAATACGAACAGTAATCCACAACAGATTTTATCCAATCATTTTATTTCAAAAAACTTGTTAATATCAAAAATTATAGGGATAAAAGAAATAAATCATTTGACAGAATCTGAGACCTTGTCTTTCTCTTGTTTTTAAGGCCTAAGAGTCATCCATGGGAGCAAAAGAGCCTGAGGAGACCCACAGAAATACTATATAAGGCCACTGAATGCTGTGGGCAAGGAATGAGGATCGGACTAAAAATCCATCTAAAACTAGAAAAACAGCAATGAGAAGTCTCAAAAGTGGGGTAGAGAGGAAAACATAAACCAGAACAGCATAATGTATTTATCTACAATGTCATTTCAAAACAGTTTTTACGGTATACAAAAAGAAATAGGGAACTATCAAATACACTGGAGGAGAAAAGCAAAGAAATAGCTGTAAAACTAAGCAAAGCTCCCTAAGTGGCCATGAGAAATATTTCTAAGGAACTAAAAGAAATCCTGATTAAAGAAATAAAGTAAGTTTGGTGGTAGTGGGGCACGCCTTTGACCCCAGAGTGATGAGAGAAAATGACTTATCACTTAAATAGCAATTCAAAAAAAGGTGTTCTCATAAGATCATAAGTTCTTTATGAGAAGACAATGGAATGATAAAGTGTTCAAGGCGGGTGGAGGGGGGAAAGAGCTGTCAGTTAAGAATCCCACGTCCAGAGAAGTGATATTTTAAAAATTAAAGTGAAATTAAAAATTTCCAGATTTACATACACTGAGTAAAACTGACATTTCCCGGCTGTTTTATAAGCACTAAACATTCTCAAGACTCAGAGCATATTATTCCCCACAGTAATGTGATTAAAAAAAGGAACAATACCAATTATGCTGATTATGGATCTGAGACAATATAAAGATATATTTCTTCTCCTTGCCTCCATCTATTGATTTATGAGGCAGGTGCACTGAGCTCGTCTGTATTGTGAGGCTTACACAGCGCAGAAATGCAATGCATTCAAACAGGGTACAAAGGAAATAGATGGGATCAAGTTGTATCCAACAGGAAAGAGCTCTACATGTTCAGTTGAACTCAGATCAGAAGAAGCCCTGCAGAAACGATGAATGGGAAAGTTACCATGACAACTCCTGTGGCTAGGCACATGACATTATCCTCTGCCAGCTTATCTAGAAGGCACTAAGCTATACAATGAGATTACTACGAAAATATTTTCCTGAGTCTGTAACATTCATAGACATACTACCTGCAACCATAATACCAAAAGACAAAGGTTATATAGAAATAACATTCCTGCCTTTACTTGAATTAAATTATTTATACATATGATGTTGTTTTTGATAAATTATGCCATACATAAGATCTGATATAATCATGAGGGGAATAATTCAAACTTGAGTGAAGAATCATTGGCAAAATGAAAATGCTACATAAAATATTCATGTAATCCAAAAGAAGCCAGCGAAGAAAGAGTCATGGGAAATAAAGACGTGGGAACAAGAACACAGAATGAAAACTGGCAGAAGCATTCCCACCCCATTGATATAAAACAAAGAGAGACATTCTCAGATTGGATTAATAAAATAAATTCCAAGATGCTGTGGGCAGGACATGTACTTCAGACTTTAGACCCCTGTTCTCTACAACCCTTTAATGCTGCAACCCTTTAATACAGTTCCTCATATTGTGGTGACCTCCCCCAACACAAAATTATTTTGTTGCTACTTTGTAACTGTAATTTTGCTACTTTATGAATCACAATATAGATATCTGATAGACAGAGTATCTGATATATAACCCCAAAGGGGTTGTAACCCACATGTTGAGAACCACTGCTTTAGACTAAATGCTTTCATCCTAAAATTTGCACCAGGACAAGGAACATGTTCTCAGCATATCTTCAAAATTTTTTTAATAGAATGATATATACAAAGCCGCAGAGGCAGAAGGGTCTCTATGAGTTAAAGGCTGGCCTGGTCTACACTGTGATAGGCAGCTGCTATGCTGAGACACCCTGTCTCTAAAACAAGAAAGCAGAAACCGAGAGAGAGAGAGAGAGAGAGAGAGAGAGAGAGAGAGAGAGAGAGAGAGAGAGTCCTAATGTGAGACATCTTTCTCTTGTCCATCATCCCCAGTCTCTCTGGTGACTCTCAGGAGTCATAGATACAAGCATCACCAACAGAATACAAGAGATAGAAGAGATAGAAGAGTGAATCTCAGGGGCAGAAGATACTCTAGAAAACATTGACAAAACTGTCAAAGAAAGTGTAAAGTGCAAAAAGCTCCTAACCCAAAACATCTAGAGAATCCAGGACACAATGAGAAGATCAAACCTAAGGATAATAGGTATAGAAGAGAGCAAAGATTCCCAACTTAAAGGGCCAGTAAATATATTCAACAAAATTATAGAAGAAAACTTTCCTAACCTAAAGAAAGAGATGCCCATAAACATACTAGAAGCCTATAGAACTTCAAACAGATTAGACCAAAAAAGAAATTCCTCCTGTCACATAATAGTCAAAACACCAAATACACAAAACAAAGAAAGAATATTAAAAGCAGTAAGGGAAAAGGTAAAGTAACATACAAAGGCAGACCTATCAGAATTACATCAGACTTCTCACCAGAGACCGTGAAAGCCAGAAGATCCTGGACAGATGTCATACAGACCCTAAGAGAACACAAATGCCAGCCCAGGTTACTATATCCAGCAAAACTCTCAATTACCACAGATGGAGAAATCAAGATATTCCATGACAAAACCAAATTTACACATCTTTCCACAAATCCAGCCCTACAAAAAGGATAATAGATGGAAAACTCCAACACAAGGAGGGAAACTCCACCCTAAAAAAAGCAAGAAAGTAATCTTCTTGCAACAAACCCAAAAGAAGAGAGACACACAAGCATAATTCCACCTCCAACAACAAAAATAACAAGAAACAATCACTATTCCTTCATACCTCTTAATATCAATGGACTCAATTCCCCAATAAAAAGACATAGACTACTAGACTGGATATGTAAACAGAACTCAACATTTTGCTGTATACAGGAAACACACGGCAGTGACAAAATCACTAAGAATAAAAGGCTGGGAAAAAATTTTCCAAGCAAATGGTCCCAAGAAACAAGCTGGAGTAGCCATTCTAATATCAAATAAAATTGACTTGCAGCCAAAAGTTATCAAAAAGATAAGGAAAGACACTGTATACTCATCAAAGAAAAAAATCTACCAAGATGAACTCTCAATTCTGAACATCTATGATCCAAATGCAAGGGCACCCACATTCATAAAAGAAACTTTACTAAAACTCAAAGGTCAAAGGGGAGAGGGGCGAAAGTAGGTAACATTTGAAATGTGAATATATAAAATATCCAAGAAAAATAAAATGAAAAAAAAAATTGAAAGAGTTCAATTTTTGACAGCATCAAAAAGAATACTAAACAAGAAATTTGAGAAAACAGATAATTTTTGCTCTAAAAATCATGAAGCATTATAAAACAAAATCTGAATGAATTACAAATTCTCTGTGTCCATTAACCAAAACACTCAATTAACTCTTATTTGTAATGACTTCTAACTCCAAAAGTTTTTGAGTCCTATATTAGTATATGAAATTCAATTGTAACATAGATATGTATACAGATTTGCAATGTTGCTTGATATTCCTTTTACTATAATATTTTTATTTACACACAATATATTTTGATCATATTTATCCTCCACTACTTTCCATTAACTCCTGATTCTACTTTCACTCTTTTATCCCCTGACATGAAGTCCTCTTTTTCTGGTTTTTAACCACTGAGTTCAGTTCGGGCTATTCATACACTCAGGGTCTGGTGCCAACACTGCAGCACAGTTTACCTACCAGAAGACTCACTCTTTAAAAAACTCACTCCTCTCTCTTAGCAAATATCATTGTCAGTATCTCAGCTAAGAGAGAGGAGGAGGTTACCTGCCTCCCCAATCCACACTAGACTATATATTAGCTTGATCTTACTCAGGTCTTGTACAGGCAACCATGGTTTCTGTGATTTCAAGAGTGAATCAGCTTGTGCAGAAGGCACTGTTTCATATCAGTCCTCTCTAACCTCTGGTTCTTACAACCTTTCTGACCCTCTTCCTCAATGTTTCCTAGACTTTTTGGGGTGACCCGTGTACGTGTTTTCTTTCAATCCCGAAGACCTACACCCGATATTCACGCACTGGCGGCGCAGGCGCCAGCATCTGGAGGTCCCACCAAGACCAGTGTAAGCAAAAACACTCAATGTCCAAGATAGCAATAGTCACTAAACTGATTTTCAGATTCAAAAGATTCCTTACCTGAATCTCGCCTAATTTCTCCACATAGTTTTTAAGTTGCTTCTAAAATTCATGCATAATTTTGATGGGTGTAGAAAAATCAAAACTGTTCTGAAAAAGACGAAGTATGTAGAAAGCCTAACCTGTCCTCATTTAAATATTTACTATAAAACGAAGGTAGTTAGCAGAATAAGACTGATAGAAATAAGCTTGCGTTGTTATCAATTTTAAATATTGACACAAAGATTATTCTAAGTAAGGAAAAAATTGTATCCCAACAAGCAGTATTGGGATAAGAGGATAGAAAGTGCAAAAGAAATTAAATAAAGTTGGACTCTGAGTTTATATTACATAAACATTAACTTACAGTAGATTGAACCTAAATATAAAAGTTAAAACTGTAAAACAGAAGAAAAAAAGGAATCTGTATCAATTGGAAAATAGAGTTCTAGATTTATTTCTCTTATTTTTAAGTCTCTCTCTCTCTCTCATGTGTGTGTGTGTGTGTGTGTGTGTGTGTGTCTGAGTGTGTGTGTGTCTGAGTGTGTGTGTGTGTGTGTGTGTGTGCAGGTGCCCAAGAAATCTAGAAGCATCAGACTCCTCTGGAGCTGTAGTTATAGGCAATTATTAGCCACCCACCCAACACAGATTCAAGGAACCAGACTCAGGTTCTCTGCAAGAGCAGTGCAGACGCTTAGTGGATGGGCCATTTCTCTACCCACTTAAGTAATGGATCTTTTTAAAATGGCACCTAGTTCATAAGTAACAAAAGAAAATTTATATCAGTTTAACTTCCTCAAAATTAAAACTATATTACTGCAAAGTTTTCTATTGGGAGAGTGAAAAAACACCCCACAGAGAAAAATGTTTGCAAACCGTATATCTAATTAGGAACTTATATACAGAATACATAATCTTAAGGCCTAATTGTGAACAAATAACCCAATTAAAAATATGCAAATGCCTTAAAAACACATTTCTCAAAAAAGAACTATAAATATCACATAAACACATGACTATTATAATAGTTGACAGAATCACTCACCATAGGGGAATTTTTTGAAAATAGCATATCCCACGTCACAGCCATTATGGAAACTATAATCAAAGTTTCCTCACAGGCAGTATTAGCCAAGGGGAGGGTGTGTGTGGAGGCATTGGAACCCTTATGCACTATGGTGGCGCTATGAAATAGCCCAGATATTGCAGATAAAACAGTGTAGTAATTCCTCACTTTATCACATGATTATGGCATAATTAGTCACAACATTCAAAAGGTATAAACAACTGGATCTACCTAACAACAAGTGAATAAATAAAAACATTGTGGTATATTCATACAAGGATACACAACCTTATTAGGCCCTAAAGAAAAATTAAGTAGAAGTGAACATACTGCAGTTTAAATGAGTCTTGACCTGACACACACATCATGCTATTATGCTATTTCTATAATACATCAGTCTATGGAAACAGTAGATGAATGGTTGTTTACAGTGGGAGGCATGGGGATGGTAGCAGGAAAGTGGGTTCAGAGAGAGAGAGACAGAGAGAGAGAGAGAGAGAGAGAGAGAGAGAGAGAGAGATATTAACATAAAGTAAGAACTAAGGTTAAAACAGTCAAATTATAATGTTAGAAATACTAAGTTAATTCAAGTAAGAGATAGACAAAATAGTTTAAAATGACTGTCACCAGAGAGATTGGGGATGATAGACAAGAGAAAGATGTTTCCCATTAGGTCTCTCTCTCTCTCTCTCTCTCTCTCTCTCTCTCTCTCTCACACACACACACACACACACACACACACACTTTACTTTTTAAACCATATGAATGTATTGCACTGATAGATTTGTTAGTTGTTATTTAGAAAGGGTCTGCAAAAGGGTGACTGTCTTAGGGTTTTACTGCTCTGAACAGACACCATGACCAAAGCAACTCTTTTAAAGAAAACATTTAATTGGGGCTGTCTTAAAGGTTCAGAGGTTTAATCCATTATCAAGGCAGGAGCATGACAGCATCCAGGCAGGCATGATGGGAGAGGAACTGAGAGATCTACATATTGTTCCAAAGGCAAACAGAAGACTGGCTTCCAGGCAGCTAGGAGGAAGGTCTTAAAGTCCAAGGCCACAGTGACACACCTACCAACAGGGCCACACCTATTCCAACAAGGTCATACCTCCTAATAGTATCACTCACTGGGCCAAGCATATAGAAAGCATCACAATGACATTAAACTCCATATTTAATGTCAAGTTGGGGATTTACTCAACTGTAATAAGTTACAAGGGAAGAAAAGAAGCCTATCTATTGGGGGAGTTTAAAATACTTTCAGGCATTGAAATGCCTAGTTAAAACAAGAGTCAACTAAAAGAGCCATTTAAAGAACTCGGGAGTCAGTATAATATCAGTATCAGTATATTTAATATACATTTCCCCTGGGTGCAGTAGAATTGTCTTTACTGCTAGGTGCTTAGTGTTAATTTCAGCATTTAGCTATAGTCAGTGATTGACACATTTCACAGCAAAGGTGAAGATGAAGTGGCTATCAGATTCAAAAGAATGACCAGCTAGGCTTATGTAAAGAACTATATTAGAGGTCAGTGAGAGTTCAAGGACTGAGTGAGGTTCGCTAGGGTGTCCCAAGAGACAACAAGGTAAAAATATTAGAAAGAGGACATACCAGAGACCGAGGAAACATGGCGGATGGTTTTCATTGATTGAAAATGATAAGACAACTGGGAAAGTAAGAAGGGGAAATGACAAATTATAGAAAGAAGGGAGAGGGGAGGAAGGAAGAGTTCGGGCATGCTAATCTCAAGTAACCACAGAATGGCCTGGGACAGCCATGAGAGCCAGAAATTTATATGCTGCAAAGACTATGACCCACTGAGAGGGAGCTGCCCTTCCACGTCTCTACCAACCAGTGCCTCTCCATGCCTGCTGTTTTTATACCTGCTTGTTTCCCAGCAGGATTCGGATTTGTACTGGGATGTATGGTAGACTCCTATGCTTTCAAATCAAACTATTATATACACCTCCCTCCCTAAAAAAAGAGTTGGTGACTGGTTTCAAAGTAGAAACTATTACTTTCCACCTCATATTACTGTAACTCAATCATATCATCATAAGCTTCAGTCTTCTAATCTTCAATAGCATAGTATATTTGCTTTGTTTAAATTGCAGAATTCTGCAAGAGCTGAATGAGATTAATATGTGGCAGTACTCTATACAAAGATGGCACTTTGCTGTAAAGTTGTCTTTGAGAGATTTTTATTAAAACCAATTGCATATCACATGCAGTAGAATGTATATTACAGTACAGTGCTCGTAATGGATGCATTTGGCAGTACATTCTGCACATATCCATGTCATTGTTGGTCTAAGAGAGCTTAAGAATGAACTGCACAGGGGTTGTCAATCAAGGCAAGTAGCTTAAGCAGCTGTAAAATTTCTTATTCCTTATTTTGTATGCTTGCAGACAGTTTTGACTCATACTAGTTGGCTAAGGCCAGTGGAGGGGTGATGTAGATGTCCCTATGGGTAACAAAGAAAGGGTGTCAATCAATATCACAAGTCTGTTGTCTCAAGGGCTCCCAAGAAACGGTTACCCTTCACACATACAGATAGGGACTACCATGTGGGGTCATTTTTTGGTCTGGAACGTTGTAAAAGCCATTCCTGAAACCCAGAAGGATCAAGCAAAAATTGAATTAATAGAAGTTAGTAGAAACTGGGGCTAAAGCCAGATGGTGTTCTCTGGGAATTTGAGAAGGGACAGAAACAAACCTTGTACAGAGGCTTCCTTATGGAATCTACCCACAGCTTTTAATGTAGCCAGCAATCTCATTTCCAGGAAGTCTCTCTTTGAGCTTAATGGACCTTATGGTAAAGTTTCACCTGGAAGCTGTCTCAAATATGACCGTTACTATTCATTTGCTACCAGTTCAGTTATAAGTAGGTACGTCCCAAGGTTCAAAAGAAAACAGTCAAAGACCAGTTGACGAAAGGTTTTGGAGGCTACGCCACTAATTGGGAATGTCTGTAAAATTTGGGGATGAACTGAAGGATTTTAAGAAAAATATTAGCCATCTAAATGTTATTAACTATGGCGTGTACCAAATACCCTACTACTTCTGAGCAAGCCTGTGGTGAAAGATAGGAAACTGAAACTCATGGATTCACTTTCAGTTCATTCCAGTGTGAGAACGAACATGGAGTGGAGTCTTTGGAATCTGTTTTTGATCAGCAGTCTATGTCCCCAGGAAGAAAGGGGATTTAAGCAACACACATCACTGTTTCTGAACCTTGCATCTTGATGGGTTCTCTAAGACAGCATCAGAGAAGACCAAGACAAGGAGACCTCCCTGGGTAGATGACATCTCCTCAAACATAACCACAAAGTCCTAAACCGACACCAGCAGCGAAGCCAAGGGTATAAGCTCTACTTCCTGCTCTCTGCAGATAACAGCTCACGCAGGCAGGGGATGGCTGCGAGCCGGTGGGAGGAGGGAAGGGAGCCGGAGCTGCACTTTGCTAGTGGAAACATTCTCTGAGTAAGGCACAAATAACCCACAAATACTCACTGGTCCCCTCCGCCCCCAAAGGCAACACAGCGAGGTTCTTTTAAGCTGTGGTGTGAAGGCAGCAACTTTGATTTTAATTTTCTAATTATTTCTGGATGGCAGCAGATAAGACATACAAAGAGAAAACCTCAACCAGCTGAGACGAAGTCGCCTTTGGGAATTTACCTCCTTGATGATCCCTGAGCGCTTCACCCCCAGAATCCCAGAGCGCAAAGACAACTAACAACAGAATACACGCCGACCTGTTATCTCCTGGGCATTTTGCTTGCCTTGAACTCAAAACTGTCTGTGATTTCCCTGCCCACCTCTTTCCTCCTACTTCTGTCTCCCAGTCAGTCTATATCTCCACAAGGCAGAAACATTTAGAAGGTATCAATGGCCAGGCAATCTGTGTTTTAGGTCACTGTCAATGTCATTGCTTCAAGTTTACAGTTTCATTATGGTTTCTTGCAGCTCATGTTGGGATGTAGTCTGATTTACATCTAACACAGGAAGCAACTCACAGTCTCAGGACTGCTGTTGAACATACTGGAGGAAATCCAACTGGAAGGACTCCTGGACAAGCTTTTTCTTTTTTGCTTCAGAGTGCTTACGAGTGAACTTCCGGGCAAGGATCTAAGAACACGAGTGCCATGCCTCAGCCTACTAAAGGATTCCGAAGGCCTTTCCCTCTGCATTTATTTTTAATGATGAGTGCTGATAGCACATGGCAGATGAAGATCTTAATATCCTCCCAGATGGGGTGATCTCTGCGTTCTCCTAAGCTGCTCAAGATCCAACAGGTCATAAGCACTGGGCAAAGACAGTGCCTCACAGCCTAATGCAATGAGCAAGGATTGATGCCGACTGCTTTTTGAAGATGAGAAAATGCTTTTTAAGATACCTGTATCCTCACTGACACAAGTGTAGCCTCCCTAGAGCATAGTATAGAATCATGCTGCATGTTGTCACCGAGAGAGGTCAAAATTGGGACTCTCCGTCACCTCACATGCTCCTCAAAACTGACCTAGAATAGAATAGAATAGAATAGAATAGAATAGAATAGAATAGAATAGAATAGAATAGAATAGAATAGAACAGAACAGAACAGAGGCTACCAGAGATTAGAGAGGGTGGGATAGACGGAGGAATATAGAAGAAGTTGAAGGACACAGAAATACAGTTAGGTGAGATTAAGTTCTATTGTTACATAACAGAACAATTAGCATTTAAAGATCTTTCCTTAGAATATACTGTGAAAGCTGTAAAGTGACTGAACTGATAATGGCCCACCTGACATCCATTGTTCCTTGCTCTTTAAACAAGAGAGATCCAGTTCTGGTTGAGGGCATCCCTTTCCGTGGATTTGACGCTATTTTCTAGAGTCACCTTAAAAGAAAAGGCATTTGGGTAGCTAAGTTTCAAATGAGGTGTCTGGAGTAACTCTGTCAGTTTGTCTTTTTTTCCTCTTCGTGACTTCTCCGTTCTGTCAGGAGTGTAGACATGATATCTGGAGTCTGAACGGTCATCTTGCACCTGGATGACAAATTAGTAAAACCTGTGTCTAGGACCTATGTGGCACCGTGGAACAGCCATAATGACTGTAGGAGGTCAGTTTCTAGGATGTCTGCATATGTTACCCGTCCCTAAATGTCATTCCTGTTTGTCTTCTATGATAAAAGGTAAATAAAAACAGGACAAAAGTTTGTAATCAGGGTGTGGAATGAAGAACATAGCATGACAGTCTATGACTGTCAGGGCAGACAAGGTACAATTTCTGGGGTGGGGTGCTGTTTCTAGGAGGGGGCTGGGGGAGATCTGTGATCCCTGAGTTGACAGGGAGGATTTCTTACAAGAGAAAACTGAAAGAAAAAAAAATCCAGTAAGTTTCAACTGTGCTTCCAAATACTTTGTGCCCATGGCAATTATTAAACGGCATTATTTATCAGTACAGTTTGCTAAATCTGGGGATAAAATGCCTGCCCCTTGTCAAGAGTTCCTAGGTAGTTTCTGAATCTACTTAATGAGAAGTGAGATGAAACACTGTAACAAGTTCCTGTAGGAAGCAGGGATGGTATTCAAAAGCTTTGGAATGATATTCAAAAGAGCTTGACTCTGCCTTCCTAATTATTCTTAATCCACTAAAGAGCTGGAAACCTCTTACACATGCTAATTAATTAAACCCCCTACCAGTCCACCGATGAGTCCAGGAAGAGGGCCCTGGGCTCCGTGTTGGGACTGTGAAAGAACAGCACAGTGGGCTGGGATGCACGCACATCTACCTAGGGGAGGCAGAAACTCCAGAAAGGTCAGCCATGGCAGCGAGAGGCACTCCCGGAAGTATAAGGACAGTGGAGTGTTGAAGATGTCAGGAACGGCCTGCATGAAACATGAAACTTCATTATTTCATCCTCCGTGCAATTTCCATCTCTCTCTCCCAGTGGAGAGGTGCCCACCCTGCACCTTCATTTGAGAACCTCTTATCGGACGGGCTTCTTGCAAGTTCCGCCCGTAGCTTTTCCCTCACCTCTTAGAGCATCGATTTGACAGCGATGATCAGCACATACTCCGGTCCTGTTTTAGTGCTGCCTAGATTACGTTTTGCTAAATCACGTCGTGCAAGTCATTTAAACTGACCAAAGTGATGTTGGTTACAAATGAAAGAAAACTCAGGTGAAATGGATTAGAGGGAACTTGTTGAATCTGGTTCGCTTATCTGAAGAGTTTAAAGATGGGTCCACTTTGAGTGTCATTTTAGGGTGCAATCTCGTACCTTCCAGCAGAGTTGCGTTATAATAACCAAGTATAACTGTATCCACCGGGTGGGAGGTGAGGAGGTGAGGAGGTGGGGTGGGAAGGAGGCTACAAAGACACTACAGTACATCACAGCACCAAGAGAATCAGTGTTTCTTCAGGTAGAAGCCTGGTTGACTGATTAAATCTGCCTTGACTCTATTGATGGGAAGAGGACGGAATGTCAGGGCTTCAGAAGTTACTTCTACCCCTTAGGGACTGGGGGCAGGGGTGCTGAAGCTAGCCATTCCTTTCTCACCTCTGTGTCTGAGTCACCATCCCCCTTTGAGTATACTAACTTCGCAGACTACTAGCTCCCACCAAGCCCAGAGCTAAGAATCTCATCAGATAGCATCCTAGGCCAAAAGAAAACCTTTCCTTATCTTTTCACTGTAAATGCCTCTTTGATGTACCCATCAAATACCTTATGTATTTTAAAATAGCCTTGATTTATGACTTTCTTTCTTTGGTAAACCTATAAAACTTCCTGAAACGAATTCTACATCAGAACCTGGAATTTGGGCTAAACTAAATCTGTGTTTCCAGGCCATGAGCTCTCAAATTTGAATAAACTACCTCTTATTCCCACTGAAACAATAGTTTTGTCCTTGTACATGAGCGTGTGCATGCGTGCACACCTCTGTGTGTGTATGTGTGTGTGTTTTGTGTGTGTATGTGTGCACACACATGTGCAGGCATGTGCACGTGAGCATATGTGTATGTATGTGTATCTATGTATAAGCATGTGTATGCGTGTGTATGCGTGTGCATGCATGTGGGTTGACTTGGAACTCACAGTGGCATGCAGAGTGACAGAAGTTTACTCCTTGCTAAACTTGCCAGCTGAGAGTTGATTCCTATCAAGCCTGAACTGGAGAACAGCGAGTTTGGAAGACACATTGATTTTATAGCAGTGGTAAAAGCAATGAAAAAGCACATATTGGTGCTGAAGCTTCCATTTGAAAACGACACTCACAGTTTCACTCACAGTTTCCAGGGCCAAGGATATGGTTGCCTCACGCTGTCAGTAAGAGGAGAAGTCAAATCCTGCAGTAGGAAAACCCAGATGGGATGAGTGTGCAATGCCATCAACGTAGGATATGTGGCTGCAGATGGTATACACTGGCTGGCTCAACCGCCAAGGGCACACATCCCTGCGTTAGCAACGGGAGCTAGGATTTTATACACTTGGGTATTTGCCAACGCAGCCTACCTCTCTAATGAGAATGGGATTTGTCATGGCCACCCCACCTGCTGCAGTTCACCCACTTACACGCACGGTGCTTATAGCGTCTAACAGAGGATACAAATGAAGCTTAAAGGGTGGGAGGTGTTCAACACCACTGAGGCCAGCACTGGGAAGCTGGTCCTGTCGGCTGATTGTGAGTTACTACAGACTTTGACGTTGGTACCACCACGTGTAAAAATTCCTTACCTACCTCATTTGACCAGCCAACTTAGCTAGCATAGGTAGAGGCTCACTGTTATTGGGCACTTATCACATGTAATTCACATGTTTAAAATATGAAAGCCCACCCAGAAAAAGAACACTTCATCTGAAGAAATTGGGCATGTTCCTGTGATGCAGTTCCAAACATACGCTGTAAAAACATCCTGAAGATCAGTCTGCGTACCGGCAGAAGTAATCTAATTGTGTTCATAGACTAACCAAGAAATTCAATTACAAATGTATCTCCTGTTAATACCATGCAGAAGTAGAAAACAAAGATCAATAATCTGCAGGCTGGAGAGATGTTCACTGGCTAAGTATATATCATGCTCTTGCAGGGGATCTGGGTTCAGTTCCCAGAATCCACATCAGGTGACTCACCAGTGCCTAGAACTCCAATTCCAGAGAACCCGATGCCCTCCGGCCACCACAGGCACCTGTATTCACATGTACACAGCCACAGGTACATACACACACCTACATACAAATTTTTAATCCACAATTAAAATAATTACATAAACTGTAAAGGTGCTTAATGAAGCAAAATTTGTTATTTTAAAAGTATTTTTATTTTAAAGATTATAATGTAATTATATAATTTCCCCCCCTTTTCCTCCCTTCAAACTCTCCTATGTACATCTCCTTGATCTCTTTCAAATTCGTGGTCTATTTTTCTTAATTGTGTATATGTGTGTGTGCATGTGTGTGTGTGGGTGTCTTACCTATATATAATGTATGTTCAATTTACATATACGAAATATATACAATTTACATATATATAAACAAACACATATGTAAATTTAACCTGCTTGGTCCAGGTAATGCTACTTGTATGTATATGTGTTCAGGGCTGACCATCTGGTGACAGTTGGTTTGCTCTTTCCTATTCCCAGCAGCCTTAGTGGCCTTAAGTTCTTTGTCCAGGCTGAGGCCTCATGGGCGTTCCTCCCTCCACACTGTCTCGTTTACTGATGCCATCCTTTTGGGGGTCATGTTTAAGTGGCCATACTAGTGAGACTTTGTGGATGTTGCTTCTGACGTTACTAGGGAACTCACTCTCAAGTTTTAAGCAATTTAAATATTAAAAAACTCCCTGAAACTTATTAAGTAAGCCAGAGAATGAACATTTAACAGCGATCTAAAAATTATAAATCATACCTGGATATTTAATCACATATTTTATTCTGGTCTATCAAACTATTATACATCACTTAGGCAGTATGTTTCTTTTTACTGTATGTGGGATTAAAAACGATTTGCGCTTTTGTTTTTAACCTGTCCTTGTGGTGTTGCCTACTTTTCTGCATCACAAGCCCAGTGGCGGTGGGCACACGCCCTTATTCCCAGCACTCTGGAGGCATGAGCAGGCGGATCTCTGAGTTTGAGGCCATGCTGGTCTACACAGTGAGTTCCAGGACAGCCAGGGCCACAGAGAGAAACCTTGTCTCTGAAAAGAACCAAAAAAACCCAAAACAAACAAACAAACAAAAACCACTTGATGGGGGGAGGGAAGTGAGGGGGAGAGATGAAAAAATAAAATTCTGCTTTTATTGAAGTCACCATCCCAAATGAGAGGCAGAATGACGCTGCCACCCGTAGTTTTATGTTCTGTTGATTAGACTAGGTTGCCTTTACCTATGATTGAGTAAATTCACATGTAGCCCAAGCAATAGTGGAGCTGAACAAAACAGGAAATGTGCCTAGAGAGAGCTGAAAGCCTCTTGCTAAGAATGGTCAGTGTGACTCTAATGCAGCCCAGCGAGAAGTCCTTGATTTTAGCTAGTTTTATTAGAGAGGAAAGCAGAATTTTACTCAGGCAGAAGATGCCCATTTATCTTTCCAAATGTTCCAGCTTGGTGCTCAAAAATACCAAATTCCTTTCATTTTTAATCCTACATGGTTCTAGATGCCTTCTGTCTGAATTATCTCTTTTTGTCAAGAAACGGTGCCCCATGTCAATGGCACATGCTGCTTTTATTGATTGGTAATGTTCCCATTCAACAAGCTCAGGTGGGGATTCTGGTCTCTAAAGCTGGGGGAAGGGGTAGATTTAATCAGTACCATTTAATTTGCCAAATTGATTTCAAGCAAGGCAGAATTAACCCCGTGGTTGCAGAGGGCAGGAAAACGGCTACTTTTCTCTTGATTATTGTCTCCGCTCCCTACCAACCAGAAGTTCCCCAGTTCAAACAGATGTGCTATCCAACTTCTGTGAAATTTCTTTCTTGACTTCTTTAAATCTATGCCCAGTTAACTTCCTTAAAACGTTTGATTTAGCACTCAAGAAAGAACTGTGGAAGCTCCTCCTTCACACTGTGGCCACACCTCCTCCTCCTGCTTCCCTGATAAACTCCTTCACTCTACCAGTGCCCTGGCATATCTCCTCCCCTGGGCTTTGCTCCTTTTTTTTTTTTTTTTTTTAAGCTATTGTTTCTGAAAATGAGTAATGCAAATTGTAATATTCTTTTAATTCTCCTCTCACAAGACTGAATACACAAGCACAGGAGAAAATAGATTTTATCTGAATTTCCCGTGGATTTGGTCTGTGGTACTGTAAAAACATGCCCATTTAACATTTTATGTGGATTCTTTTCCTACATATACCTAAATAAATGTAACAGATACATTTATACCCAGATAACCTGGGTTTTTTTTTCATTTTAAGTCTTTTCTATAGACAATATGAGAATATCAAGCAATTCAAAGCAAAATTTTATATAAACCAAAAATAAAGTGATGTCAGATAAAATCAGACTTGTATCCTGAATGCCAAATTCCTCATCTAAAAGATGAAAGTCTCACTAGTTTCCTATCCAGGTCTAATTTAATGAATCTATTTAAGAAACCTCTCAAAATGTCACTTAGAAAATTGGATCTGTGACTAATGCTTCTTGTCGAAGCGTACACCAATATCAGAAATGTGACCTGTACTTTTTTTAAACATGGGTGTAGATGCCAAATCCTCTGGCTATCTGTAAGGATAGCTGAGCTTCCTGTATTTTTCTCCCCAAGAAAAGACCCTGAGAATACTTACTCAAAAGTGCTTTCTTGAAGAAATACAGAATGAATTAAAAAAAAATTTCTTGAAGAAATACAGAATGAATTAAAAAAAAAAAAAAGAGTCAGCCTGAAATTACAGATACCTTCACACTGAGTAGCAAAGGAAATCTGGATCTTATAGCACTTCTGATGAAATTTTGATGAATTCCTCTTACCTGTCCCATGGAAGCATATTTTTTTTCTCATTTTTTATTACTTCTTTGAAAACTTCATACAGTGTAATTTGAATATACTCACTCCTTCCCAATTCTGTCCAGACTAAACCCCCACTCCCCTACCCACCCAGCTTTGTGACCTCTTAAAAAATGAAAAAGCATCAAGTGTAGATAGAGCTACTCATAAATTCCACCTCTTTTCCCCAGCAGCAGCAGTTACTGATGTCCAGTAACTCCTCAGCGAGGAGTGGAGTTTCATGCCCACCTCTCCTCCATGCTGGGATATTATCTGGCTTGAACTTGTGAGAGTCTTGTGCATGCTTTCATAATCCCTCTGAGCCATATGTGCAACTGCCCTGTGGTGTCCAGAAAATAGTTTCCCTATGGCCATCCGCTATCTTTGTTCTTTCAATTTTTCTGTTCTCTCTTCCAGAATGATCTATGAGCCTTGGCAAAAGGGGTAAATTCCATTTAGGGTCGAGCATTCTACGGTATTTTATTCTGTGCACCTTGACCTATTGTGGGTATCTGTTAACCACCATCTATTGCTGAAAAAGTCTTTTTGTGTTGATTTGGTTTGGTTTGGTTTGGTTTGGTTTGGTTTGGTTTTTCCAGACAGGATTTCTCTGTGCAGTCCTGGCTGTCCTGGAACTCACTCTGGAGATAAGACTGATTTTGAACTCAGAGATCTATCTGCCTCTGCAACCTGAATGCTGGGATTAAAAGCATGTGGTACTAGGCCCAGCTTAAAAGGGGTTTTCTGCTGAGGATTAAGAGGTGTATTAATCTATGAATATAACTATTAATCATTAGAAGTTAGTTTAATACTATGACCATTTGACAGAGTGATAATAGTGGTTCTCCCTAGGGCCAATGATTTCTTCAGGGAAAGTAAGGTTTTAAACACATGTACTTGCAGGAAGATTGTCAGATGAAACACAAGATCCCAATTGGATTCAGTCTCCACAAAATGAAGATATTTTACTGTAAATATGGCCTCCAGGATATTTAATGTGTGACTCATATTGTATGACTGTTATTACTAGAATTAGCTAAGTCACAGGGAGTTGTCAAACTGTGACCCATTGTCTTAAAGAGAAACTGTCCTCAGGCCTGAGAGGCAGAAAGGCTCCTGCACTAATATATATTACAAATATGAAAGTTGACATAAGTTTCATAGGCTTTAAAAATGAAAACTGCTCTGGCTGTTTGTGGAAATAATTTTGTTTTCAAAAGTTTTCTCAATCCCAATTAAACTGATCCTGGAGGTCATAAACTTGATGACTTTAATTTAGCAAAAAGGGTAGGGTGGATAGTTCCTCAAACCTTTTGTTTAATTTAGCAAGTATAAAATATTAATGGTCTGTTAGCTTCCATTGTCTTGGTTGGTTCACAATATTCTCTCATGTGGTGCCTTACTATTTGTACTTTCCTTCACGTAAAAAAATTTAACAATATATTTTTAAAAATTCATATAAGAGGCTGGAAAGGTGATTTGTTGGTTAACATCACTTACTGCTCTGCCAGAAGACCTGTGCTCAATTCCCAGCATACACATGGTGGCTTCCAACTGCCAATAATTCCGGTTTAAGGGGACTCACTGCCTTCTTCTGGCCTCCACAGATGCACAGATGAGCATGCAGACAAAATATCTACTCACATAAAATGTTTTTTAACATAAATCTTTAAAAACCAAGTTTAAATTTTGAATGAGCTCTTCACCCACTAATATAGACAATGGACTACTGTTTGTATTGTTTTAGCAAATGCTCTACCACAGAGTTCTATCCTGAGCCTCACTTATCTTACTTTATTTTAAATAAACAACAACACTTTTCCCTAGTTCTTCTTATTTTTTAATTAGGTTTTGTCCTGTAAAGTTTTATATATGTATATAATGTGTTCTGTTTAATCACCCCTGCATCCTATCACATCACTCATCCACATGAATTCCCCATCCTCTTTCCACATCCTTTTCTAAGACCCAGGATTCCTAGTTTTATTTTGTAATTCATTTAGCTTAATGAGGACCATCTGTCTGACCATTGGGCTGGACCTACGCACTGAAGTCTAATACACAATGGGTATCCAACTGAACTTAATGTTGCCCCCTTTCCCTGTTTATCAATAGGAGAAGTGGGAATCCCAGAACTGCCTCCTCCATCCATGGCTAGCGGCCAATAAAGTCATTTTTGTGTAGGCCCAGTGCAATCATATGCAATTGTCAACATTTGTGATTACTGTGGTGGTATATTGACCAGTAAATGCCATTTTCACAGCCCTTTCTATTTTCTGACTCTAACATTCTCTCTGTTTTCTCTTCCACAGTATTTCCTGAGCCTAGGAAAGCATATAAATAAATATCTTACTTATGGCCGAACATTCAACCATCACTTTTACTCAGGACCTTTTGCAGCCACAAGTCTGTATTCACCACAGTTCAATGGAAAGAAAAAAATAAACCTCTTCTGACTAAGGTTGAGAGTAGCAATTGTCCATTAATTACAAGCATTCATACTTAGCAGGTAATGTGCTGCCGTACCAATTTAGTTAAACAAGCAGATACAGTTCCCCCCCTCTAGGATTTATAATGTCTCCTGCATGGACTTTTCAGAGAACAGTAGTTCGCCTCCATTACAGAGGTACCAACCACAACTGCACAAGTGAGCCCACCTTGCTAGACAGGTTGCTACCACAGATCATAGGGTTCACAGCTGTGTAAGACCTCTACTCCCCTGCAGTCTGCACAGAACTTTTTGACACTGTGAAACTTTATTATTCTATACCATGCAACTTACTCATAATTTCTTTTGCTGTGATAAAACACCAAACACAGAGAGAGGAGGAAGCTTTAAGTGAGTGAAGTCCTGGCTGAATGTGCTTTTGGACATGCGCACGCCCATATCAAGGACACCCAAGGCCTGTGACCATAGTACTATTGACAGAGCTGTTACCCACATGGTCAGACTCAGCAGTTTTTCTTGGGAGTCCAAGAGCGTTTATAAATGGTTGATACTTGCACAAAGACCAGCAACTATAGCTTCCTTCTGCCTGATGTTTACAGCCTGAGCCTGCTGTCTTGCATAGACTTTCTACTGAGACTAGCTAACTCTTCCCTGTGCTGTACCTAATGAACACTCTGAGGTTGTGGTGATGGACATTAGTGAACCTTAGCCTGCTTCACTGTGCCTGTCTATGTGCTTCTCCTTTCTTCCCCCCCTCACCTTCACTAGCCTGGGTCCTGGGAGCAAGCTGTACAGTATGTAGCAAGCAAAGAGTTTGTTTCAACTTCCAACTCTCAGGTCACACGCCATCACTAAGGGATGTCCAAGCAGGAACTCCAAACAGGAATCTGAAGACAGGAATGAAAGCAAAAGCCATGGAGGGGTGGCTTGGTCTCCACGGCTGGCTCCGTCTGCTTTTTTGGACCACCCAGGCCCCCTTTCCAAGGATGGCACCAGTGTCATTGAGCTGGGCCCTCCCACTTCAATCACTAATTAAAACAATGCCTTCCAGACTTGGCCACAGGACCACTTCATGGAAATATTTTCTCGAGTAAGATTCCCTTTTCACAGTGATTTCTAGGTTTGTGTCAAGCTGTCAAACTACCAAGCAGCACACCATGCAGCCACAGTCCTGTGGACTTCTTGAGAAGGTGCCCTTAACCTTCATCGTTTGAGCTTATTTTAGGTGATATAAATCCATGGGAAGCCAATCAGGAAGTCCCTAACGCTATGTAGCCATAATTCTCAAGGTCCCTTGGCATTTAAGATCTCCCTAACCAATAGCCTCTGGACGCTGTCTGAGGCCCTGTGCTTGATTTTGTCTGTTCTATAATGCCCATGATCTGTGGAGGAAGTCCTCTTTCTTATCAGTCCTGAGAATTGTCATAGTTCCACCCTGTAACAAATCTCCTCTGGCTGTCATTGATCACCTTTTACTCTAGAGTGTGATCTCCTGGCCATCTCTGGGCTATCTCCTGGCACACTCTGGGCTATCTCCTGACAATCTTCTGACCATCTCCTGGCTAATTTCCATCCATTCTCTGGCCATTTCCTGACCATCTTTTTCTTATCCTCATAAGATATCCTTCATAAGATTTTCTTCAAGATCAATGACTATGGCTAGTATCTTAAATGACTATTAAATGTGTCAGCGAAGAGTTGAGGCTGAGGCACTCTAAGTGAGGGAAGGCAAAGTTTCAGCTGCTAAAGAGACTGAAGAACAATGTAAGGGAGATGTGAGTGAGTAACAGGAGGAAACTTGACTCTAGCAATGGCACCACCATATTGCTGCTGGCAACAGAAGGTTATAGACTCTTCATTGAAAAAAAATCCTTATATTGCGAACAAAAGAGACTCTGTCCAGAATAATTATTCAGAATGGAATTGGCTCCAAAGGGAGAAATTTTCATTTATTTCTTCCTCTCAGTTGTGACCTCAGTCTGGAAAACACAATGTGAGCAGTAAATACTCCATGACCTGGACAGGTGTGTGTGAGCCTGGGAGCCATGGAAGTGGTCTCCATCCGAGGTCTCCATCTTTAATGAGCAGGTCAGCAGAAACTTGCCTCATGTCCTGTCAGTTCACTTTTCTGTAGCTGGATAAAGTAACATGGATAAGTAAGGACTTGGATTGACAGTTTCCAAATAGTGACAACATGGCTAGAAGATTGACAAAAGTCACCTCTTCCCTGGGAGGACACAGAAGGCAAGAAAGAAACATGAACCCTTTTACCAGTGAGCAGTCCCTGCTGGCCAGATAACCCAGTCTCATTTCCCTTCTATTCTGTAGCTTTTACACACTTTGCAGACAGTTATATGAGTTCCTGTAAGATTCCTTTGACAGTAGTGAATACTGCTATTAAAATTAGCAAGATCTGCCCTCTAATGGCCTGAAAACGGCAGTGCCCTTATTCAATTAAATTGTTCATGCATTTTGATTGTTTTTAATGGTTGAGCGGCCCCTACTGTCCCATCATCTAAAACTTAGAATGCAAAGAGAAGAGGAATTAAAAAAAAAAAAATCTGGTCTTTTTTGTTTGTTTGTTTGTTTTCATAACTCAATTCTTCCAAAGCTGTGCCAGACTCTTGCTTCAATAATTAACCTCCATGTAAGGACAGAAGAGTGTATTAAAATCACAGAAATATCTCCCATGCCTGATAAAAAAGATATTTTTAAAGGTAAGTCATCAGCTGCAAAAGAAGGGGATACAATTTAAGCCAGTTTTTAAGATTTGGTAACTACGAAAAGAAATAGACTCTGGTGTAATTAATAAAGCCTCTCAGGCCAGCCCATATCTCAACAGAAGAGTTTGTCAACAAAATATGAAGAATTCAAATTAATGTTAATAATAAAAACCATATAAAAAACCACTCTCAGTAGTCAACTCAGCATCTCAATAAAGGAAAGAAAAAATAGGTCCAGAAGAAGAGAGATATAACCAAGTAGGGTCATCTACACCCTTATTGAAACACTATGAGTAAAGCTACACCTCGTTAGTCAAGAACATACAAAATAGAATTTATAAAAGTATGCAAATTGACTACTAAAAGCATGAGTGACTTATCAAGAAGAGGTGGGGGAATTTCTCTCAGTAAGCAAAGAAAAACCAAATGTGAAATCAAGTTTCTTTATAAAACCTTCACTACAGAGAGAAATTCATTGAACTATTAATCCATGACTGGAGAGATGCTCAGTGGGTAAAAGCATTTCTTGCTCATGCAGAGGACCTGGGTTCAGTTCTCAGCACCTATACAATTCACAACGATATGTAATTCCACCCCAGGGGATTCAATATTTTCTTCTGACCTCCATGAAAAACAGACATGCAGTGAGGCATACACATCCATGTGGGCTAAACATCCATACACATAAAATATGAATCTAAGCAGGACCTCTGAGAAAATTATAAAACACAGACTATCATGAAAGAAAAGACTGCCTATTTAAGAAAAATATTTTGAAAAAGCCACAAAAATTATTTCAAATGCAACAGCTGATAAATGACAAAGGAATGAAAGGTGAGATTTAAGAAAGGCACCATGGAAATACTGATGGGGACAATGACAGAAAAAAAGGGAAGACAGAGTGACTAAAGCCAAGATAAAAGATACAGAGAAAAAAATGTGTGAGGACCCTTGGTGCATGTAGTAGACTGTAAGACAAGCCAAGAGGGAATTCAAAGACACAACCTAAGAAAATACCCTGGGAAGAAAAATGGGGTTCACCGATGGCTTAAAAGAATACCCATGTACCTGTGACTCAGTGGAAGAGTGCTTGCCTCAGTCTCCAGTACTGGAAAACAAAACAAACAAACAACCCACAAAAGCAAAAAAAACAACAACAAACAAACAAACAAACAAAAAAAAAACCAAAACTTACAACACCAGCTGAAAACTCTTGTAGGATGATCAGAACTGAGAAATCCCCTGGTTAAATGAACCCTTACCAAGATTCAAATGAGTGTGCACAACTACAGCAAGTGGCCACTTGAAAAAGAGACCAAAAACACACACAGAAGGGAAGACAGCATCTTCCATCAACAGTGCTGGGAAAATGGAAAGTCCAATGTACAAGAGTGAAATCAGACCCATGTCTAGTTTCCCTGCCTTGCACAAAAATAAGGACTCAGTGTGAAATTTCTAGAAGAAAACACTGGCAGTACTTACAACATACAGGTGTAGGAGGGGACTTTCTGAATAGGCCTCAGTTTGCTCAGGAATTAACGCTGACATTTAACAAATGGAAACTCAAAATAAAATGATTCTTCACAACTATGGAAACAATCAAATAAAGAAGAAATCCATGTAGTGTGAGAGAATCTTTACTAGCTACCCATAAGATGATTAATATCCAGAAATATTATATAATATATATAATCAAGAAACAACCCTATCAAAAAAATTTTTAAAACTTAAGTGGGCTATAGATCTGAACAGAATTCTGAAAAGAAATAAAAAATTACTAAGAAATGTCTTTTTAAAATGTCCAATATTATTAGCAATTAAGGAAATGCAAATCAAAACTACTCGAGATTTCTTCTTACCCCAGTCAAAAAGGCTAAGATGGAGAAAAAGGTCATGCTTAGGTTTCTGTAATAAAGCATCATGCCTGTAGGAAGTGGAGGAAACCTGAATGAGTGAAATCCTGATTGAATGTGTGCTTCAACACAGCCATTCTGAGATTGCCCAGGACCTGAGGTTGACCAGTAGGACAATTGGCAAAGCCATTATTCGTAGAATTCAGATTCAGGAGTAATGGCAAGGCTTTTAGTCTGCACTAGATAGGGTCCTAGAGCTGAGAGAAACGGACACATGCCCTATCCCTAACCCAAAGCTCTCTCCAACTGATAACCACGTGCAAATGAAAATTTGATTTTCCCCAAGGGAGTCTCCACGGGGAAACCAACCTACTCTTCAGGGTTGACCCCAGGCCCAGCAGTAGATGATTAAATGAAAACAACCTCAATGGCAACTTTGCAGGTTCCTTGTCTCATAATGTTGTAACAGGATTTCATTTATTTATTGAATGAAATTTTATCTTATTTTATTTTTATCTTTATTTTTTCCCTATTTACTCCACAGGTCCTTTGTGTATATATTATAGCTTTCAGTTTAGTGGGGTTATTTTTTTGGAATTCCTGAGTGTGTGAATGAGTGGGTCTCTGTCTTTATATCTGTTTCTTATGCCTTTGTTGGGATCTTTTCTGTTTGTTTATTTGATTGTTTGTTTTGCCCTATTTTGATGTGTTCGATTTTCTTTTTCTTAATGATTATCCCCTAGAAGCCTCTTTGTTTTCTAATTAGAGACAGAAAGGGGGTGGATCTGGATGGGACAGGAGCTAGGAAGATGGGAGAGGAAAAGGCAGCTAAAACTGTAATCAGGATTTACTATGTGAGGAAAAGTCTGATTTCAATAAAAAGGGAGTGGGGATAAGAAGATGGAGGGGAAAAAGAAGAATCCAGATAAAACTTTCAGAAACACACAAATCAGCCACTAGAGGGAGAAACCAGGTATTTTCAAGAGATTCCTTGGCTTTGGCAATGCCCAGAGACAAGGTAGCAAGACTAGAGTACTTCTATGTCAGTCAAAGGTGTTATAGAGACCAGAGATAAAAGGCTGCTCTTTGATATGAGGAAGCTGGGGAAATAAACGTCCCTTGATCTCTTTTCAAAACAAAGGCAACTTAAAACTCCCTGACAGCCTTATTTGAAGAAAAAGAGGATTTAATAAGGAACTCACGAAGGCAGAACTCTGTGGAAAATGGTGTACCTTTAATGTCACAACTAAGGGGATCCTGTATGGACACAATGGCCATATTAAACATAGGCCACAAACCCCAACGAAGTGAAAACGACAGATAAAATGTGGAGAAGGAAACACATGGCGACTCTCCTGTATCTGTGCCTCAGGCAGACCTGGTGCACCGCCCCTTCCTGCTGTGGGCCAGACCTGGTGCACCGCACCTTCCTGCTGTGGGCCAGACCTGGTGCACCGCCCCTTCCTGCTGTGGGCCAGACCTGGTGCACCGCCCCTTCCTGATAACTGAACACTAGAACCCAGCACTGTCTCGCTTACACTCTGTCTCCGAATGCTTTCACGCTGCAAGTGCAGAGAAGCATAGGTTGGGACCAAGATGTTTTATCCCACAGGACGAACCTTAAACATTTGCTCTCTGACCCATTATAAAAGTGATTTGCTGGCCCATGTTTTATAGCACTGAGACAATCCATGCATTTAAAATTAAAACAACTTTTAAACTGTAATATTTTAACTACAGAAGGGTTTACACTGAATGTATTTCAGATGACACATGTGCACAGTTGCCAAAGCAGTGTTCATCATGCATTAACTTACACTTTTCATCTTAAATAGCAAGTTCTAGAATAGTTGTTGGTGCTTCTTTTTCTCTTCTCTATTTCCTGAATATTGTTTCTGTTAGGAGCACATATAATCTTTCAGAAAAAAATTGCTCTTAAAAAATCATTTTATGTCATTTTTAACTTGCTTCCCAGAAAATACTCATCCAACTGGCTCAAAGTGCCTTTCTGCCCATTTTTCTCATTAAGGAAAATATTTGTGTGTATTTGGAAACATGATTGGAGGATTTTGGCACTTCGTGTTGTCAGGACTTGGGCGGGAACACATACAGACTGTTAATGGGCATGTACACTAGTACAGGAACTTGTGGAGAGTCCGCAAGCTAACAACAGAATCAACACATGATCCGGCTATCCCATTCCTGACTATATACCAGAGGAAATACAAATCAGCGAACTATAGAAATACCTGCACATACATCACATCCATGTATATTTCTATACTCTCCACAACTGCACATCCATGTGTATTCCTACAGTATTGACACTTGCTTGTCCATATGTATTACTGTACTATTGACACCTGAACATCAATGTGTATTACTCTACTATCCCCACTTGCACATTCATATGTATTACTGTACTATCCACACCTGCACATCCATGTGTATCCCTACACTACCCACACTGCACATCCACGTGTACTCCAACACTAGTCACACCTGCACATCCATGTGTATTACTATACTGTTGATACCTGCACATCCATGTGTATCCCGACACTATCGAAATCTGCACATTCGTGGGTATTACTACATTATTCACACCTGCACATCTATGTGTGTTACTACACTATTCACACCTGAACACCCACGTGTACTCCTACAATATCCACAATAAGCTAGACATGGAGTCAACCTCTCTGTTCATTGACAAACCTGCCGGATAAAAGAGAAAGTTGCACATCTACACAGTGGAGTTTTATTCAACCATAAAAGAAGAATGAAATTGTGTCATTTGTAGGAAAATGAACTAAGTGATCATATTAAGTGAACTAAGCCAAAAGCCAAGTTCAAAAAGACAAATGTAAACAGAATCCAGATTTTAAATGTGTGTATGTGTGTGTGTGTGTGTGTGTGTGTGTGTGTGTGTGAGAGAGAGAGAGAGAGAGAGAGAGAGAGAGAGAGAGAGAACTTTAGATCCTCAAATGAGTTTAAAGGGACACGGACAGCAGGGGGCAGCCTTTGCCCATCCAGTCCTGCCTGATAAAAGTGCATGAACAGTAGACACCTGTGGCACTTAGGTACCCATATCCTCCTATCACTCTGTCACACTACAGAATGTCACACACACACACCACTTACTTTGGAAACTTTGCATCACATTCAGAATAGATTCTAAAGGCTGAGGAGGCCCTGTGTGGCTTGTTCCTGCCAATTTCATTCCATACTCATAAAAAGATGTACGAGTTACAAGGTCACTTAGTCACCAGCAGCAACTCGTTGAGCGTGTTACTACTTCTGAACCTTTGCACTTGCTACTTCCTGTTCCATCACTCTGTGTTAAGGAATTGTTCTCTGCATAATCTAGGAGAACTGTCTCCTCAGAGAGCCTCCCTGACAATCTTATTCAAAACATTAGCCACTTAATTTACTACCAAAGTACTGTGTATTTTTGTTCTTGTACTTTTCAGTCTGTAATTGTTTTATTTTGGCCCTATCTCTCCCAGCAGTACCTAATTCCCTGACAGGAACCTACCTGCCTTCTTTGGCATTGTATCTTCAGTACCTATTCCAGTAATTGGGATTTATTAAATATTCAGCAAGTATTTATTAAATTAATGAATAAATAAGCTCACAAAAAATTAGTACTAGCTACTACATCAAGGCCACCACAAAAAGAGAGGGAACGTAAGTCCTCTGTAGGAGCTGAATTCTATCTGTATTTGTTTGTCGAAGCTTTAACCCCAAGCCTATGACTGTGCTTGAAGATAGGGACTTTAAAAGGTAGTTAAGATTAAGAGAGGTCAGATTGGTAAGACACAATACAATTGGCTTGAAGGAGAAGAGGAACCACTGTGTACATGCAGGAGTGGTGGACGGATGGGCATGTCGAAGAAGGTCAATATAGGTCCCAGCAATACCAGAGAAGAGCTTCAGAAGACAATAATAGCTCTGGCACTTCCGCCTTCCAAAACAGCGAAGAAATACATTCCTGTTGTGTAAGCCACCCAGGGTGCTAAAATACATTGCTATGGCAGACTAAACAAACTAATATGGTTCCTGGTAAATTAAACATGACAAATTAAAATAACGTCGCATTTGAAAGAAACATGGTTAGACAGGAAGAGTGACTCAAAAAATAGCCAGAATGTTAAAAAAAAAAAACCAACCCTATTTGAATAGGAGAACTTGAGAAATTAAATACTAAGGTCTTAAAGAGAGGGATGCTAACATTATTTGTGGTGCTCTATAAAAAAAATAAAATAAAAGCATGTGTTTTCTTATAGGAGGAGACTGCCAAAGTGGCAGTAATTATCCAAAAATGTCCTTTATTTTCCTCTCTCCATGACCTCTTAACCCCTCATGGTATTTATACATGTTATTTCATGTTGATAACCAAAAGGTTAAAATTGAGGATTAGCAACCTGAATTTTACCATCCATTGTTATACCATTCATTGTGCAGGACTAGTTTGAAGAGATATGAACCCCACACACACACACACACTCACACTCACACACACACACACACACACACACACACACACACACACACATTGTAGAGTCCCTGAAATCCTATTCATTATAGAAATGTATGAAACAATCAAACAGTAAAATAAGAAAGAAAGGGGGAAGACAGAGACAGAGACAGAGAGAGAGAGAGAGAGAGAGAGAGAGAGAGAGAGAGAGAGAGAGAGAGCGCAAGTGCAGTGCACATCTGGAGCCCTCTTGATATTGCACTATGTATACCTGTATAAATCACATGTCCTTGGAACCACATCTGGAGAAAAACAAAGCCACCCTCCACAGAGCAAAATGGGCCAATCCCAGACTGACCAAAGGCAGAATCCTCCAACACTCAGCACCATATCTAATCATTTCTAATGCCTTCCTCTAAGGAGGCACCAATGTGAATGAAGTTCAGTATGCGGTCCCGAAAGGTAGAAGCAGGGCTTTACACCATGTGCTACTAATTTTCACAACAGTGTGTGTTGTCTCAAGCTCCGTGCACATCTGTGAGTGTCTAAGAGCCGATAAAGACACAAAACCTTCTAAGCCTGTTTCTGAGTTTGCAAAGACCAACTTGCAAAGATTCATGGGGATTGCCCCTGCTTCTAAGGTAAAATTGGCCTGCATCCACAATGCCTAAGAGGTCATTTTGCAGAGGCCAGCTAGGCACCTTGCAGAAGCCATTAGGGAGGAAGGTGGAGGCAATAGAGGGTTCCTTGGTCCAGCTACCTGAAGCTGACATTCAAATCAACTCTGGTAGGATGTGTGTGGCCTTAACTAGTATGGGAAATCCTGAGTCACCTGGCCCTTTTCTGAAACTAGGGAACTGGGTGTAACGATCCCCAATGGGTCACACTGTTCTAAAAATAACCAACCCAAGTGAAACTCTGACTGGGGTGACAGAGATGGAGCCTGAGAGTCATGTGAGATAGTCCAGCAATAAATAATGAGCAGAGGCCACTCTGAGAGCCCTCTGGGGACTGGTCAGCATTGGACACAGGTTTTAAATGTCCTCTTCTGCTCCTATGAACTGATGTCTCTCAAGGTAAGTGGGTTTAGGGAGAGGGAAGGGCAGGAACTATGAGCAGTTCTCTATCTGTCAACTTTCCCACCCTGCGGGCCTGAGTGACATCTTTTTCATGTATTCCTGTCTAGTCCAAGTTGGGCCAATCAAAGACAATGGACCAGAGCACAGTCCTGAATGATTTGAGGCTTCTCTGAGGTGTTGACCACTATAATTCTTTTTGACTTGTTCCTGGCTTCTGACATCCTAAGCCTCTGAAATATTTCTGGAGACGAAGTAGGCTATAGTGCTAGTGTGTAGGAGACAACAAGCTGTGTGTAAGACCACATAGCACTGAGCTCTGACTCTGATGCTGACAAACTGGGTGACTTCCAGTTCCTTCTTCCTTAAGTTTCTAAGTTGGGTCTTTTATCTCAGGTAACAACAACTTGTTTTTCACGTGGGGACACACTTCACCTCTATTGTGAGATCCTAGGTGGCTGCAGCCTCTTTGTGGCTCCTCCTTTGAAATAAGCCTTCCTTAAACTGCTGTAATGTCTTATACTGGGTCCCATCTGTTTTGCACTGGGTTCTTCTAACCACCGCAAATCCCCATGCTTACTTCTCCCCAAAGCTGACTCCTAGATCAGTTCCTTTCCCCTTTCTCTTGTTCATCCATGTAAATGGAGAGAACTAGAAGACCATGGTGGGAGGATAACTTCAGTCCTGTAAGAAGACCTAGGAGTCTTAGATAAGTGTCTTAGATTGCTATACACACTGGGACCATCTCCTCTTTGTCTATGGTTTGGAGACCTGCTCATTATAGTTGAGTAATAGCTCATAGTTGAGTAAAAGTATCTGTTAGGGACCAGGTCAGACATATGGAAAGTGAAACAAAACACACACCTAACCTGGCCCAGCCAGAGGTGGGTTTCTCTGCCTGAAGTTGTCTTATTGCAGAACCCATGTCAGCTGAGCAAGGGCTTTTATGCCGAGAGACTGGCAGATGGCTGAGCAATCAATACATGTTTCAGAAATGACTGATCTATAGAGTAATTTTCTCCTCTTCAAAAGAACCCAGTGAAGTAGGCAAAATGGAGTTTGTCATTTTTACCTGACAGGAAAGGAAACCAGGCCAAAAGAAGATGGTTTGTTGGTTCATATGGCCAGTGGCTGTTGCTACTCAGAGCAGAACCCAGGTGTGTCAAACACAAATGTAAGTACATTTCAAGGGGGGAAGCAAACAACCCTGTTGAAAAAGAAAGAGAGCTTCTTGAGGGGACCTGGGGTTGGAGTTTGTGTTTTAAGTACCTTCTCAGGCCCTAGGATCCCGCTGTGCCTTTCTATGATCACCCAGGACATGGCGAGAGAGCTGCCAGTGGGGCAGGGTAGGTAGAAGTTCAGGCTGCTGACCAGCAGGGAGTTGAGCAAAGGGGACAAGAAAAAGGCTTTCCGGTGCCAGGACTCTAGGGAAATGTTTGTTGACTTTGCTTCGCATTAACTACATCCAACTAGGCTTTGAAGCTAACTTTTGGATAGAAAGGTTCCATGGGGCGGGTTGAGAAGTTCATGACCTTGTCACTGTGTATTTCCAAATGACAGAAAATCCACAACAGCTCTAGGAAGATGGCAGAAATACACAGCAAGCTGGAAGGAAAACTAGGGAGAAGACAGGACTGTGAGGCAAACAGGGAAAGAGCAACATGAATTAAAAACACAAAACATGAGAAACTACAGGGCCCAGGTCTTGAGAGTGTTGAGGTAACAGTTCACAGAACCCACTGTCGGAGGTCAAAGGCATCATCTTCTTAATGCATTCTCAACCATGGCTTTGGAAACACAATTCTGACCTTCTGTTGCCTTGTTCATTAAGCAGCAGATGCTCCCCCTGCCTGTCAGTGCTCCCCAACAGAGTCCTCAAGGGCTGGAGGGTGTCTCTCTCCACCCCAACATTTCTAATTTTGTCTGGGTTCCATATGTTTTCCCCAGCCCTTTGGCTAATTCCTATCCTAATAGTTAACCATGACTTTCTCCAGGAACACTCTACTGACCGGATTTGCACCCCTGTATTAGTTCCTGTGCCTCTCACATATATGTCCACAGTAACACAGACATTTTATAGTGGTCTCCATGTTTCATAAAGGGCACATACATAGCATTCCCAGCTATACCCCTGGCATGAAGCAGAGATCTAGCACTGATGATGTGTCAATTAAATACCTGTTGAAAAAAAATCAAGGGAGATCTGGTCAATGTCTCTAAATGAGCCTTCTCCCTCATGAAGCAAAGGAGAGGAAAATGATCACATGTTGGGATTTGAGCAACGAGATTATTTTGAGAGAAAAAAGGAAACCCAGAGAAACAAACAGCTTTTCATCTAAGGGTCATCAAGACATAGATTGGCCCCTTGATAATTGTGCAGTTATAATCGTTGCTGCTGAGCAGAGGGCCTTTTGGAAAAAGGATTACAAAGATTTCCTTCCTTAAAAATAAACAAAGAGGGGTTGGGGATTTGGCTCAGTGGTAGAGTGCTTGCCTAGCAACTACAAGGCCCTGGGTTCGGTCCCCAGCTCCGGAAAAAAAAAGAAAGAAAGAAAAAAAAAAGAAACAAAGAAAACCAAAGGTTAGTAAATGCTTATATACCTCAGAATACACTCAAGCTCAAATGTATGTGTGAACAGGACAGAGGGCTGAGAATGCTAACAGGGCAGCTTGGTCCAGGTGTACCTCTTTGTCAGCTCAAACTAATTGCTGAAAACACGCAAAATTGTAGGTCACTGTTAATCAGTGTCTCAGAGAATTCCCAAGTCTGTTAGAGGTTTGTTTGTTTGTTTGTTTGTTTGTTTGTTTGTAAAGTCTTCTGCTTAAATATTCCCGACCTGTTTATGCTTTTTGTAAACACCGATGAATCTAAAGAGCAACTATGTAGATGCCAGGGATCAACTATTGCACCCGGAAACATGACTTCAAGAAGAACCGTTACCTAAGCACATGTCAATATCACACTGCACTCCACGGTCTCCAAACAATGGGATTTACCCACAAAGAGTGATCAATATCTCAATCAATACATGACTAGGCAGCTACATGAGAAGCAATTACTGGCACTCCTTTTAACTGTGGAATCTGAGGAGCCTTATGCAATCTATGTCTGCACTTCTATGTATCTACCAATAGATGGCAAAGATCTTTTTATTCTGTGGCTGGAAGCGTGGAGAAGTGCAATGTCACATGAAGAGTTTTATAGATTGAGACTGATGTGCTGTCTATTGCACTAAGATTTTAGCAAAAAAAACCCAAAAACCAAAAAACAAAAAAAAAAGTCAGTAAAATTCTGCTATCCTCATAGATTGGTGCCCAACTGTCATCAGAGAGGTTTCTTCTGGCATATTTGGAGCAGGTTCAGAGACCTACAGTCAAATATTAGACAGAGTTCAGAGAATCCTGGAGAAGATGGGGAGGAAGGATTGGCAGAGCTAGAGGGCTGGGACACCAGGAGAACATGGCCCATAGAATCAACTAAGTAGAGCTCACAGGGGCTTACAGAGACTGATGCAGCAATCAGAGAGCTTGCATGGGTCTCTGCTAAGTTCTTTGCATGTATGTTATTGTTGTGGAGCCTGAGATTTTCGGGACTTCTAACAGTGGGATTTGCAATGTCTCTTACTCTTTTTCCTGCACTCAGGACCCTTTTCCTCTTACTCGGATCCCTCGATATGAGGATTTGTGTCTAGTCTTTTTGCGTCTTATTATGCTGTATTCAGTTGCTATCCCCAGGATATCATATGTATATGTATGTATGTATTTACATGTATATATGGATGTATATGTGTGTAAATATATGTATACATTACATACACACATATATATACATGTATATGTCTGAATATACATATATATACGTGTATATGTGTATGTATATACAAACATACATATATGGGTTTTATAGATACTTAACTTAGATGCCCCATAGATGCAAGTGTGTCATCTCCTTACACATTGTTTTTCCTATCTCTCCTCATTTCTTACTCTTGTCAAGTCTGGATACAACTAAAGCCATTAGAAAGAGATGGTCTTCCCAAATGTGAGTAAAATTACATTTAGAAGAAGAGTTGGATGACCACAGTGGGGAATGATGCCAGATATTCAGGCCACTCATGGTGGATGGCCTTTAACCCAACTATAACATCGTACATTTGCTTTGGTATACAAAGGCACATAGACGATGATTTTGGACTCAATGGCAAGAAAGATGAGATGGTCTTGGTTACAGAAGGCATTGGGGATCTTTTAAGAATAGTTCGTGAACCCAATGAATATTGAAGGGTGAGACAGAATTCGTGATGGGAAACAGCAACAAGAGCATCCACACGTTCATGAACCATTTACTGAGTCCCGAGGTCTGAGAGTGCTGCTGACAGCCTGAGGTACACCAATAAGAAGAGCACTGCCTGGAAGTGTGCCTCACTCTAGTGGAAGAGACATATAACAAAAAGTGCATTTGTGATAAGTAGGAAGAAAAGCTATCCAACAGCGTGTTTCAAAAGAGACACAGCACTTGTGTTTCTTGGGGTATTTTGGGAGGAGGCAGCATAGCAACTGAAGGGTGAGAGGAGACCAATCAAGCCAAACAAACTAGGGAAGAAAGGGCTGAGCCAGGCATGGGAGCCAAAGATGTCTCACAGGGGAAATAACAACTTCCCCCACTTCAAGAACAAGAACTCAGATTTATAAAGCTGCTGGGGAGAGGTTGGGAAGCCTCCCAGGACATGTGAATGATAACACATTCTTCTGATATCAAGATAATGTAATGGAGAAAATAGGAAGGAAAGCAATTAAGCAACAGGGCCTTGACAACGCTTCTGCTGCTTACAGAAGCCACAGCCAGTCCACTTAACCCTCCACATTCTGGAGCGTCGTTTTGTTGAAGGCAGCCCTTGAGCTCTGTCTCCTTAGAGCTGTTCACAGATAAACTTCCAAAAAAAACCAGCAGGAAGCACTTGTGTTCTGAGGGACAGAGAGAACAGATGTGAGCACAAACGGCCCGTCTAGACTCCATGGTTGTGAACTCACGTGCCCTAAACACAGTGTGACTAAGTTTGTGTGCAGGGAGAGGGAACTTGATGGTGAGACTATTCACCTGAAGTATGCAGATCCCAGCATCTTGTTGGCAGCAAATGTTGACCCAAACACAAACCATCATGGCCGATACTGAGTGGCTTGGCGGCCAGCTTGTAGTCTTAGAGAGTGAAATGGGACGAATGCCATGGAGCATTTGATTCCAGGAATGATAAAAGCAGCATGGTCACCATTGTCCTCTGAGGACAACGACAGTATTTATCTCAGCTGCCAGCCCTGTCCTCCTTTAGCTCAATAAATCCCTCTCTTCCCCCACCATCTTAGATATCCTGCAATCTGTGAGCTCCCACTGTCACTGGGTTCCGTGTCCTCCTTACGTCATCTCAGAGTCAAGTTTATGACCATAAATAAAAAGGAAATAATAGAAAAGACAATGCTGACAGCTGAGGCCAAAGAGAGAGCAACATCCATTAAAGAAGAGGGACCCCAGTCTTTACCAAATGATACAGTGCTTTCCCTTGTAGCCCAGGTTAGCCCTGTGTAGCTGAGGATAACCCTGAACTTTTCATTCTCTTGTCCCCAACCTTCAAAAGGCTGAGTATAGGGGCTGGAGAGATGGCTCAGCGGTTGAGAGCACTGACTGCTCTTCCAGAGGTCCTGAGTTCAATTCCCAGCAACCACACGGTGGCTCACAACCATCTGTAATGAGATCTGATGCCCTCTTCTGGTGTGTCTGAAGACAGCTACAGTGTACTCACATACATAAAATAAATAAATAAATAAATATTTAAAAAAAGGCTGAGTTTACAAACATGTCACACTTGGCTCATACAGTGCTGAGATCCAGCCCACAATTTCCTGGATGGCAGGCAAGCATGTTACCTACTGAGCTACAGACTTTACCTACCCTGTTTTCAGACTTTATCTTAAAGCTCGGTGTTTTCCTAACAACTGTCATACTGTCACCATCCCAGCATTTCTGCCATATCCTCAACCCTTCAGGACTATCATGTTCATATTATTAATCAACATATATTTAATTTTTTTACTAAATATATTTTGATGGAAACAATATTAATGGGATTAAAAGCAAGTAACCAGAAAAAAACTTAGCCATTGAGCAACATCGCAAAATGCCTTACATGCTTACATGTCTCCAAACATTTTCTTGTGTGGGTTGTATCTCAAACTTGAAGATTCAGAATGGTGGGCAGGAAAAGCTGAATTGAAAGATTTGAAGTCTCATGACAGAGAAATCGGAGTTGAAAACACTTCCATTTTTATCTCAAAAAAAAAAAAAAAGCAAAACACCAAAAATTACCAATGATTGTAACAGTCAAGAAATAGGGAGGGAGGGCAGGGAGTTATTCCTAGACAAAAGCTTATGCCCCAAGGGGCTTTCTGTTGGAAAGTAATTTGAAGTCAACCTGGACAACTCTGGAGAATAGCAAACTACTGGGCAGGAACTTGGAGGAGGTTAGAAACAACCCCAGCTATGTGGAATTTCCAAGTTTGGTTCTGTTTCCTTTTGTCTAAGAAGGACTGCTTAGCTACTTGGCAGTTGGCTAATAAAGAGATTTGGATGAATCTCCTGAAAATGAGGAACTAGCTCATAACTCCTGACAGGGGGAAGCCAAGTCTAATAAAAGTCCTTTGTTCTTTTTATAAATTCGTATCTGGTAGCTTAGACAGAGATGTAACCTAAGCATGCGTCTCATGGAGTGCTCCAGCTCTTCATTTTGCCATTCTATAAATATTCACGAAACACCTGTAAAAGCATCAGATACAGTGGCTGGAGAGATGGCTCAGCAGTTAAGAGCACTGGCTGGTCTTCCAAAGGTCCTAAGTTCAATTCCCAGCAACCACATGGTGGCTCACAGCCATTTGTAATGGTATCCAGTACCATTCTGGGGTGTCTGAAGACAGTGACAGTGTATTTGTATGCATAAAATAAAAAATCTTTAAAAACACAAACACTGTGTTTTTACACTGTGCAGAATTCAAAGTTAATAAAGTGAGTGATGACTCTAGATATCTAGCAGGCTCCATGAAGGAAAGATAATGACAAATCAGCCCAGGGTAAGAGAAGAAGGAGCCTACAGCCTGTACCTGAGAAGGAACCTGCCATCCCCCTCTGCTTCACAGCAGCACTGTAGGATGTGGAGACTATGAGTCAGGTCTTCAGAGACTTAACTGAGTGATCAGACATTGCACACACGCTAGTTATTATAGTAACAAGGCCATTGGGATATAAGATGGATATATTTTGGTTTCTAAAAGCTGGGGAAATAATTTTAAATACTGTGAAAACTCGGTGAAATAAAGAGATCTATCAAAAGGATAGTGAAGAGGATCTATCAACATTGCACACTAGTTATTATAATAACAAGGACATTGGGATATAAGATTAATATATCTTAGTTTCTAAAAGCTGGAAAAATCATTTTAAATATTGTGAAAACTCAGTGAAATAAAGAGATCTATCAAAAGGAAAAGAGCCTGAAGTCAAGTGAGTAACTCCTAGATGTCACTAAGTGTAAGATATTTAGGGGCTAATATTGGGTGATACAATGTGTTTATAAAATTGTGGCACACAGTATGTGCTGGTTGTATTTTGTCAACTTGACACAAACCTGGACATATCTGGGAAGGGGGAATCTTAACTGATTCCTGCCACCTAACTGATTCACTCCATAACACAAGATTATGGGACCTTTTCTTGACTAATGATTGACAGAAGATGGGCCAGGTCTTTGTAGGCAGCATCATCCTTAGGCAGTTAGTCTTGGATGATATAAAAAAAAGCAGGCTTAGCAAGCCATGAAGAGCAAGCCAGTAAGCTGTACTTCTCCATGGCCTCTTCATCAGTTCCTGCCTCCAAGTTCCTGCCTCTAGGTTCCTGCTCCCAGGTTCCTGCCTCCAGGTTCCTGCTTCCGGGTTCCTGCCTTGAAGTCCTGCCTTAACTTCTCATAGTGATAAAGTGCGACCTAAGAGTTGTGAGACGAAATAAGCAATTCACTCCCCTGGTTGCATTTGGTCATGGTGTTTTATCACAGCAATAGAAAGTTCACTAAGATAGGGCCAAGCTATAAGTATTATCTGAGCAAGACAAGGTAACCAAAGAAACCCAAAAGCAGAGAGATGACTTCGCCCTACAGAGGGAGCAGGTGTGTCTCAAAACCTATTCTCTAAGAATTAATAACAATATTATAATTTAAAAATTAAAAAAAGCAGAAGAAAAAGCAAGTAACTATTAAATGAACATTTACTAGTTAAAAACAGAACATAAGCTATTTCTGGCCACATATTAAGACATCCAATAACCTCAGTGAGGAAGGAACAGAGGTCACAGTTAGTTAGTCAGAGAACCCACCAATGAAACCATCACTGTGCATGAGTAGCTTCCAGAAAGCATTTCCAAGACAGGCATGTGTAACCCTTACCCCAAGTATTCATAACAAGAATTTCTTAGATTAAGAATGGTATACTCAAATTTCACAATATCTCTTCAGTTAATTCTTCCCTAAGCCCTTCCTCAAGTCTTTTATCACAATGTTTAAAAAAACACTGACAAATGCAATAAATACCATTCTTCTTCTGCCTTTCCTGTTCCTCCAGCCACCCTCCCCACCCACCCCTCATTCAAGTGACCTAGGATTCCAGGTCACTCTGACAGTGTGTGCAGCAGGGGTCCCACTCAAGCCAGCTGTGCACTCAGCAAAGTGAAGTCTCATCTAAGAGGGTTTTTCCCCCCTATATGCAGCAGATACACTTTTGTCATTTACACAAAGGTGCTCTGTGTGGAAAAGCTTGTAGAGCTCAGAGATTTATTTCTAAGAGATCCATTTCCAAGACATCTTTCCCCAAACACTGATGAAAATGCCCATAGCCTTTATGTCCACTCAGGTTGTAGTCAAAATGCCAACCAAGTTATGTCAAATCTGTTTGGAGGGAAGGATGAGCTTCCTACTCAATTGAGTTGTAAAATCAAGGAAGTTCACCTGTATTTTTTTTTTAAACTTACAACTTAAAAGTCCTATCCGAATGTCTCCAAGAGAATGTCTTAGCTTTCATCTTCTTTCAGAAATATTATTTGCACATCAAAGAAGCCCAGCAAGCAACCCCTGTGACAGCTATTGCTGTCATGGGACAGATTTCAAACCTGCTTCTTCTGTTACCTCCAACCTTCCCCACATTCCTCCGGGGGAATCTGCTTATCTAAACATCAATCAACTGGCATGAGCAACAAATCTTGATTCAAACTGGGTTCTGTCAGGAAGAAGACGCCCAAAGAATGCAGCGTTCTTTGGATGCTTGACATATATTTCAAAACCAAGGAATCCTTCAACGTGCGTTTACTTTCTTTGTACCTCCTCTTTTAAATTATGCTATTTTTTTTTCATTTGAGATCGCAGTAAAAAGAGATTTGCACCTGCCTTCTTTGCCTATGAAATGAGAGAAGGTGGTACTTAGGGTTCCCCAGTATTACTAAGTTAATGGCTCAATAAAACATCAGTAGAAGTCATTAAAATGAGAGATATTTGCATTTTGGGAACTATACATTTGATCCAAAATAAAATGAGGGGAAATTGTGGGGCCCTGCAAGAGGAAGTAATCCTAGCTGACTTGGCTTTGTAGTTAATCAGCAAGGTGCACAGATGATCCATGCAGCTGGATTCTGCTTGTGTGGACTTAGGAATGGGAAATAATGACCCCTTGCAACTGTGACCCTTTGTGTTGAATGTGTTTGTTGCTTAAGAAACATTCTTTTTTTATATCCAGAACAGTGTTTGGTTCTCACACTGATCTTGAGAGGTAAGCAAAAAGTGAGCATTGAAATCACTTTGCAAAGACACCGGAACCCCCAGATGCCACTCAACACCCATTGCCCTTCTAAGGCTTCCTGGCTTTCAGCGCACGTGCTTTTAGAACATATGGCAACCCTCTCCGTAACTGCAAGGATGGGGCATATAGATCAGAGCATTGGACTCTAGGTCTCACAAACTACCTCAGGGGTAGACTTATAGATTTGGTTGGAGCTGTAAGAAGACTGCTGTTGGCTGGTGGGATGATGTCTGCACATTCCCTAGCACCTTCACGTAGTGTCTTAGAACAAAGCAAACACATCGGAGAAAAGAACAGTGAGGAAGGAAGTCCTGTTCCAGATGAAACCAGTTCCCAATCCAGGGGGCAGTTGGCTTCTCTTTTCCTCATTAATTGACTTGTGCTGGTTTATTGGTACGTGCGACCAAGGAATGCCTCAAGATGCGTGTGGTGCCTATGGCCCCTAACTTCACTTTTCAGTAAGCGGCAGCTCTCTGCTGTCCATTTGGCACCAGCGTTCTGTATCCATCTGTGTTATCAACTGGAATCTCTCCTCCCTAATTCAGGGAGAGAAGCAAAAGGATGGAAATGTAGCCAACTCCTGTTTTCACATCTAAAAGCTCCTGGCCATCAATCAGCCAATGCATTACGTGCTCCTGGCTCGATGCATTCTCCCTTCCCCACTTAACCCGCAGTGGCCAGAGTGTGGAGAAAGAGGAAGTCATGTGGGCAATAAGGTACAGGATATGGCCAGCCACAGAGGCAAGCTAGTGAAAACCCGAAGACTCAATGAACTATTCTACTGCTTCCATACTTCTCTGTGAGTCCAAGAGATGGACAAATTCCTAGACAGAGAAAAGTAGCACAACTTTTCTTTTGAATTGTGTAGTCACTTACTTTTCAGGTTTGTGCCACTTCTTGGACTAACTCATGGGCTTTCCACACGTGGATGTACTGAACTTGAAAACAAATGGCCTCAAGTGATATGAGTAAGTTGTGAGTTAATGGAGAAAAATAAATAAATAAAAATACTCTCAAGGAAAAAGGAATAAGTGATGTATTCACACCAAGTGAGAACCAAACAATGTCATGGAACTTCCTGGTGCAAAAGGTTTACAATGATGAAAATAGAAACTGTGATGGAAAACTGAGGTTCAGGGAACACGGCCAAGTGGAACTCCAAAAGATCTCATGGGGCAGATTTATGGAGAATTATTTCTACCTAGTACTGTTCCTCGTGCTTTTAGTCCATTTCAAGTCTAGCTGTTCTCTAGTTTTAATTATATTTGATAAATAACTTTATGCTACTTTTGTTTAATTCAACCACAAGATGAGCAATTTATTCTACACATATATGATATTGTAATAATATAATAATGTAATATAATAGAAGTTAACATTATGAACCACAAGAAAGCAATTTTTTCCTTTAAAGGGGTTATTCCATGTCTTAAGCTTGAAAGCTAAAACAGTAGTGTGTGTTTCTTGCCCTCTTCCTTAAGGTCTTCTCTCTAGAATACTTTTCTTTAAAGAGAATAGAGCACCTTTGTTAAATTCTGAAGACATGCTAAAAAAAAAAACCTGTACATATTTAATACATACAACTCAATGAGTTTCTAGATAAGTATATAATTTATGTGCACTAACATATGTATAAGTGTCTAACAAAGCATCGTGCCCTTTGACTGCTATAGCCAGACTTCTCTCTTCATAACCACTGATGACTGCCCTTACTCTCTGCTTCTGAGGGTTCAACTCCTTTGGACTTATCATACAAATAATATTATGTCATATTTGTCCTTCTTTGTCTGTAGGGTTTCACTCAGCATGTCCACCAGTTACATGCATGTTGTCACAAAATGCCAGAGTTTTCCTTTTAAAAAGACTAACATTCTCTGTACATATGAACCTTTTAAGAACATGTACTGTTGGACATTTGGCTGCTTCATTATCTTGGCTATAGTGAGTAGTGTTGCAAAGACCATGGGAGTGAAGATGTCTTTTCAAGATCCTGATTTTTCCAATCATTTGGATGTATGCCCAGCAGTGTGATTCCCTAATCATGTGGCCATTCTATTTTAATTTTCTGAGGAACCTTTATATTTGTTTCTATAGCGACTGTGGCAATCTACTTTCCCAACAGTAACCTACAAGGGTTTGCTTTCTGTGTATTTTTTCAAGTACTGATCTTTTAAAAACAAAACTATAATAATTATAGTACAAATCATAAGGCTGCCTCTCACCGTGGTTGAACATCTCTTCATATACCTACCAACAATTTGCATATTCATACTTACAAGGGAAGTGTCTGTTTGCTCTTTTCCCCCTTTAAAAGCAGAATTATTTGTTGGCTTTTTCCTATGGAGCTAGAGATTCTTTATGTGTTTATCACATGCATGGTTATGACGATGCTCTCCCTTTTCTGTGGAATGCATTTCCTTTCCGTGGTTGCTTTCTTTGCTGCACAGAAGCATTTTGATATCATTTTACTTATTTATGTGCTCCCACACTGGGCACATACACAGTTAATAAATTCCTCCTGACTGACACTTTCATTATTATGCAGTGAAATTTCTTTATCTCTTCTGACAGCTTTTCAAGGTCTTTGATGTTTGACATGAGAATGTCTTCATCTCCTTATTGCTTCCAATTCACAAGCAACGTCCTTACTGTCTAATTTACAGGCTGTGTATGTCCACAAACCAAAACCGGTTCTATTACTTACTTCCTCTAACAATCGACTAGCGTGACTTCACTGTAACTTTTTTGTTTTCTTACTTTTTGACTCTTTTGTAATGATACTTAATACAGACATTTATACAGACTCATTGTTTGACCAAGTGTGAGAACCCGATGGCCATCCGAAGGGCTTTGAGGGAATAATTGCATTTTGCATGCTCTGACCTGACCAATCGATCTGTGAATTTATACTACAATAACATTCTCAAGAGGAGGTAGTGTATAAACTCTCCTTTACATTCTTCTAGCAAATACTGTATGTGCTGAATTCTGGAGAAAAGAGACACAATTTGGGGTGAGATTCCCTATCATGCTGAAAAGGTCTCTGGGGTTGTTGGAAAAGGGACACAGCTGAGTTTAAAATCCATCTTCTCTTACCTCCCACTCGATCCTTACTCATTTCCCAATGTTTCCCACACAGAGATTGTTCTGCTATGATTAATCACTGCGTTCCCTGACATCTTTGAGTTTTTGTACACGCTGTCTCCTCTTCTTTCTGTCCATCCATCATTCTAGTTAATAGAATGAACTCAAAGGCTAGTTTTTCTCCACTCACTGACTCATATTTCTGTTAAGAATCAACCCAACTGTCATCAGACACCTTTCTACTTGCAGTGGGTTGTGATTGACACAACCGACCAAAGTACAGAGAGCAAGCGACTGTGGGATGCTCAGCGCTAAATGGGACATCTGTGTCACACTCCTCCTCCCAAGGCTCAAGGGTCACAGGGGAACAGAGGATAGAATGAGTAGAAGAGGCAGTGGAGGTGATAAACACAAAAAAGTGGCATCTTCCAAACACACCAGAGCAGGGCAGCTACACATGTGAACTCACAGAGGCTGGAGAGCGTGCGTAAGACCTGTGCAAGGTCAAGTCATACTAGAACCCAGCATGGAGTGGAGACAGGGCCATGAAGTGCCACCCAGGGCTGAGGAGCCACCAGCAATTAATAACTGCTGAGAGAAAGAGAGTCCTTAAGAGTGTAGCCTCTGAGGGCAGTGGTGGCACGCATCTTTAATCCCAGCACTCAGGAGGCAGAGGCAGACAGATCTCTGAGTTTGAGGCCAGCCTGGTCTACAAAGTGAGTTCTAGGATAGTGAGGACTATACAGAAAAACCCTATCTCAGAAACAAACAAACAAACAAACAAACAAAAACAAAAAAGGAAAGAAAGAAAAGAAAAGGAATGTAGAGCTTGGTCAGTCAACTGTGCAAAAAGTCACACATCCAAGAACATCTGGGCAGCAAAAATTGACTATGGGTGTAAAAACAAATTAAAAGAGTAAGTTAAAACTAAAGAGGACACAGCGTTGTTTGAGTAGATGGAAGGAAGAATCTAGTAGGAGTTGAGGGAGAGAGAGAATATGATCAAAACATGCAGTACAAAGTTCTGAAACAACTAGCCAAAAATCTTGGGACAGGGGATTAACTGATGGACTGGTGTCTTTAGTGAGCCTTTCTAGTGTCATAGGTGACTATTGCTGTCAGTATCGTCAGTAGAGTCTGGAATGGATGAGAGTAGGGAGATGGTATGGTTCAGTCCTTTGCTCAGCCGCCCGGCACATAACACGGTCTCCAGTCAACAATCAAATGATTAATGACTCTTTAAACCCCTTTAACCTTCCACAAAAATGAAAGTACAGAAAGGGGATGTGAGTTTTTCAAAGTTCTGATGTGAGGTCATTTTTCTGGCTTCTTCTAAGTAGGGGTTGTCAATATTTCTCTGAGCAGAGTTAAAATGAGCAACCGCATTGGACTGGGGAATGAGGTAGCTTGTGGAGAGGTGAGTTCAAGCTCCTGGAAACTGGGTCAGGACTGATAAAAAACTGATAAGCTGTTTAATGACCTTTTGTTGCCAAATCTCAGAGCCCAGACTGCTCAATGGGGATTAACAAGACTCTTGAGAAAGAACTCACTTGTAAGGCAGAAAAACTGGGTTTCAGCCAGTGCACACCCCTCTGTGTGAACCTGGACAAGGCCCAACTTCTTTCTAGACACCAAATTCTAGTAATGGAACTAACAAGAAGTAATAAAAATTCACGTTTATTAGATCCTTGCTATGTCCCAGGTACTATGACACATAGAAATATTATAAATGGAAATATATACCTGCTAAGTATTGAAAGCCACTGAGCTATTAAGTTATAGAGCCAGGAACCACCCCCAACGGGCCTTCTTAAACTCAAGAAACTTCTGGTGGAGAAATGTTTGCATAACTTTGGTTATATACAAGTGTGTAAAATAAAAACACAAGGCAAGTATTACTGATAATAAATTAAATTAATAGTTCAAAATAACTGTTTAGTAAACATATAATTTCATCATTTATCAGACATCAAAGCAAATTTTCACACTTTGATAAGATGGATCTACATATTCATTTTCACATAAAAATTACTGTGCAGCACAGAACTCCAACATTGTCAGAATGGATGTATACTGTGATTTTATAACAGCAAGGCTAATGATGTCACTTTTCATAAATATCTATCACAAAGTGCATATTTAAGACCATTTCAGAAATTATTGAAAAGGCTGTCTTTATCGCACACCAAAATTTATGTAATTTTTTTAACTGAAACTCAAGTTAACAATTCAAACATGATACACATATCACATCGATTGATATTTACATGCTGAGAAATGACAATGAGAAAGAATGAACTCTTTGCTTTCCATAATTAAAACATCTTGTCTCTTTAAGGGCAGAAAGCGTTTTATGCACCACAACACTGTAGTTTACAACATTAATAGTCTCAGGTCTGAGCTGAGATGTTTCAGGCACAGTTCATCTGCACTGGGTGGTCTAGCAGCAAACGGTACAAAGTGCACATACCGTGTGTACAGAACCAAGGCCACTGTGAAGTCAAACATGCAGCAAGGACGAGCGCTCCGCTTTGGATTTATTGCAAGCTCGATTTCCAATTACTCTTCAGTCACCGCGTGCTCAGACATTTTTTACTCCTGCCAAACCTTTGTGATCGTTGTTTGCTGTCCTGTGATCACATACAGCCATGTTTCTCAATTTTCCTAGAGCTGAGACCCTTTAATTCAGTTCTTCTCCTCATGTTTTGATGACCCTTGGCCATATAATTATTCTATTGCTATGTTATAACTCTAATTTTGCTACTCCTATGAATCATAATGTAAACATCTGATATACAACCCCAACAACTGATAAGCTGTTTAATGACCTTTTGTTGCCAAATCTCAGAGCCCAGACTGCTCATGGCCCATAGGTTGAGAGCCACTGATATCTATATCTATATCTATCTATCTATCTATCTATCTATCTATCTATCTATCTATCTGTCTATATATATATATATATATATATATATATATATATATATATATATATATATATATATATATATATACGTATCTCAACAGCTGGCCTTTAGAATACTGGACCAGACTATATAAAATCCAACTCAACTATAAAATCTTTAAAAGAAATTCTGTCACAGTTAGCACCAGTCATTATGTCAAATATAAGCAAATCAACTTAAAATTAGGAAATGTCTATTTTGGCTCAGAGTTTCTATCCATGGTCTGGTGGTTGGTGAGATATGGTTAAGCAAAGTCATTTACTTTATGGAAAAGCAGGACATAGCCAGGGTCCCAGTATTCTACCACTCAGCAATGGCACTATAGGCAAGTTTCTAAGACATGGACCTTTTGGGGACATCTGCGATCTAAACTATAGCACACAATAAACCTTGTATATCCTAGAAATTATTATATATTATATTATTATATTACGTTATATTATATTATATGCTGTCTTTTAAGGCTTCTGTGAGGGTGCTCCCCCACCCACTTCCCTACTCTTGCCTCGCCGCCCTAGCATTCCCCTATGCTGGGTCATCTAGCCTTCATAGGACTAAGGGCCTTCCCTCCCACTGATGCCAGATAAAGTAATCCTCTGCTGCATAGGCAGCTGGAGCCATGGGACCCATGTGTACCCTTTGGCTGGTGGTTTAGTCCCTGGGAGCTCTGCGGGGGGCGGGGGTCAAAAGCATTTGAGATTCTCAATGGTCTGCAATGGAAAACTTATTACTTAGGAGGAAAAAGAAAACAGCTTCAACATGCAAAAGTCTTAGCAGCTAGATTCTGTATTTCATCAGTTTCTTGTGTTTAATTATTATTAATCATATCAGCAAGTTAGCAGGGTCGTTTCATAATCTATGTTGTTCACTCAACACAGCTCCCTGATTTATTTGAGAATACAGAGAGCACTTGACAATAAGTAATGATGTTGGTGTCTACATTCCAGAAGCCCTACTTGGCCACTTTCCAACCTCTGCAGTTGGGTTGGCCAGAGGCAGGGGTAAGTTTATGCAAATCACTAAGAGGTAAGGACCCTGACATCCTTTACCCAGCTGCTTCAACACATATTAAATGTGCATAGCTAAAGGACCAATAAGTCTATCTCCTCTGACTTCATCACTTCCAAGCTCTGGTTTTTGAAACATCTCCATTTGAAAATCCTCCATCTCCCATAGGCAGTTGTGACACCCAGAGAGCTAGCTAACCCTCACTTCCCAGGTATCTATAGCTGCTTTGGGAGAGATTGTCTTTTGGATTAGGGCGTGGCATAAAGCAGATTACTCTCTCCAGGTCAGTACAGACCCCCCCAAGGAGAGCCTTAGTAAGTCAAAGAGTTGGAGAGAGCCTGGATTCTTGCTGCTGGGCTAACAGACTCCCCTTTCACCTGATGGTAGTCATGAAGGAAAAAGAATGTTCCTGACTCTCAAGACTTCAGATGAAAGGGGTTGGGGATTTGGCTCAGTGGTAGAGCACTTGCCTAGCAACCACAAGGCCCTGGGTTCGGTCCCCAGCTCCGAAAAAAAGAAAAAAAAAAGACTTCAGATGAAAATTAGGACCCATTGGCTCACTGGTCTTTCAACACCACCATCTTGCCTGTGTAGGATGTTGACAGCCAATTATAGGACCGTCCTCCATTCACAATTAGGTAAGACAGTATGTTAGAAGTACTGAATATCTGTCTCCCTGCCTATCTCTCTGACTCTTGGTTCTAGAGAAGCTCATCTGACCCAGACATGGTTTTCCCTATGGACAGCATGGAAGTGAAAAGTGCAGGGTTCGGCCACACTGCTCAGCTCTTTGCACACTTTCTTTGCTGACCCCTCCCCCAAGACTCCTCCACGTTCTCATCTCTTTTTTTTTTCTTTTTTCTTTTTTTTGGAGCTGGGGACCGAACCCAGGGCCTTGCGCTTGCTAGGCAATAGCTCTACCACTGAGCTAAATCCCAGCACTCCCCCCCCCACCCCCGTTCTCATCTCTTGATTGTTTCCATCTCTTCTGTGGACTTCACTTTCTACAAAACAGGCAGAGTGAACGAGGCCCATTTGAGTCCTGTGAAGCTTTAGTGAAAACTTGAGATCTTATGATAGGTTAAATGTCCACATGATTTGTGCTCCTCACAGAAAACCCTGTTCGCTGCCAGGGACTCCGAAAGGCAAATGTTCCTTAACATTTTGCCCATTGTGTCTTTTCCTTCCTTCCATTTTGTTTGTGATTCTTGGAGATGGAGAAGATAGAGCCAAGAAGGTGGGGTGGGTGCCTACTTCATTGTTGACCTGGTCATGCACTCACAGGGGGAAGGGAGTTCAAGTGGTTAGGGACACCAAAAGCCCCAAACTACCCCACCCTTTCCCACCTTGGCGTCCAGCTCCACTTCCAAATTATAGGGTGGTTTCCAGATAAATGTCCTGATTGACTGGCACTCACCCAGGGTCCCACACAGCCTTCCTTCTGGTACTCTCTCAATGGTTCTTCATGCACCCAAGTACATTTGTGACCTCTATCCACCCCCCCCCCAAATCTCATGTACAAGAAAGACCTTTCTGTGCTATTTCTAAAAATATGAGTAAATGTTTGAGACCACCTGTATGCATATAGACATTGACTAGTTTATGAAATAATAGCATAAAACAAGCAAACAATCACAGGGCTGGTGGCATACACCTTTAGTCCCAGCACTTGGAAGCCAAGGTTCCTGGCCAGGCTAGCAAGGACCACATAGGAGACCATATCCCCAGTCATTAGACCAGGAGCTGTGTCTATTTACCTGGGCTTGGTTCTCAGTATGGGGCAAGTTTGCTTTGCATGACCCTTTCATGGATAATGAATCTAACTTGGTGAAGTGTAGGGGTTGAAAGGGTGAACTTTAATTGTTTGCACGTATTATATATAAGCATAGAAGTGAGACCCAGGCTAAGTGAGGACAGCTCCTGTTCAGTCAAGAATGATCTCATTCGCCACCCCAGTCCTCAGAGCTCCCAGCTAGCACATGCGGTTAATGAAGACAGGGATATTTTGGGCCTTGAGTTTCTTCATGGAGGTAAGCCAAGGGGGTCTGTCTGCCCCTCCATGTCCCCCATCGCAGAGGCACACATGGTAAGTCGGAGTGCTCCAGTGCCCATCATGTGAGCTTCTTCATATTGGGTCATGTACAGGGTACTGAGTAGTTTCCTTAATATTGTCCACGTTCCCCCACATAATCGAACACTGTCACCATGAACGTTGTCTGACATGACACCCTCACCATAGCACCAGGCTGGGCCTGAGTGCAACCCACTTCAGACTGGCCTGAATCTAACTTTTAACAAGATAAATGGACCACTAGCCCCGTGTCACTAATGAGCAAATGATATAACCAGGGCTCTGGACCAAGTAAGTTAAACTCTTAAAACCTAAGCAGATCACGCTATTTAATAATGCCTTGTTCTTAAATGCCCGAGGAAGTTTGCCATATGTATATCAATTCTTATCAGGAAGGCCTGGAAGCCCTTCCCCTAAGTCGTAAGACTAGGATTATCCCTATTGTGTGACGCAATGGGAGTGAGCTACCGTGAAAGAAAACTTCCTTGTCTGCAGAAATCCTCAGCTTGTTGGCACAGACAAAGTCTAGAATCAAAAGAAGTACCCAGACATGGTGACTCATTGCCTGTAACCGCAGAACTTGAGGGGTCAAGTCAGGAAGTTCGCCTGTGACTTTGAGACTAACCTGGGCTACAGAGTAAGTTCTGGGCCAGCCTGGACTGTAGAGTGAGGATCTGTCTTAGAATAACAAAAACAAAAACAAAGAAATGAGACTAGGGGAAAAGCCAAAGTGCCAATGCATTACACGTTTTCTTTTAAAATTTTATTTATTTTAATATTTTTTGATGCCAGCACATATTGTATGTTGGACATACTGCCTCCCGTAGGCCTCTGCCCTACCAGCTCTTGCCCCACCCCATTAGTCCTCCTCTCCCCTTAGACAGCTTCAGACTACTTTCATCTTACAAATGTTCATGAACTTGTGTGGCTTTATCAAAACTAGGAAGCACAACTGAAAACTAAGACTAGCTTAATACAATTGTCTCGTTATTGATGACAGAAAGTGGAAAGCCATTTCTGTGTGTGCTGTGCTGATGGTCTAGACAATAGCTCTGTCTGAACCTCACAGGCACTGTACACACGGATAGGCTGACTGTCTGAGCCCCACAGGCATCACACACACCGATGGTTGGACTTTCTGGAGCTGAGCTACAAAGCAGCTGGAAGTTCATGCTGCTAAGAGCTTTCTCCCTCCCCTGCCCGTGTGTGTGTGTGTGTGTGTGTGTGTGTGTGTGTGTGTGTGTGTGTGTGTGTCTGTGTGTGTCTGTGTGTGTCTGTGTCTGTGTCTGTGTCTGTGTGTGTGTGTATAAAAGTATATATTTTTAATGAAAATTTTGTTTTCCCATCTGTGACATTAGCTAAACCCCAATGACATAAATCCATAGAAGGACAGCCACCCTGAGTATAGCAGGAAGCTTTCAAACAGTTCCTTCTTGAGTTAGTGTTTTGCCACACCAAACTTGAAAACGATCCAACTAATGTCCCTATATCTCTAGCCTCGATGATCCTGAAACCGCCTCTACTTCTTGCTGTAACCGGGTTCTGCCTGCGCTGTTGCTTCATGCTGCTCTTCAAGGCTCACCTGGCTGTCTGATGCCTATCTCGCCTTGCCCAAAGCACTACGGTTTGTAATATCCTGCATTTACTCATTAAAATACACCAACTGGTATCCGTTTGAGTATTCTCAAATTCTCAACATCATTACCATCAGCATGCTTACTGTGTCTTGGGAAGCACATGTTTAAAAAGCAAAACATCCTGAATATTAAGAATAAGATGCATTGCACTGTTTACTCCTACAATTCTGGTCTACAGTAGAGTATAACCGAGCATCTAATTTAGCACAGAGTTTGTGACCATCGTATTAAATTTAACACAGCGCTATGTGATCCTGTTCTATCAAGAATGCTATGATTTCTAGGAACTTTGCCAGGCCGTATGATTTCTAGGAATCAGTGGACTTCACAAACAAAATGGTCAATTTGCCCTGTTCAACTCAGCCTTCCTAATATGGGCCTCTGGTTCGATTTGCACCCTGTCTCTTCTCTTTTATGTATTTGTTCATAGATGTAGTTGTGTATGGTTTGTTTATGCAAAAGATTCTTGCCAGCTATTTTTAAAAAGGCACAGCCATTAAATAATCCTATAAATATTTATTGAGCATTTGTCATGTGCCAAGTACTAGCTAAGATGTGGAAAGCCAGCAGCATTGAACACTGGCCTTAGGTTCCTTCATGTTAGTAAGGCAGATAGACAACCAGGATGCTCACAATACATGGCATGACATGCTATGTCAAAGATTACAAGGACCCTTCTGTGGAAAAGCTTAGGAGGTAAAGGCTTATATTTGGAGCATGTATAAATTTACACCCAACCAATCAAGTAGTCAGAGAAGGAAAGTTCCTTGTCATTCTAAAAGAAGTGTACTTTCTGATATCCAGTTAATTGGGATTTATCACTTCAGCTCCCCTCCTCCTCTGAGGCATAACCTTGAGCCACATGAGGACTCTGCTGTCCTGCTCAGGGCATTCCTTCCATGGAAGCTGGGGCAGGAGAAAACATGATCAATGACGTTGGGTTGAGGAGTTAGGCATGTCAGTCCATGGACTGCACTTTAGAACCTCCTTCACATGGTCTGAAAGTTTGAGCGTCTCTATCTGTATCCACCACATTTGACTCCCTGCCCAACTCTATGCTCATAATACATCTGTGTTTGAAAGCATGATGCCCCACTAGCTATATATTTCCACTATGGCTTTGATCACAAAGTGGCTACCACCTAGGATATTCTCAACATGAGTATAGTCACTCTAGGCACAAAACATTTCTATTCAATCCCATCTCCGTTTTGAGCCTTGAGGATGCTCAGCTTGTTAAAGTAGTCAAGGTTCCCCATGCTCATCCCAGCACTCCCGCTCATCTCTTCAAGTATGACTTCTGTTGTCCTGCCATATTGGCAACATTGACTTGGGCTTTACCAGTTATACTGTGTAGAACCTTCCCATGCTGCCTTCTCTTTAGTCTCACTAAGCCTTCACGTTTCCATCTGTCCCCACTTTCATTCCAGGTTTACAATGGCCCAAGCCCCAGTCTTGCAAGAATTCTTTCTTTCATACCCTCATCTTTCTTCACTCATGCCACTGTGATTCTCCTTGTTTGGCTTCTTAAGTGAAACTACAAATTTGAGAAATCTTTTCTCTCCCTCGCATTGTTTTCTTGGAGGTCAGTAATGCTGGCTATGAGTACTCTTAAACTATGGCTATAAACACTCCAGGAACTATTAGGGATTTACTTAGAATAAAAACAACTAGCTTAATATTTCAAAACAATGTATTCCCACAAATAAAGAAATCAAAGCAGTTCCACAGAGACACAAGTCACCCGAGCTATCGCCCAGCCTTTGAAAACTTAAAAGAAAAGGCAGAGGTGAATTCATACTTGTTGACTGTCTTCAAAGTCAAGGTATAGTTGCAGGTGTTTCAGGGTCCCTGTCCTTTTCATTCTTCTGGAAAGATACGGCTTTTGTCTTCCAGAGAAGGGGATGAAGTTTGACAAGATGCTATATCATTTTTGGCAGAGTTGAGGCCAGAATTTACAAATTTGGATCTCCAAACGTTTGATTTTTTTTCCTTTTCCACAATGGGCAAAGAAAGCATCATTCAATAGCAAACTAATAGAGTAGCGATGTTTTTTTGGTCCTGTATATGCTATTTATGGCGTGTGGTGTTCTTTGAGAAATCAGTGGATGTCATGCATTTGTTACTGTTTTCCTGCTTCGGGAGAGAGCATAATGTACTAGCTTAGATGTTTGTGGTGACTGACAGATGTACCCTTGCTTTCCAATCATCTCTGGGTCCTACCGTTTTGATGTGGAGTCTGTAGTTACTGCAAAGAACCAACAACAAGGTTGAGAAAAATTAAGGCTGCCGTGACGACTTGTTCCACACAGCTTGCAACAGAACCTCGTGTTGAAGAGAGGGTCCTGCCTATGCACAGAAACACAGCTTTTTCCCTGAGTGGCTCCAGCTTACGGGAGCGGCTGCCAAGTCTCAGCAAAATCGGAGCTCTCTTCTGAGCATAAAGAAGCCTCTGTGGCATGCAGAAAAGCGTCTCAGTTGACATTTTGGCAGCTGAGCCACAAGAGTCCCCAGGGTTGAGAGTTCGCACGTTAAATATAACTTTCTTACCATGAATATCCACTCAAGCCCTCCTGGAAAGTCTGTGACACAGAACATCCCAATGAAGGTGATAGAATCCATGAAGTCTTTCCTATAGACTGGGAAGCTAGAACAGGGTGGCCAGTCCTGAATTACTCATGCACGAAACATGTGTTTTCCAAAGAGAGAAGAATCTAGTACTCATTAAAACAATATAGGTAAAGAGTTGTGTTCTTCACATCTGAGTGGGATTCAAATGGTTGATGGACTGCTATTTTGTGAAATTTGCTTTTTGGTAACTTATGTATCATGTATACACAATATAGCTATAGATACAAGTATGTGTAATTCTGTATGATATGTGTGTGGTGGCAGGTTAGTTTAGAAAAGAACACTGAACCAGAATCAAGATTAAAAGCATACTCCTGCCATTTCTGGCAAATCATGGAATTTTTAAAATTCTTCTTCAACTCCAATTTCTCAGATTTAGAACAAAAAATTACTGTCTAATAGTACATAATATAAGCTTATTGTCAATTGGCACATTACCTTAACCTTAATAAGCCTCTATTGTCAATTGGTATATAAGCTTAAGATATACTATACTCTTGTGTTATACTCATATTCAGTTCTCTGTGTGTCTTGGTCAGCACGTTATTGCTGTGAAAAGACACCACAATCATGGCAATTCTTATAAAAGAAAGCATTTAATTGGGGCTGGCTCACAGTTTCAGAGGTTTAGTTCATAATCATCATGGCAGAAAGCATGGCGGCATGCAGACAGACATAGTGCAAGAGAAGAATCTGAGAGTTCTACATCTGGATCCATAGACAGCAGGAAGAAAGAGACACTCGAACTGGCTTGGGTTTCTGAAACCCAAAGCCCATCCCATGACGCACTTCCTCTAACAAGGCCTACTCCTCTAACACACACCTACTCCAATAAGGCCAAGTCTCTTAATCCCTCTCAAGTAGCCCCACTCCCTAATGACCAACTATGGAGCCTATAGGGACCAGTCCTATTCAAACCACCACACCTTGAAAATTAGGTTAGTCCCAAGTTCCCATTCAGGGTGTCCTGCATTCCACTTGGTGTGGGTAGAATAAAATAACATTTTTTAAATAATGTCTTTAGTCAATACTCAAAGCCACAAAGGACAGAGACTCTTCCTTTGTTGTTCCCCATTGTGTCTCTACACCTGGCTCAGTATCACCTAATAGCTTTTTTAAAGAAGAACAAAGATGATAAAATACGACAACCTGTGGAGAACGTATTTGTTTTGAATATCACAATGGCATGTTAATATAATAACTAGTTTATGGTTTTCTCTGCTTCTCGATCCTTTCTAGTACCCATAACCAATCTTCTGCATCTAAGCTGTATGCAGATCTAATGATTCTATATCTGATTCATCATTTTTGTAAGACAAGCACACAATAATTCAAATGTTTAACATGTAAAAGTTTGTTGAATAGTTGATCTTATTCATATCTATAAACTTACCATCATTCTTCACATTCCACTTACATTACTAGCTCTTTCTACATCCAAATTAGAGTTTATAATTTCCTAAGACTGTCATAACAAATTGCTACAAACCCAGTGATCTAAATTAATGAAAATTTATCCTGTCACAGTGCAGCAGCTAGAAGCCCAAAAACCAAGGTTCTCGCACAGGTGGTTTCTTTTAGAGGCTCTGCAGTGCTGGCACATGGAAATGGTTGACAAGAGTTACAGGCTAGCCTGGATTACATAGAGACAGCAAACATATCCTGAGCTACCCAGTGAAAGCCTGTCCCAAAAAATCAGGGACTAGAGGCATAGCTTAGTGTTAGAATGCTTGCCTACCTGGCATGTGTGAGGTGTTTGTGTCACAACATGAAACTAACTAACTAACTAACTAACTAACTAACTAACTAACTACATAAATGGAGATAAAGGAAGAAAGAGATTTTTACCTAAGGATAAGAGATTTATAAGATAAACTATTAAGTATAAGGCAAAAAAGCAGTGTAGAGCCCTGTACGTAAAGTGAAGAACTAGAATTTGCATAATATATGAGAGGAAACTGCCAAGAAAGTGTTGACACTGGTTGCAGAGAACTAGTTGGCCAGAGACCACGCTAACAGGGAATGCTTTGCTCCAAAACATTTTGTACCTCTTGAGTGTTGGACACTGAGAATATTTTGTCTGTCACTTGTCGTTGATATATTTCACCGATTTCATAGTCACTCAAAAGTTTTTAAGTTATTTGAAATTATCAGTTATTCATGAGCAGTTGTGAATATGATTTATCTCTTTTCCTTCCTGGAACTCACTCTCTAGACAGAAAACAACTTTTCTAGTTATAAGTCAACAAGGACGCAGAGAAGAAAGAAGGCAAACTTGGATTCGTGGTTCCAACATCTTGTAAAGAAGGAGAAAAGATAAAACTCTTGATCCTAGAATTGGAGATTTCTGAGATAGAGGATCTGAGAGAACAAAAATATAGGGAGATTACAAATTAATCAGTCTATTACAAATTGCACAGTCTATGGGAAAAGACACAATGGATGAATTGGAACTGCTTCCCTCTGGGGAATTGAAGCTAATGCAGAAGTCGGGTAGCAGCCTTTTTATTGTGTGCTGAAATTCATCATGACAACATAAGCTTTATTGCTTCAAAAAATACCTTTTATTGCTCAAAATGTAATGTTTGAATGTTCAGTGCTGTGAATGAACTTTACAAAACATTAAGTGACCAAAATTGACCCAGAAACCAACAGTTAGGTGTAAACTGACTGATGGACCAAGGGTGAAACTGGAGAAAGTTAAAGTAATCATTCTCCTTATTATTATTGCAACTAGTATTTTTTCAAATTTTCATTAAATGTTGCTTTCAAACGAGAAAATTCTCAGGAGCAATGAGTATGAGAAAAGTAAATTCTAGTCATGTGAACTGGCATGTGTCAGTAATTTAAAATTATTAAATGCTGTGATTAATTTGATTATGGATTGGTCTAATTGGAATCTAAGAAATTAAATTCATTCATATGGTAAGAGAGTTATTTTCTGACAAGGAGTTTGCTCCTAATGTTTCAAAACTGGAAAGTCACCAACAATACCCAAAAATAGGAACCTTGAAAAAGACTTTTAATGTAATTCTCTATCAATCTTTGACAGAAACGATGACTGCATTGGGAATAGAAGGGAAAGTGAGACTTATCTGTCTTCCAGAAATGTATTCAATTGTTATATTTCAATTTCTGAAAAGCTAGAAGAAATTCCTCTTTGACCCTCAAAAGATTTGGATGTTAAATGATTTGATGGCCACCCTTAAAAAAAATGACTTGTTGAAGTCACTCAGTCATTGTGCAAATGACTTTGGAATGTTTGCAATCAGAGACACTCTTACATTGCCTATTGGATCAGCATGGATAAGATGAAGCCTGTGAATTCAAGAATACTTAAGGCCATGATCACGGGCACTACAACAATGCATTACATTTCGCTGGAACAATCTACGTGATAAGGCTAGAACCCTCACTTAGTAATTGTGAACAGAAGTTCCTCAGCCCTAGTGAAGATGGAGAGTAGATCCAGCCAGATGAGGAAGCTACTGGATCACATTCTAGGGGATGGGAAGGGAAAGGAACTACTTTAGGAGCTAAGATTTTCGGGTTGGGAAAGGCACCTGTGAGGACAGACACCAAATGATAAGGACAAAATCATCTGTAATGGTGGCAAGTTGGAAGGAAATCCCCCAAATCAGAGAAATAAAGTCAGTCATAGACATCAAAACTATGCAATAGATAGCCTCAAATGACAGAACCACAAAGGCCCAAGAGATACATAAAGATATGAATATAAAATACTTGTCAGGAAAAATAAATGCGACACTATAAGTAAATCAAATGTCTTCACATTGAGAACAGCAGCCAGAAATTATGAACAAAAGTCAATAGCTTTAAAATCTATTTTAGTTTTTTTTGGCAGTGTTACATAAGTTTGTACTTTTAAAAAAGGAATATCTTTTGTTGCTCCCAAAATAATCACTTCTGCTGAATCATAGGAGACATGTCCTGACTGCAAAAATTTCCAAAGGAACTCACATGTGGTTTTGTTCTTATCCTTGAGCCCACAGATGTCCCTTTATGCTGGACCCAGGAAATATTTAAAAATAAAAGACAAACTCAGACATATAGACAGCACTAAGCGAACACAGTGGACTTTTTGAAAAGAACACACAAAGTTGGGAGGCAAAATATTATTGGGTTAGGTTGGGGAGGAAATGGTCAGGAGAGAATGGGGGTGGCATTGATCAAAATATACTACATGTATGTGTGAAATTCTCGGACAATTAAACTCTGAAGGAAAACATAAGGCATGCTCAATAAATGTCTTTTCATCAAATGACAACAACAGCGAACAGTGATGCTTCATTTCCCCCTGGAAAATCCCTGTTATTAATGAGTCTTTGTAATTGGAAGAGCATATAGAAGTCAAGTCTGGTGGGTTTTAATTCTGTTCCACTGGGTGGCTCAGGACTCCCCTTCTCAGATAATGAGGTGACATGCTGGTGCAGTTCCTTTGTCTCTCCTCCCACACTCTGTCCTGGAATGCCAAACACAGAAATAATTCAATTGGAGTAACACGGCTGAAATATCTGCTTCAATACTGATGTGCCCAAGCACGGCAGCATAGGGAAGTCAGATGAAGGACCTTAATAACAGAGTCTGAGGCCCCAGTCTGACCTACCTACCAAATCAGTGTCTGACAATTAGCATCAATTGAACACCCATCACCACCACCACCCCACACCCACACACACTGCAATTCTGATGAAATCCAAAAATGGAAACCTCTCCAGAGAGGACTAGAAAGCAGGTGACATCTGACCTTGGCTGGGATGCTTCCAATTGCAGGAGCGTTGTCTCCATAGAGGTGTAAGAATTATAAAAGGACAATGATCTTGACCACAGAGTCGACCTAACTCTTGTTATGCTTTCTCGTGTCAACCAGAATCAAGAAGCCTCCTCATTCTTGGGACAGATAAAGTGGACTAACTGGGGGTGGCCACTGCTTCATAATTGTGCTTCAGGGAATGGGCTAAGGCCATTGTGAGACCAGTGCAGTCCATCATCTTTTTTCCACTCTTGCCTGATTCCTTCTCAGAGAGCTGTCCTCTGTAAGGGTGTTCTAAGCAAACCTCCAACCTGGAGTCTGCTTTTCCAGATGATCCGAGCTATGCCTCTTTGCAGGAATCTCATCTAGGAAGGAAGGGATTGAGCCGAGCTGTAATGGAATCCCACAGCACTTTTGCTAATGTTCTAGCCTTGCATAATAATGTGTGGTTCCAAACAGCTCAATGCTTTAATGCTGTGATGTTCAGACCTGAATACAACTCTCCAAGTGTGGGTCTTCCAGGCTAGCCTATAGGGTGACTTTATTGCTATTCATACTTCTATAATTTAGCTAAAGATTAGATCAGCTTCCTAACAGCCTAAAAATGTAGTTGGTTTATTGGCGTTCATGTTTTCCAACCACTGCCATATTTCTTTCTGTCAAGGCAGCTCCCTCTCCCTGCATCCAAACATCTCCACTCCTCAAAGAACTGCCTACACTTTACGGCTGGCTATATTTCTTAGACATGTTTAGACACATGCACCAAATATGGGCAAAGCTCTGGGAGACTGGAGAGGGATGAAAGTCTTGTTTTTGCAGTGTATAGTACAAAAATAATACGTATACAGAATATATATTGCCCTAAAACTGTGTAGGCTGTTTACCCACCCCGTGTTCAGCCTCCTTGGCAGTTTCAGAAAACACCTTTTGTGATTGCTTTGTGTTCTCAGTTAATGGATGAATCTTTTAAACAGATCTAATGTGTATGGTACATGTGACAATTGTCCCAAAGATGTTCACTGCTGGTTATGAGCTATGTTTGAAAATGCTATGTCCCAGTTATTGGGTCTCACTGAGAAAACTGAAATGGCTACAGGTCTAAATAAAGTGTATCATCTTTTGATTTCTAGTAGTGAAATGTGTGGAGCTGGGTGGAGTGTAAAGATACAGTACCAGACTGCTGAGCAGACATCCATCCTCTCAGGCTCCCACCCACCACGACAGGCACTGCTAATTGAATCTGGCTGTCTTTCGGAGCTACCTGCCCTTTCCATTCCCAGAGGATCTTCTTCTCCTGAGCCCAAATGCTGCTCATCTTTCTCAGAACATCACAGTAGACACCTCCTCCAGTTAGCTGGTTCTGTAAAATGAAAACAAGGTAAACTTGGCTTTGCTCCTCTCCCCCAGTCATTGTATTCACCTCAGTGGGCTCAAGTCCAAGATCCAAGTTTATATAGTGGTGGATAATCAAGCTTCAACTCATTCCCAATCCAGTTCTCTGCCTGCCTGAAATTTACCCAATAATTTCAACCACCGTCAGTCTGAAGACTAGTCAAGGAAGTAGAAGTCTGGTCTCTACATCAATAAGCATGTATTCCATTACAGAATGGGTATGAAGTCATTTCCTTGGCATCCTTAAGACACGGTACCTATCTATAGGAAAAGAAAGGGTCACTCTAGGCCTCCAGGATCCACAGGCCATAGACATGACACCTCAATAACACTACTAATAAAGCCCTGACAAATGGAAACATGTTTTGTACCCTGTGACTCATACCACTAAGCTAATCCCACGAAGGCTCCACCTTGCTGTTACAATCAGGAGAGAGAGGGAGAGGAAAAGTAAATGCCATGTATGTCCATCTGTTTGGTAACCATAACAACCAGTCATAAATGAGAAGCGGCAAACGGTTTTGTTTGAAATTGAGACCAGCCCTCTGGCTCCTAAACCATCAGCCGGAGCCTGGGAGAAGCAAATGACCTTTGGTCCACTCAGGACATTGGAAATTGTTGAATCTCCCCATTGCCGGCGCTAGTTTCTTTATGCCTGAGACACAACAGAGCTATCGAATCACCGGGATGGGAAACCACCAGTTGGCATGAGGTGCCCTGGGAACCAGACAGAAATTACAAGATGATGTGTCAGAGTCCAGGAAATGAATGGAGCTTGCTTTGTCTTTGGCACAAAAGATGATACCTGAAACGCCAACCCTGGACCTCGAAGTTCAAACATCAAATCAGAATGGATTTTAGAGACACTGGCCTAGCATCATCAATAAGTGATTATAATGAAGACCAGAGAGGAAGGAGACTTGGCCAAAGTCACACAAGTATGGCTTATATTTCTATGAGATTGGTTTTTCTTTATTTTTAGAAAGAAAAAGAGACCCCAAAAATGTAACTGGGAACAACCGTAAACTTAAATAATTCATCCAGCAAAATACCAGTTGGTCTCTACAGATCTGTCCCCTCAGAAAGTACAAACCCTATTATCTATCCCATCTGGCTCCAGTCCTACCAAGGGGTCTTCCTTCTTCCCCAGCTCTGACGCTTACTAAGGCAAATCCCTGGCTACCAAGTGACTCAGTTTGGAAACAAACTGGTGACTCAGTCTGTTCTCAAACCACTAGTCTAAGCTCCTGGAGACTTTGGCTTTATTTCATCTACCAATAAGCCAGCATGAGAAGGACTCAATGCGTATTTAAAAAAAAAATCAATGGAGGTGTAGATCTCTACTAGACTGCATGATAGAAACACATGGTGATTGATACTCAGTACATACTAAGCTAGGACCAATGTCACATGGGCTACCCTTTATCATCCTCACGACAACTAAGGATAAAAATGACTGTTTGATGGTCCAAGACAGGAAGCATCAGAGATGACAAGGATGGAGAAAGATTTAGGGGAGGTGACCCTGGTTTCCTTTGCCCCTTACATTTTCTTCTCAACCTTTAAACTGCACAGCACACCATGTGTTTAAGGTATGACAACCTGCATTGTTTTAATTTTTTTGTTTATTTTCTCTTTCTCTTTCCTCCTTCCGAAGCTTCCCATATACCCACCCTTTGCTCCCTTTCAAATGCATGACCTCTGTTTTCATTGTATATGTGTACGTGCATGTACATATATATGTAGATGTATAAACACACACACACACACACACACACACACACACACAGAGCTAAATACATAAACACAGCCTGCTCAGTCTGTATAACATTACTTGCTTCAGGGCTGACCATTTGATACTAGATGACCAGTTGGTGTGCTCTTCCCTGGGGAGGGCTGTTTCTCCCTCTCTCACTCAGCATTCCTCAGTTTTTCCCCTGTCCACATTAACAAGTCTGTTGCTGTTCAGCTCGTATTTAGGTAGGCATGTTGGTAAGATTTTATGAGTGTCACTTCTAACATTCCTAGGAGACACAATGTTGGGCTATTACATCAACACTGCAGTTCTGTGGTATCAGTATTGATGGACGTAATGAGGGGGTGGTTTCAGGCAAGATGGCTCAGTGAATAAAGGTGTTTGTCATCAACTTAACAACATACATTTGCCTCCTAGAATCGGCATGGTGGAAGGAGAGACTCAACTCCAAAAAGCCATCGCCTGACTTTCAACCATCCATACACTTACGATAGAGATGAGATGAGGTGAGGTGAGGTGAGGTGAGGTGAGAAGAGATGAGGTGAGGTGAGGTGAGGTGAGGTGAGAAGAGATGGGGTGAGGTGAGGTGAGGTGAGAAGAGATGAGATGAGGTGAGGTGAGGTGAGAAGAGAAGAGATGAGGTGAGGTGAGGTGAGGTGAGAAGAGATGAGGTGAGGTGAGGTGAGGTGAGGTGAGGAGAGGTGAGGCGAGGTGAGAAGAGATGAGGTGAGGTGAGGTGAGGAGAGGTGAGGTGAGGTGAGAAGAGATGAGGTGAGGTGAGGTGAGAAGAGATGAGGTGAGGTGAGGTGAGAAGAGATGAGGTGAGGTGAGGTGAGAAGAGATGAGGTGAGGTGAGGTGAGAAGAGAAGAGATGAGGTGAGGTGAGGTGAGGTGAGAAGAGATGAGGTGAGGTGAGGTGAGGAGAGGTGAGGTGAGGTGAGAAGAGATGAGGTGAGGTGAGGTGAGAAGAGATGAGGTGAGGTGAGGTGAGGTGAGAAGAGATGAGATAGATGAGATGAGGTGAGAAGAGAAGAGATGAGATGAGATGAGGTGAGAAGAGAAGAGATGAGATGAGATGAGGTGAGAAGAGAAGAGATGAGATGAGATGACAAGAGATGAGGTGAGGTGAGGTGAGGTGAGAAGAGGTGAGGTGAGGTGAGGTGAGAAGAGAAGAGATGTGGTGAGGTGAGGTGAGGTGAGGTGAGGTGAGGAGAGGTGAGGTGAGGTGAGAAGAGATGAGGTGAGGTGAGGTGAGAAGAGATGAGATGAGATGAGATAGATGAGATGAGGTGAGAAGAGATGAGGTGAGGTGAGGTGAGGTGAGAAGAGGTGAGGTGAGGTGAGGTGAGGTGAGAAGAGATGAGGTGAGGTGAGGTGAGAAGAGATGAGGTGAGGTGAGGTGAGAAGAGATGAGATAGATGAGATGAGGTGAGAAGAGAAGAGATGAGATGAGATGACAAGAGATGAGGTGAGGTGAGGTGAGGTGAGGAGAGGTGAGAAGAGATGAGATGAGGTGAGGTGAGGTGAGGAGAGGTGAGAAGAGAAGAGATGAGGTGAGGTGAGGTGAGGAGAGGTGAGGTGAGGTGAGAAGAGATGAGGTGAGGTGAGAAGAGATGAGGTGAGGTGAGAAGAGATGAGGTGAGGTGAGGTGAGGTGAGAAGAGATGAGATGAGGTGAGGTGAGGTGAGGAGAGGTGAGAAGAGAAGAGATGAGGTGAGGTGAGGTGAGGTGAGGAGAGGTGAGGTGAGGTGAGAAGAGATGAGGTGAGGTGAGGTGAGAAGAGATGAGGTGAGGTGAGGTGAGAAGAGATGAGATAGATGAGATGAGGTGAGAAGAGAAGAGATGAGATGAGATGACAAGAGATGAGGTGAGGTGAGGTGAGGTGAGGTGAGAAGAGGTGAGGTGAGAAGAGGTGAGGTGAGAAGAGGTGAGGTGAGGTGAGGTGAGGTGAGAAGAGATAAGATGATCTTGAAAACCTATGAGACCTGAGAAATCTCGCCCAGGGTTTGATCCTCAGTCTTCCTTAACAGGGCATTGGCAAGAGCATCTACCTGGTGGCTGCGCCTCATAAATGAAACCAAATAGTGTAAGTTCAAGGCTCTTTGGATGAGTTATTGCATAGAGTCATACTGTGGGAAAGTGAAAGTAAGTTCACACAGATCTTCAGAGATGTTAGGAAAGCCATGGAAAAGCTGATCCAAAGAACTGGGACTAGTATAGCTCATTTCTTGGCATATATATAATATACATCTCGAAATAGTGCATACAGCTTTTTAGCTTCACAGAAGTTTTTAGAACATAATTTTGTTCAAACTAATAGTGATAAGCATGCCTTAAAACAGTGATTCTTTAACTTCCTAATGCCGCAAACCTTTAATACAGTTCCTCGTGTTGTGGTGAACCCCAATCATAAATTATTTCATTGCTACTTTATAACTGTAATTTGGCTACTGTTATGAGTTGCAATGTGAATATTTGATTAAAGAAACCCCAAAGGGGTCTCAACCCACAAGTAAAGAACCGCTATCTTAAATTCTTTCCCCTTTACTTGGTGTTTTTAGAGGCTTCCTTAACACATGTCAGCTGAAGTAGAGTAGCTTGTGTTCGAAATTATAGACCACCCTCCTGCGGCTACTTGGTGCTCCAGAGTGCCTGAGGAAGTGGAGTGAGCTTTGAATGGGGTCCTGCCTGCTCTCAGACACACTAAGTGAAGTAATTTGAGTGTGCTGCCTGCTGAAGAGAACTCAGCCCGGTTGTGTGGCTCTAGGCTTTCTCTAGCACTCTCTCTCCATGTCTGTGTGTGGTCTCCCATGCTTTCCTGTGTACGGCCCCTTTCCTCAGTCCCTTCTCTAACGCATTCTCCCATGGTGCATTGTACAAACTTGCTTCCTTAAATCCTCCCCTCACTCTGAAGGACCTTCTTCCCCCTCTCCCTGATTCCATGGCTCAATTTTCCTCCAACACCTCCAACATTCTGACTCGCTGTATAAGCTAACAGGAAAGGGTGACCTGGTCTCAAAAGGTAAGTTATGAGTTCAAAAGAAGTTATGAGTTCGGTATGCACAGAAGTCTTTCCATCCTTGGATGCTAGGGAGGCTTAAGAATTTAAGGAGTGGGATCTAAATCCAGGCTCTGCTCTAAGGGACAGGTTAACTCTGGGCCTGGAATTTCATTTTAACGTAAGCTTCAAAGTGGCCACCAGGCTTTAAAATGCCTCATAGAGATGAGGAGAGATAATGTTTGACAAGGACATGTGGAAGAATAACCAGGATATGTACATTATCAGTCACGTGTCCCACTTTCCCCATCCCACTACTGATCTCTGCAAAATTAACATTTCTCTTAAGCCATAGCTTCTACCTACCTATCCCCTGCCTCCCCTGGGAACTCGGTCCCACATGGACTCTTCTCCATTGTATCATCTATGACCTCTTCCACCCCTCTCATAACTCTTCTTGATAACTTATTTACAGACAATATCACATATGTCAATCAATGTCAGAGACTTCCGACACCACCAGAGATGAAGCTCTGATACAATTACAACCCCCACAGACCATGTATCCTTCCACATTGCCTCTGTGCATCATCCTGTCCTTCCCATAAACCTTGTTGCCATCCCTGCATCCTCTTTAATCTCGAGGCTCCCTTTCCAGACTTTGCCCTTTGTAGCTTTGCCACCAGTTTGAAGAGTCCTTTCCTCTTCTTTATGAAAGGCAGTGCTTATCTGCCAAAGCATGGCTTATCCAGATGTCGCTCATTCTAGGATGTCAGTTCTCACTGCCTACCTACTTTTCAGGCTGTATTACTATACATGTGTACTTTGTCTCAAAGATATGAACATCTCAAGTATACGTCTCACAAGTACATGTGTGTCTCCTTACAATATCAAGTATAGAGCTAGACATAGAAAAGGCCCTCAGAAGATATGCATTGACTTCAAGCTTTAGGAAAATAATTTATCTGGGTGGAGAACTACATTGGTGAACACTTACTCAACCTTGGCGTGTGCTAAGCAGCGAATGTAGTGGCAATGGAGTGAACTAAAGTGAAAAACTAGTCATCGACCTCTGTGACAAATATTGCATGTGGATTTTTTAATTTAATCTTCAAAACAACTATAAGCAGGATAAACTATGCGTATGCCTATTTTGCAGTTGGAGAAACTAAGACTTGAAGAAGTTCAATGATCGGCTGTCTTAGTGTGTTTTGTGTATGTATGCTATAGCAACGCATGCAAACTGGGTAATTTGTCCAGATAGGAAACTTATGTTTTACAGCTTTAGAGTGTGGGGAATCCAAGATCAAGGGGCTTGGCATTTGGTGAGAGATCTTGTCTGCACTAGTATACAAAGATAAAGAGGGAGGGGAACAATTGGGGAGTAAGGAAGGGGAGAAATGGGCTGAGAAAGAGAGCATTGAAGTCTGATTTGAAGCAAACTCTAGAAATAATCCACCTATTCCCACAATGAAATCAATCCATTCATGAGAGCAGTGTCCCCAAAGGTTCTACCTTCCTTCTATTAATGATCCATTGGAATTGATTTTTTAGCCTAGGAAATTTAGGGGAGAGAGTTACTGTTGTTTCTTTCTCCAAGGAAAATATAAGGAGATGTCTATACTCCAAGTAGGGCACCAGAAGATGAAGAAAGGATTCTACAGCCAAGCCCAACTTGGTGAACCAATGAGGCTGACTTACAGGAGCAGGGATGAGTAAACACACACACACACACACACACACACACACACACACACACACACACACTAGCAGTTAGCATTTCCTAACCTGTTGGGCAGGTTAGGAATCTCCAGAATTCCCCCTCATTTTACATGTCAACCTGTCTGATCTCATGAGGGTGTTACATCAGACCACAGAGGCTCTGCTCCAAGGACGAGCAAGTCCAACTTTGAGTCAAGAACTATACTCTGGAATTCAGACCTTATCAGTTGCCTCTTGTCATCCCAGAAATGTATGTCAAAATTGATTATATCTCATTTACTGATTAATTTACCTAGTTAAAGCTCTATTTTCTATTTTTATTTACTTACTTTTTTATTTTGCTTTCCAAATTCATTTATAGTCCCCAGAGTCCTAAAAATTATTCTAGGTAAGTCAAAAAGTCAGTGAGTATGTAAACCAAGGCCTGAGAATCAGAATGATCATCATATCAATTTTAAAAAAGACCGAAAATCAAATGAATTCTATTGATATTAGTAAACATTGTGATGGGATAGGATTCTCATGAAGAGAAAAGTTGATATTTATATAGTCAAATGATTTTGACTTTTAAAATAATAGAAAATTTTAGTAGAGCTTTTGTTACTTAGCATACATTTTTAAAAAGATTTATTTTTATTTGTTTGTTTATTTATAAGTACACTGTAGCTGTCAGACACACCAGAAGAGGGAATCAGATCCCATTACTGATGGTTGTGAGTCACCATGTGCTTGCTGGGATTTGAACTCAGGACCTCTGGAAGAGCAATCAGTGCTCTTAACCTCTGAGCCATCTCTCCAGCCCTCTAACACAATTTTAAGGTGTTTTATGAGCTGTTGGACTTGCTCGTCCTTGGAGCAGAGCCTCTGTGGTCTGATGTAACACCCTCATGAGATCAGACAGGTTGACATGTAAAACGAGGGGGAATTCTGGAGATTCCTAACCTGCCCAACAGGTTAGGAAATGCTAACTGCTAGTGTGTGTGTGTGTGTGTGTGTGTGTGTGTGTGTGTGTGTGTGTGTGTGTGTGTTTACTCATCCCTGCTCCTGTAAGTCAGCCTCATTGGTTCACTAAGTTGGGCTTGGGTAGAATCCTTTCTTCATCTTCTGGTACCCTACTTGGAGTATAGACATCTCCTTATATTTTATAACTTATATTTTATAACTATAAAGAAGCACACTCTCATTTGTACAAGCTATGAAGTCATAAGTAGAATATCATTCCTATCTTATTTAATTTTCAGTGTGATAGTTAGTGTGATGGAAATTGGATAAAGCAGTCTTACTTAATAAAACTACTGAGACTGTGAGATGGGAATGTAGCAGGGGCTCAGTCACTTCACTGAATTGACCGAATTTAGGCATTGGCCAAACATATCTTTCATTTATTTGATGAATGATTTTCTTTGAATCTACCCCAGAAGGCATTCTCCCAGGCTCTGGAGACAGAAATGATAGAGGCAAGTCTCTTTCACATCCTACATTCTGTCATGGAGCACCAAACAGAAAAACAAGCAATCCAATGAACAAACAACAAAATGTAAGTACGGATGAAACCACAGAATAAAGGCAACCAGAGCTGGAGTCGGTAGCTGATGGAAAAGAAGGCTTTTTGGTCCAGAGACCGAGAATGAACTGGCCAGAGACCCCAGTGATAAGAGACACTGAGTCATAGGGAAATGTGGGCTGAGGAAGCATGACTAAAGAATGCTGTGAGTAGAGGCCCTACAGCAGGATAAGCTTGGTGTCCTAGCAAAAATGATACCAGGAAACCCCATTGCAAGGACTTCATCTTAAAACCAACTAAGCTTTGTTCAGAGATGAAAACAGAATTGTGTTGCATAATTACCCATGCAGCCAAGAATTTGGGTATTCTGAGTTACTGTAAAACAATGTAAATAACTGATATGCTCGAGTTCATAATAAACAAATACATAAGGTCACTTTTCTGTCCTGTATAGAACAGGCTGAACTGCCCCAGAGAGAAAAGTACCCTTGCACTATGACTCTGGTTCCAGAAGAGGAGAGGAAAGAAGGAAAGCAACCCAATGGGAGTGGGATTTGGTGGAAAGGTTGCTGGGGGCCGGGCAGTGGTCAAAAGGAGCAAGGACAAAATAAGAATGCTGCATAGGACTAATGAGTGCAAGCTTAGGAATTCTGGAGGTCACCTCAAGTTTCCACTTTGCTGGGGAAACTGAGGAGAGGGGAAAGGTTATCACTGTGCAGCCAATCATAGCACTACCTGGAGTATGTTGCCAAGTGTCTGAGACACATATGTAAGTGTTCAATAACGTGAGTGGCAGCAAACCACATAAACACATTCAAATATCCAATGAGGCTGTTTCAAAATTAAACAATAATTTGATATTATATATTTGACCCTGAACTACCTTTCTGCCTAGAAATATCTTCTTGCTATCCCACCAAATTGCTAAGTGTGCTCCTGAGTAAATCCTTCTGTGCAAATACAGTTGCTTTTCACTGGTATCTGCTCATGTTCTGACCTGGGCTATTCATCATATTTGTATATTTTTGGTTGTCCTAAGCAGAGAAAAGATTAAAGAATGGCAGGGAGCAACAGAGCCTTTTAGATCAGCTTAATTCTTTTCTTAATGAGAAGAAGCAAGCCTTTCCCTTTCTAGCAGGGAAATGTCAGAGTTTTACTGTCCTTATCAAAGCTTACATGAAATTTAATCCCATCGTGAAATATGAAGAAAGGGGAATACATAAATGATTAGGTCATGAGAGTTCTGCCTTTATGAATGAGTTAGTCCATTTACAAAATAATGCATTAATGGATTAACAGATTATCTCTAGATAATCTATTATAAACTGTTATAAAGACCAGTCTGGCTCTATCTCCCCTACACTCACCATGTAGTGCTCTAAACTATGTCAGGAGTTAACAGATTCTCTAAGGAAAGCCTTCATTTAATAGAATCCTGGTTCATAGACCTCCTAGCCTCTAGAATTTTAATTTGAAATATATATATATATATATATATATGTAGATGTGTGTGTGTGTGTGTGTGTGTGTGTGTGTGTGTGTGTGTGTGTGTGTCACTGTCTTAGTTTAGTTAGGGTTTCTTAAGAGACACCAACCATGACTACAGCAACTCTTATAAAGGACAACATTTAATTGGGGGCTGGCTTACAAGTTCATAGGTTCAGTCCATTATCATCAAAGCAGAAGCGTGACAGTGTCCAGGCAGGCATGGTAGGGAGTTGAAAGTTCTACATCTTGATCTAAAGGCCTCTAGGAGAAGACTGACTTCCAGACAACTAGGAGAAGGATCTCAAAGCCCACCTCCAAAGTGACACACTTCCTCCAACAAGGCCACACCTACTTCAACAAGACCACACCTACTTCAATAGTGCCACTTCCTGGGCCAATCATATTCAAACCACCACAGTTAGCTTGTCTGTTTTACTGTTATAGCAACAGAAAATTAACTAAGTAAGGTAAGAAGTTACTTGCCCCGTTACCAGAGAGATGCCCCCCCCCACTCCCCAACCCCCCTACCCCCAGTTCTCCTGGTCTCCATCTAGACCTGTGATTATCATCACAGAATCTTGTAATAAATTTGTACCTTGAAGTCCTGGGGTCTAACCAAATGATTCTGCAGTTGGGGAAGCTGGAAGTTTGAAAAGTGTATTCAACAGTGCACACGAGCCCAGTAGTGTCGCTTAAGTGAAGAAAGGCTCAGGTATCCTGATTCCTGCCAAGACGATAACCGCATGCTCCTCTCTGCTTTATCAATAAATGCACAGAAGAGCCAGAACTAGTGCGAACTGAGTCTTCAGTCATCTGAAACCTTGGAGTTGAAGCTGAGATAAATACTGTCAACATACGTGTAACCAACTAAAGGTTAAAATTAATGTTTTGCAATTATCAAAATGATCACATTTTATTTAAAGAGAATGGATTCAACCTTACACTTCTAAAAGTCTCATCACTTACTCCACCCCTATCTGGACACTCTTGGGTCTTTTCTTCATTTCAAACTTTAATACGTCATTCATGGTGGCTATTTTAAGTTGTTTTTTTTGTGTCCAAAGCAGATTACCTCAGCTTAATCATCAATCTGTTCAACAGTCAGTGTCTGGGCCTGAAGAGACCCTTCCAGTGAGGTACCAGGGATGGAGCAGACACCGATAAGTACTAACAGGTAAGATGCTTACTCTTGATTCAGACTAATGAGGCTGATCATGTGCAGTCAATTCTACTGTGACAGGGTCAGAATCATAAAGAAGTGGTGACTGAATAATTATTTATGAATCTAGAATTTCTAATGACTCCAGTTCTCACGGAAAAACTGAGTTTCTCAAAGAATAATCTTTTAGGATTCTGTATGCCGTACGAGTGTCAAGAAATCAGCTGTCCAAGTATTGGGTAGATTAAGTATATTGACAACTGGCATGAAAAAAAATGAATCTTTTGACTAGCCACAAGCTTAACATGATCCTGTGATGGGAAATGAATGGAATCTCTTGCAATACTCCTGGACATGTGCCACTCAGGAACAGGGACACTAGGACTAAAGTTCATGTTTAGTTTTCTTGTCAAGGAGTTCCATGGTTATTGTTTAAGTTTCTATGGATTGTTTTTAGGAGTTGAATTGTGTCTTGTCCCAAGGAGAGGTTGACATTCTAAACCCCTGTGCCTTTAAAAATAGCTTTACTATAAAATAAGAACCTGGCAGGTGATAAGCTAAGTCCATTTATATCCAATAGTTTTCTAACCTTGACATAAAGGAGAAGTTTTTTATGCAGCCATGCACGCAAGAAAAATGCTTTGTGGTGATGAAGAAGGAGATCAGGGTGATACACCATGATCCAAGGAGCACCAGGGGATTACTAGTAAGCCACCAGAAGCTAGGAGAGTGACACAGAATAGATTATCTCTGACAGCTTCAGAAGCAGCTAACTTTTCTGACACCTTGATTTTGGAAAGAACACAGCCTCTGAAAAGAATCCAAAGAGCACCTATTCAAACTTGAAAGAAACAACGATACATGGTGGAGCGATCGCTCCGTGGTTAAGAGTAATTGTTGCTCTTCCAGAGGACCCAAGTTCATATCCCAGCACTCAAATAGGGCAACCTCTAACTCCAGGGCATCTAGCATCCTCTTCTTGCCTTCTTGGGCACCTACACACACACACACACACACACACACACACACACACACACACACACACACACAGGAAATAAAAATATTTAAACCATGAAGTAGAGACAACCTCCACACAGACTCTTATCAACAAAGCTATCCCATAGGGGCAAGCATGTAGCAGATTTGCGGTGGTCATTCATCTGTAAAAGAAATGATTTTCTTATCACCCCACTACTGCTAAAGGAGAAAAGGGAAGATACATTGCCAGATTACCTTCCTTTACCATTTCCTTTCTACCAAGCACAAACCATTCAGTACACCCTCATTCCACTTTGATGGGTAACACATTGTGGCAATTGACTAAGTATAGGTAAAGAAACTAGGTCTTAATGAGGAAGAGGACCCAGTCTTCACTTGTGTGTCTCCCCTCAAAGAAGACTCCTGTTTCCATTTTTCCTACTACAGTCTCATGTCTTCTAGTATTCTCTCTCATCTGTAGTTTAAAATGCAAGCGAGAGATGAGCTATGCTTCTTGAAGCCAAGAAATATCTGAAGAGTGCTGGAGGTTCTCATGAAGAAATAGCGACATCTACTATCTAGGGAAGAGTTGACTTTGTACAAGTTCTCCTACAGCAAATAATATAGGTAGCAGTCTCATTTCAGATTCACAGAAATGATACCAAAAAGGTTTTACTTTTACTTTATAAGTGTTACATTTATTTTTATATTTTACCTTAAAGGGTTTTGCCTTTATTTTATAAGTGAGCCAAACATAATTTATCATATATATTATTACATATTCTCTGGATATAACTTATTCAGAGGCATAAGGCAACTTTTGCAAGGGTTACAGTTTACATGTAAATCCAGCGTTGTGGTTTCTGAAGTCTACTCTCCTAACCTATTTTTCTATGATAGAATTAGACAGTGAAGAGCCGGCCTGATGCAGGAAAAAGAGGTCTATGATAGATGAAGGGAATTGGGGTACCATTTGGCTCTAGCCACTAACCAACTCTGATACCTAAAGCAAACATCCTTACCTGCCTGGGTCTTAATTTCCTTAACTAAAAATTGTGAGGGGAAAAATAGACCATGTGCATGCATCTATTAATAGACTTATCAATATTGAACCCTGGCTTCAATTTACTGGTCATTCACTATATGTCAGGTATAAATTAGAACACTTAGAATCAAGTAATTGCCAAAAGTCTTGCCTTCGTGGAGTTCGGCATACTGAGTGGGTGAACATGAAGTAAAATGTTTTTGAAAGATGTGCGAGGCTAAGCACATCCTCTCCCACTGAGGCCAGGCAAGGCAGCTCAGCTAGAAGAATTATCCCACATATAGGAACCTACATGAAGACCAAGCTGTGGCTCTCAGAAACTGAACCACCAACCAAAGAACATACAGGGGCTCACAATTACCTAATTCATAGAATTCAGTTGAATTTGCCAATCATGCTAACCCTAACTGAGAGATTAGCCAAAGATTCATTCTTATTGACAGCATGCCACTTAATTGGGGATGGTTTTTAGAGTCTTTACTAAAGAATCCCAAAAAATCCTTTAATAGTTTGTAGTTGACCCATGCTTCCTTATTGAAAGTCTCCAAGAGAAATGGCTCCTAATAACAATGTCCACTCATTCTTCTGTCTAGCCCATTCTTCTTCATACTAAAATAAGGAATGTACAATTACACTCTCCTTAAAAGCCTCCAAGGATGACAGTTCTCAGTGATGGTAACATTATTCGTGTGCCAAATTCCATATAAATCCACACAAAAAGAGAATACATTTATAATTTATAAGTTGCTTTTTATTTTATCATTTATAAATGTATCTTTTAATGAGTAATATTTCATTTCTAAATTAGACTTCAAGTAACCTGAATCTCTCAACGTCTCTAAATATGGGTATTACTCTCAAAATTAAAACAAAGAGAAGACATCCATGGGGTTATGGTGTTACCAAGGGGTACTTCTCATCCTAAATTCAAAGCCCAACCTTAGCATTATATATGAAATGAGCAACCTTAGCCAACTCATCAAGATTCCTTAGATTCACTCCTTTATTTTATATAATAAGTAGTGTGTGCCTCTTCTAGTGGTCATGGGGTAAGTGACCTAATACCTATAAGCCCAGATCCTGGCTGAATGACAACTGTAATTAGCGAGCCATGGAGTCCCTTTCCCCACTATTCCTCATGTTATCTCATTGATTTGTATCAGTGCTGCCTCGGAGAAGGTGTGGCTCCAGTGGCAAAGCAGCTTATCTCACAGCAGAGTCTGAAATCAATGGTGTTATGAGGCCTAACTGGTTCTGAGGGCCAAGGACAAGAACCTAACTTGCTCAGTGGGTCTTCCTCCTGGCTTCTTGGATTTGTCGGCAGCATTTGGTATTCCTTGGAATGTAGACACATCCTTCCAATCGTGACCTCCCACTTGCATGGTCCTCTGCTTTTGAGTACTGGTCTATCTCCACACCTGTCCCCTGTCTAAGGATACCTACCTGTCTTATTAGATGAGAAACTTCATGTTTGTCCTACTATGCTCTCATTTACACACACACACACACACACACACACACACACACACACACACACTACAACCTTATTTACAAATAAGGTGACAATCTGAATGGAAGTAAGGACTTCAGTGAACAAACCTAGGAGAAGATAGCAACTCCACCTGGACAGGCCTTGACACGTTTTCTTATCTATCATCTGTGCCCTCAATGTCTCCTTTAACAGCCTCCCATAACCCACAAACTTGTTTAACAAACTAACTCCTGCTTGACTCTCAGGTTTCAGTGACATCTGACTTTCTAAGCGCATCTCAGCGTTCTGCCACCTCATCATTTCAGAGTCAGGGCCTCACTGCTGTCATCCCAGTGTCCCACACCACCAGTGCTCTTACCATACCCGTCATTCCTGCAAGACTTCAAACTCCTGGTAGTCCAGGCAACCTCAGGATGCCTCAGAATCCAAACAGATTCCGAGTTGCTATCTTGTGAATGAATGTCAACGTCTCATCTTGTTTCTTCAGATCTCACCTATTGTGTGGTTTTGTGGTTATTCATAAGGAAAAGGCTGGAAGAGCTAGAAAGGTTTGTCAGCATTGTATTGGTTGAAGTTGCATTTGGAGCTCAGAAGCTGTGCTGGTTGTTTCAAACTAAAAGACATTTAAGGCAAGACATGTGTCACACAGTTATCCAAAGCTTATGCAAATAAAATGCTCAGAGAGCCATGTTGAGAGTAACTTCAGGAGGATGCTACCACCAGCCAGAATAAGAGAACAGAAGGAAGTGGAGAGGCTGCCAGAGAGATGCCATGGACAGGAAGTTCACAGCTAGGCAACACTTAGATCTCAGAAAGAGGAAGAGTCATATGACTAGAGCATGGGTTTCAGAGCATGGGTTTCAGAGCAGAGGGACAGTGTATCCAGGGGTGCTGAGATGATCTGTACCAACCGTGCCTTGCTACCAGTGAGATCATCAATACCCAGCAAGAAACACCCAGAAATGGAGTTAGCAGATCTCAGCACCTGCATCACAGAAGTGAAAGAGGAAAAGAGAAACAGTGGCTTCAACGTGCACGATAAGCACAAGCCAAAGCCTAAACCAGAGGCCTATGAGCCACAAGGGTTAGGATGAATCCTGGAAAATGGGTTTCTAGTGATGGCTGACATGTGCCAACCATATCCTTCTGCAGAACATTTTTTCCTCTTCTGAGATTCGGATTCACTATCTGTGGCAGGAAGGAGGAGCAAGATGCTTGAGGGCCCTTCCCAGCACGCACAAGGATTGGGATGAAAAGCACCAGGGGATTGTGAGTGATGCTGACACCCTCAAGTCCATAAGATTCTGTATTTGTCTTTCACCGTCCTATGCATGAATAGAGAGCATTTCCTGTTTCTGGTTCTGCGGCTTTTGTTAATGTGTCTCAAAAAAGGAAAGAAGCCAGGCCAGTATTTCTCTGTCGTGGCGACTCTTGATCACACTGATTCCAAAATGAGCCATTGCACGGAAGGAAGGTTTAACTGCAAACTTTGAGAAGTAAAGGGAGAGATTATCAAAGTGACAGCTGGGACGGGGTGGGGGTAGAGGTCTAGGGAAAGGGAAAACAATTGGGAGATGACTGAGAACTGACTTTTACTTGCAAAGGCCTGGGGTTTCTATAGGACTGCAGTGCTGTCCCAGGCCTCTGCCTCTCTGCTTCCCATGGTTCACCTGGGAATTTAGAAGTCAGGGAGGCTCAGTTCCTGTCTCAGCGTGGCCATTCATTAACTGGGAGACTGATGTCTGTTTCCCAGTTCTACGGCCTCTCTAGACAGCAAAGCTCAAAGGAGCTAACACAGGCAGGTACGCTGTCTCATACTAGGCACCATGTACAAAATAACAGTCTGCTGTTGAATATTCTTGTCTCCTTTGGTTATTTCGGTTTCAAGGTTCTTGACCTAAAACTTGCTATGTGGTCCAGGCCTGCATTTGCAAACCCCTGGCCTTTGCACCAAAGTTCTGGAATTATGAGCACAAACCACCCTGTCCAGAAGAGGAGTCTCTTTATTAATATAATATGCGAAAATGTCATAATAGGACACAGTATTTCATATATAAACAAAAATAACTAAAATATACTCATGAAGTACATGAAATATATCTAACATGCATATATGTATGTATGTATGTATGTACGTATGTATGTTGTACCTCAGTAAGACAACTACAAGACTGTGAAAGTGAGAAGTGATTTGAATTTATTTTAATTGATGAGCCGAGGGTGATGTCGGGAGAAGACGTGACCTCCTTAGATATTGGACCCAATAAGCCTGAGCCAATAGTACACAGGGAGCTATGTGTTCTTGGTTAACATCCATGGCTGCAGACATGCAGATGCCTCCTCTGCTTGGATTCTAGCTTTGTAAAAGGAGAGCATGCTTACAGGAGAAAATCCAGAGAAGGTAGGGAACTACGAAACTGAAAAATTTAAATATCCATATTTTCAGCCTATAGATAAAACGTAAAGATGATCTGTGAATTTTAAGTGCTATATAAGTATGAGGGACTAACAATTCTGTGTCTGTCTGTCTGTCTGCATGCCCCTGAAGGTGTAGAAACCAGAAGATGCTATCAGATGTCTTGCCTTATTCCCTTGAGATAGATTCTCTCACTAGACTTCATGCTTACCATGTTGTGGAACGAGCCAGCAGTCAGCCAGCCCTGGCGATTCACCCATTTCCACCTTCAGACAACCCTGGAGCTATAAACGAAGACAGCTACACCAGTGCGTTGTATAGGGCTGTTGGAGATTCGAATCCCAGTCCTCATGTTTGCACAGCGAGTGTTCTTAACCACTGAGCCACATCCTCTGCCTGAAGTTGAAAATCGTATAAGCCAAATATAGACAGCAAGGCGGGGGCCCTCATGAAGCAGGAAACTAGCACGGAGAAACGGCACCGTGAGGTAAATCACTGCTCCTGTGTTGGTAGATGACAGCTAACCGCTTAGCCTGAAAACCAGGAGTACCTAGGGAGTGACAGACTCTAGTCAACTCAAGTCCACATGGCTGAGTGGAGGACTTTCCTATGCAGCCCTTATTTATTGATTCCACATTTCTGGTAAGGCTGGTTCACTGATGATTTTATGAGATGCTACGCTTCCTAAATTATATACACAATTCCAATTTTAACCGCTGGAGATTGGCTAATCCTTTAAACTCCGCAGGCCAAACCAAAAACCATCTGTGGGCCAGATGCAACCTGTGAATGCCAACTTGCAGGCATTGCTCCCGGCAGAGAGGGCAGGGTTTAGTTCACTGAAGTCCCTGTACCAATAAATAACAGGAGCCGGCTGTGTGCTTGGGAAAATTCCTGAGGCAGTTAGCATAAGGAAGGGCTGGGAAACCTAGAGCTGACGAAACATTTAACTGGCCGTGAGGATGAAAACAAACAAACAAAAAAACAACAAGCATACAACTCCCCTCCCCCACCCCTCCGACACCCCTCCCCCCTGCCCCCTCCCATCCGCACCCCCACCCCCCACCTCCAGGCCCTCAGCAAATAGGAGCAATTCTGGTGAAGACAGGGTCTGGAGGAATTGAGGAAGTGTTGCAAAAGGAACCAAGAACCTAAAAAGAGAGACCGGGTGCAGTTTTGTCTTGCAGCCTTGGGAACCCACTGTTTAAATATGAGGAAGGAAATGCACCTTGTTTGACAACAACTTGGAGAGGAGGGGGTCACTGGATACAGGGAAAAGACTGACTAAGGCACTGGCTGTGGGCCTTGAGGGCAGAGTCTTGAGAGTGGGAGCAAGAGAGGGTGGGGCTAACACCTCAGTGACAGACAGGTCCGGGTGGGGGCTAATCAGCCTGTGAGGGTCTGTGGAGGGGAAGCAGGTGAGTCGAATCACCGTCCTACAGTCCTTGAAGGGACTTGGAACACTCAATATGAAGATGAGTAACAGGAAAATGGGAGCTTGCCTCTCACAACAACTTCTTGAGTGTCAGCAAGCGCAGAACTTTAGCTGGTAATAGGTCGCAGCATTGAAAAGTCTTCTGGGAAAAGATATCGTCTAAAACCAAAGGTATAGAGAGTTGGGATACGCGCTGAGACAGCAAGGGGCTTGGCGGTGTATCTAGGGTGGGAAAGTTTATTACCACAGGAAGTGATAATTAAGCTCGAAACTAGGAAGTGAGTTGGCAAAAATGTGTTAAACAGGGTTGGAGGGTTGGGGTGGTGGGGGTGGAGAAAAAGCTTTGAGCACCAGGAACAGCGGGTGCAAACGCTGACCCACAAGGAGAACTGAGAAGGGCTAGTGAGGCTGAAGCTAGGCTTCTCACCACCGCTTTCACTGTCTGCAGCCATCCCTGAGGCTCCTTTGCTGAAGTAAGGTATTGCGGATTGAGGTGACCCTTCAGGGCACCTCTGAGACAGAATGATCTGTAGCCCTGTTGATCTGCTGGACTGTTAAAAAAAAAAAAAAAAGGTCCCATCAGCAAGCTGCATGCAAAGATAGCATAGAGACGCACTCAGCGTGAAAAACAGGCCTCCAGCTCTCTTCTAGAAGCTTCCTCGTTGTTTTAAGTTTTACCCATCATCATTTTCATTTCCTGGTTTTGTTTTACTTACATCCTTCCTCCTCCCTTTCTAAACAGATTGAAAAAAAGAAAGAAAAAAAAAAACTAACGATTTCTACTTTTACTTCTTTGCGGTTATCTGCAAATCTCCTTTCTACCCTCATGCTACGGTAAAATTGCATGATTACTTCAGCTGTGATAGTATGTTCCAGAATTCCAGGAAAGCATGACCCGAACCATTCAAAACCTACAGCGCATGTCAAAAAAACCATTGCCCTTGTCGCCCCTGCTCCAGCTAGCTCCTCCCCCACCTCCGAGCCCCGCCTCTTTAAATCTAAACTATTATAAGCAGACCCAAATCGTGGCCCTTTCTGAATCTGCTTCTTTCCTCGTCTGCTCTCTGGCACTGGGCTCCTGAGCACGCCTCTGTGGAATGGCCTCCCTTAGCTAGCAGTGCAGATTCTTCCAGATTGCCATGGCCCAAGACGCCTCCTTTGCTTGTTTATTAGGACTGGGGGCCTCCTCACCTCAGCATTCAGGGAATTTGAAAATGCGCAGTGCACCTCAGGTGCTTCTAGTCCCTTCTCCCACAGCAAACAGCAGCACCTCCAAGAATATCTGCTGTTTCCTAAGCAGAGATGAATGGGCCCTCTTCCAGGCCTCGGCCCGTGCTGTTTCTCCATCACATATTCCTTCCTTGTCAGACCACCAAAATCCCATTCGGATTTCTTTTTTTTTTTTTTTTTTCTTTTTTCTTTTTTCGGAGCTGGGGACCGAACCCAGGGCCTTGCGCTCGCTAGGCAAGTGCTCTACCACTGAGCTAAATCCCCAACCCCCACCCCCATTCGGATTTCAAACCCAGCTCTGCACCCACCCAGTTGGAAGGAAAACTCCTGTGCGTGTACCTATGAGTGTGGAGTCCTGAGGTTGCTGTCCAGCCATCTTCCTCAGCTGCTCTCCACCTGAGATTTTGGAGGTAGGGTCTCCCTTGAACTTGGAGCCCATTGACTCAGTTAGTCAGGACAGTGAGCTCCAGAGATGCTCCCGAACGCTAGGATTGCCGAGATATTGGCTCACAGCGGGTACATTTGCGTACATAGTGAGGATCCAAACACGGGTCCTCATGATAGCGCAGCTATGCTTTCCTGACATTTCCCCAAAGCTTGGTGGACATGTTTATGCTGTCTTTTCATTTGCCTCGACACATCTAGCGAAACCAGCCTGCTGTTACGTGCAAATCCCCTTTCACACTTTTCATAGCCTTCACCACACACCGACCTTCCACACTTACTATGGCATTACTGTACATTTTTGACATGTAGTAAGATAACCAATGACCCCGAGAGTTTGCAGCAGGATCTGGGATAGTAGAGGAAGTTCCATTGGATTTCACAAAACCAACGTATCGTTTTTACAGTACAGCAAGGCCCAGTGCCCGAGTCACTCCCCATATATCGCATACATTTTCAGTGACCACATATCACAACACACGGTTTTTCTTCTCATCCATTTAGATCCTTTCTCTTCTGAGCAGCTAGTACTTAAGGATATTTCTTTGCTAGAATAGCTTCCACAACTCGCATTTAAGAGAGAACTTTGTGACGCTGGGATTCTAGATGAAAGGACGTGTACATTTTTAATAAATCCTACCAAATCACTTTCTCCCGGCAGCCATTACAATTCAGTCTCATTTTTAAAAGCCCCATTAGCCTGTTGGCTGGACTCCTCCTGTTACCTATTACTTGCTATTCTTAGGAGTCTTTCTTCCTGCGTCTCCTTCCCAGTATCTCTGCTGGAAGGTGAGGTACTGAGCTGGGTGGACCCCAACCACCCATCGAATCAAGTTTGTAGCTGTGAAATGGTATTTACTGCATTATGCGAGAGTTGAGGCTACTTACTAATTGCTACTATTATCAGAGGAGCCTCCTTATTTGTTTCCTTACGATGGTTAGCTTCTCCCATGGTACCTTAAGAGTGTCTAGGTCTGAGGTATCGCATGCCCCTGCATGTGAAGTACTTGTCTTCTGTAACCTTGACCCTGTAATGGGATACTGTGATTACAAACAAATAAAGTAATATATCAAGTAAATTGGGAATTGATACTGACATTATACGAGAGTTATTGTACGTTCAGTGCATGCAACCACACTAAAAGCCTGCTGATCTAACTCAATCTACCAGTAAGCAAGTCTTTTTGGAGAAACCCAAGAGAGTACAGGTTCGTGTGTGTGTGTGTGTGTGTGTGTGTGTGTGTGTGTGTGTGTGTGCATTCTAGGGGGTTGGAACCCACGCAGGAAATGAGCATTGAAGAAAATCAAGCGAATGAAGACATAGGAAAGGGGCATGAGCACAGCTCAGAGACTTACCACCAAAGTCCAAGCACTCTTATCTCGCCTCTCTTTTTAGAAATCATGAATGAGGTGCTTGGCTCAAAAAATCTTGGTTCTTTGGCCTTGTTCCCTTAAGTGTGGAAGCTGATGTCTCTTAACTCTGGTAGTCTTGTGAAGCTCAACTGTGGGCCCCTAGCAACAGGGCACTTCCTCCACAGCAGGCAGAACATACAGCCTTGCTTTTAAGCTACACATGTGGGGCTGAGTCCTATGACAATGATTCAGACTTAGGCTTGTAATCAGATGGGGCCAGTTTAAAAGCCCTTCTTCTATTCTTTACTATGTAACCTGGGGCATGCTGCCCTGTGTCTTTAAACCTCCACTGTCCCACCCATGAATGAAAAAAGCTTTGCCCCTGTTGTAAGGTTGTACAGAAATGAGAATAAAACCTAAGGTTACAAATGAAAATAGCACAAAGGTGCCACATCCAGTTCCTGGTATGTAATGGGCGAGATGAACAGAAAATTTGATTATTGTTTTTCAGACTCCACAGTAAGTTTCAACTGACTAGGATGTACCAGGAACTGATCTTAAAGACTCTTGATTCGACCTTATCACTTTCTATATCTGAAAACAGAGGCCAGGTAAGGGGCAGTCATATAGTACAAGGAAGTGCCAGGACTAGTTTCTCTGTGTTACCTGACCCACGGTCAGTAGACTTAGTTGGGACGCCTTGACCTCTCCTTGACCATTGCAATTGAAAATTCTCCTCCCTAGGCTTGGGGATTTGAATGTTTGACTCATAGTAGTGTTTGGGGAGCTTTCATAGGTACAACCTTACTGAAGGAAGTAAATCACAGGGGCAGACTTTGAGAATTCAATCTCTCTGTTCCAGGCTTATGGTTGAGGTGTGAACTCTCAAGCTTCCTGCTTCTGCATCATGGCTTGCCGCCATGTGTCTCTGCCAAGATGGACTCTTACGCCTCTGGAAGGGCCAGCCAAAATAAATCGTCTTTGTCCCATAAGTTGTTTTTGGTGATGGTGTTTTACCACAGCGACAGAAAAGTAACTGGTACATTGACCCGGGGCATGGTTTCTTTCTGTGCCACAGCAGAAGATCCTGTTTTGGAGAAGGGCCTCTGTGTTTCTTTCCTGAAGATTCTCCTCTTCCTCGGTCCTTTCCTGTAATCGACTTCACTTCCTGCAGGTTCTTCATCAGCTCTGCTTTCTCTCTCAGATACAGCTTGATCACCCCAACCCCTTTGCTTCTTTCTTTCAGAGACCCAGAGGCTCCGCATCTCCTTGCCTTCTGCCACAGCACCATGCAGTTTACACGTGGGACTTCCTCAGTCCCAGTCACACGACCGGTCTCCGCTCCACAGCCTGTTTTCTGAACTCTGTCAACAATGGGCCTTTCTACAGATGCTCCGGGTTTACTGTCAGTAATGAATGTAGGACAAACTATCTGGCAAGCTAATCCTCACCACATTGGAGATATTGACTTGTCTGACACTCGCAGCATCCAGTGAGGTTGTGAGATAAGAACACTTATAGATAAGCAACGTGTGACGTGGATTAAGTAACTGGTTCAGGGTTTTTCCACTAACAGTTGGCGGAAGCAGTTGACTCCCGAGTTGCTCGAGCACTACTCCTAGAATCAGGCTTTGCCTGGCTCTCTGCTTCTTTCCACTCTCGGCTGCTTCTCCTTCACAAAGACTTTCCTTTCTCAATACTAGCAAGCAAGTCCTCCCCCCAGGAACTAATCTAATGCAAAACCTTACCAAGTCCACTATAGGTAACATTCAGTGTATCAAAAGGGTCCAGGCTTTGCTGGATCAGTTTCTTGATTCATTTAAAGAACTGCCCTTAAGGAAATGAATAGGATTTCCTGAAATAGAATCTGTCCCAGAAAACTCACAATGATGAAGATGATGATGATGACGACAACAATTTCTATGGTGATGACAACTATTCCTCTTGGAAACACTGCGCTAAGTCCCTTAAATGCACTATTCCCTTTAACCATCTAAAACATCTGAGGGCACTGCTACTCACCTAACGCTTCCGCCATAATGAAGGGCCAATACATCCCTCCCTTCTCACCTGTCAAGGTGTAACTCGATTCTCAATTGTCATTTAGCGTTTTGGGATACATAGAAACACTCTCCTTAGGTACTAAAATACCACTGATAGTCTTTCTTTTCATCAGAGAGCCTGTCTCGGGCTCAGGACTTTGACAGGCAGCAAAATCAAGCTACATTTCACTAGCATTGTTTGGTTTTCATGGTTACTTTCTATTTATGGCAAGTGATACTAGCTCTCCGTACGTGGTTAGGCCTGGATTTAATTTTTTTTAAGTGTATTTGAGCTTTAACAGTGGGCCAATGACCTAGGAAATCATGCTACACCTGCTATTCAGGACAGTGAAATCAGGGTGGCAGGAGGCACAATGTGAGTGTGGAGTTGTAAACGAGTTGTTTCGTAGGGTTCTACTTTGTCCTTGCCAACTCCACAGTGACTCTTCCCAGCCAGGAACCCATCTCCACAATGGCCCTCAAGTAACTTCCTCCCACAGCAGGCTGGTGAATATTTGATGGGAAGCTCCTCATTACATAGATCCCAGTTGAGGCTCCAAGAGAGCAGATGACTTGTTGAGGTTACTCAGAACACCGTGGCTTTTCTGGGATTAGATCTAAGGTGTGTTCATCCCCTACTCATGGCCTGTCTATTCAATCCAATGCTTCCCTGCCATCCAGACATCCAGCGCTTACAAACTGCTCCTTATTCATCCCCACTCCTGAAGGAGACTCCAAGCCACCGCTCTCTGCTTCAGCAAGAGAATCACGCACAGATCCCTCGGTATCCATTGCACGGTGAATACCTACAACTTCCTTCTTATGTCCTTAGGAGGATGCTTTTGTAACAGCTTAGGAGAACTAGAAAGAACACTTAGTCAAACGATTTTCTATGGGATTTAATTTTCTTAAAAATTCGAATCAAGAAAGCTGTTGGTGTTTAGTCCCTTTGAATGATTAATTCTTTTCAGGTCAAAGAGTCCTGTATGTGGTCAGATGAATGATCTTCCCCCTCCCTTGTTCTAATTTAATGCCGTCTCCTTTTGTCCAATGCCCCTGGGATGTAGAGGATTTATTAGCATGTCTCTCATAAAACCCAAGCATAGCAGGAAATTAAGTTCATCTGGCACGAGCACCTGTTTGGAGAGTTTTGCTGGTTGCCCTGCTCTACTTCACAGTTGCCAAGGTGATCGCAAAGTGACGGGTGGCTTGTTTGAGGATGGTCCAGATATCAATGTTAGCATCATCAACTAAATGAAGCACTGTGGGGGAGAAATCAGTCATAGTGGCCCGGGGTCTCCCAGACCCAGGAGGAGAGATCTAAAAGCGAGAGGTGACTGATTTGAGTGGCCTCAAGGGGGCGGACTTAAGGGTCATGCCCATAAACAGAAAGAAGATAGATTTTAGCTCAAAATCTGGACAGTGGAAGCAATATACTGTGAACAACGACACCGATGGGGTTTTTACTCACAAGAGTTTGGGGGAGCCCACCATGTCAAGAACTAAGACTCTTCACCCCAAGTCATTACCACCCCCTACAACTAGACCACTCAAATGCTAGTGGTAATTATTTTCAGGTTCCTTCTTCTCTCTGGAAATTCGAGTTTTGTTTACCCTCATTGTAACTCAAACAAAAAACAAATTACATATTACTCGTGGTCAAAGGGTCCTTTCACACATGATATGGTGAGACACATATGCATTCTATATCTAGCTTTTAACACAAAAATATATGACCAAGGGGACAACTATCTAGTTTTGAAGGTAGCATGTTAAGTAACTCATGTGTGTTTAACCTCATTCAGTATAAACATGGTGAGATAATTCTGTCTAGAGATATTGTTAGAAGATAGTCATGTTAAACAAAAGAATTCCACGGATGTTTGTCTGCCCAAGAATCGAGAAGATGGAAGAATGATTGCCTGAGCCTAGATCCAGGAGGAGGTTTCTTAGGTGTCCAACTAGTGGCTGGCGTGCGGGCCTTCTCTGGCAATACAGATCCTTACTCCTGTTCAAACCCTCATTAAATAAATCAAACTGTGTGTGTGTGTGTGTGTGTGTGTGTGTGTGTGTGTGTGTGTGTGTGTGTGTGTTTTATTCCTGTTTGGCAGATGGGAAATAGCAAATCAGTGTCTTAAGGGATTGACAAGACATGTAATTAGACACAATCAATCACCATAAAAGAGCTCGACTTTTCTTACATCAGATAAACGCAGCTTAGCCTAAAGTAGTATTGCTTAACTCAATAAGGTCTCGAGGTCCATAAGCAGCCGTAGCAGACTCACTCGCTGTGAAATGAACAAATCACAGTTGCTAGGTAGGGAAGGGAGTGCTGCCAGGAGGGTAGAGTCAGACTCTTAACTTTCCTAACACCTTGAGCAGGACACGCCCCATTTCTTCACTTCAGGCCCCCCCTTTTTTTTCAAGCTGAAGGAAATAAACAAAACAGTCTGCTAAGCTCGTCCCAATTTTAATCGTGTCTAGACTTAGAATCCTAAAAGGAGGTCAGAGAAAAGATAACATTCTGAAATTCCTACCTCAGGGGGAAAGTGTATGCCCATTTGTCAAAACTGGTAGGGAGCGTCGCAGGACCTCCTTTTAGACCAGTGTTATTTCCCTTTCTTCATTTAGGATGTGTGAGGTTTTTAAAAGATGTTTCCCAAATTACCTAGTTCAAGTTCGGGACGACTTAAGTGCATAGGGAATAAAAGGTCGTGTTTCTCCTAAAAGAGGTTTTGCCTGAATCGTTTTTGGTTGTTAGGGGAAGATTAAACTTCATGCTTATTTATTCCATACCTTCACACACAGGAAGTAGGTTTCAAATGTTTTAGTTCCACAATCTGGGGTAGATGTGTATTTAAAGGAAGATTGTTGCGTAACACAAAGCCTCTTCCTAAAACGCACCAGACCAGAGCCAGTTTTAGAAAACGCAAATAAGAAGTGGGTGTGCCTTGAAAACTGTGTGAACAGAAGGATCTTCAATTGATATTTGTGGGGTTTCTGGGAAATATCTTTGAGGCACTTGTCAAAAGAAAAGTATGTGTCACTGAAGGGTCTGTGTAGGTCCCGTTTCTAAGCCCCATTTCTGAAGTCAACCCTGCTTGTTTCTTTCACAAAGTGCTTTACTGTTGCTCTGTTAGAGGCAACGAGTAACGTGTTCTAAATGAGTAAGCAAACTGCACAGAGCTCACTGACAAACTCACGCTTGTCTGACACTTAGCTAAGAAACAGTACTTATGGTTTCTATAGAATTGGATTGACACTCACCATGATGAAAGTGGTGCTCTCTCTCTCTCTCTCTCTCTCTCTCTCTCTCTCTCTCTTTCTCTCTCTCTCTCTCACACACACACACACACACACACACCCCTACACCTGCAGCACATCCCCTTCAGGATGGAGGGATACTAATCCCTTCTTTGTGGTTTGACTAAGGAAAATGATTGTCAAAGTTTCAAGGTGAACCTGCAACTCAGGTGCTCCAATCCCAGTTGTAGCTTCTTCTGTGCCCTCCCCTCGTCTACATGGAATAACACAGTACCTTAGAAAGGTGGCAAGGAAATGGACCTTAGAATCAGACAGATTTAGGTTCCGATTCAGATTCTGGTGCTGCCTGGCCAGTGTCCATGGGCAAGTGATTTGCCTCTTTGAGCCCCATTGGAGCTAAAAATACCCCCGTGGGATTGTGGGAAGGATTAAATGCAATAATGCACAAACGGAATGTCCCCTAAATGTCAGCCATTGTTATGTTATTATGTAATCTACAAAGTATGTTTGCTTATTCCATGTGAAAGACTTTCGGTCTATCAAATATAATACACGTGAAATCAAACCTTGAAAATTAATTTTTTTCCGCAACAGTCAAGTCACTTGCCAGCTGCAAAGGTTGGTGTTTCATGAAATCTTAGTCTTGGTCTGATGTTTTTTTTAAATGGGAAGGAAAAACTATCATTTTCTTTCTGTAGTTTTAAAATGGACTTCAGAAAACACATTTTTAATATAATGAATTATATGAAATTGTGGGGGTTTTTTAAAGACAGAAAAGGCCCAGTGGTGGCAGGTTCACATGACATAGCCTAAAAGATTAGCTAATTATCCAGCCAACAAATACAATTAATACAGTTAACACTTTTATAATTACAAAGGAGTTACTTAAGAAATTGTTTGAAAAGAAGATCATGCAGACTGGAGAGACAGCTCAGTGGTTAAGAGCATTGGCTGACTTCCAGAGGACCAGGGTTCGATTGCCAGCACTCACAAAGGCAGCTTGTGTGTTGATACTATCTGTATATTCAGTCCTAGGGAATCTGATGCTCTCTTTCTCCTGACCTCCAAAACATGCACAAACGTGGTGCACAGACAAACACAGAGATAAGACTCCCATGCGCATAACATAAGTAATGTAGTTTTTTTTTTTTTATTTTCAAAAAGAAAATTCTTGCATTTTCGTTTTCAATGCATCCCTGGATATCCACCATATAACAAGAAAAATGATGCCACACTCCCAAGAATTAAGAATAACACCCCCACCCCAACTCTCCCCAAGTGCGTACACATCAATTCCTAAAGAAATGCAAAGGGCGAAGTTACTGCCTTGGTGCGGTTGCCTGCATGTTCTCAAGGAGGGAGGACGCCAAAAAAATATTTTTCACCAAGTGTGCTTAGAAACTCTGTAGCTGTTGGAGTCACCTCCTGTGTTCTTGCCAAATAACTGAAAGGGAATACACTGGGTGTCTGCGAATGGGGTGTCATTTATGAGTGCTAGAGGAGGGTAGTACCTGGATGTGAACACCGGTGTCTAAGTGATCCGCACTCCATGTCTCCACCGGAGCCCTTGTGTGTGTTTCTTTCAGCTTGCTTCTGGGTGTTCCTGAGTTTGTTTATAGCCACCTCTCTGTGTTGGACCAGGAGACAGCTGTCGTCTCCAGCATGAGCGGGCGCGGGTGTGTCTCGGTGTCTGTGGCTGTGGTTCGGCATAAGTCTGAGCACGTCCCAGTCAGCAGGGTGCGTTTGTGCCTGTGTGTGCGTGTCCGGGTGAGCTTGTTCTTTCTGTTCCTAAAAGAAAATGCACCCACTGCCACTGGCGTCCAGAGACCTTCCAACCCGCACAGGTGACCTACATGAACAGGTAGCACTTCCAGACAGCGCCTGGGTGGTTGGCGGGTCGCACAGCAGTCCCAGATTTCTCTCTCGGGAGCCCCAGCTAGGGTAGCTGGAAGGGAGTGGTGGCCTGGCCTCCGGGGAGCAGCTTGGGCCCCGCCCGGGCCAACCCCAGGAGGAGGCGGGCTAGGCAAGGAGGGTTGGCCCTTAGTGCCTCGCCCCTCCGGGCATGCGACGGTGCCATTGGCTCAAAGTTGCTGCACGTCACTGGGCAAGTCCCCTAAAGTCTAGTGCACATAACGGGCAGGGTGCACTGCAAGGCTGCTTCTCCCGCGTTCAGGCTGCAGCTGGCAGGCATCGCGAGCCCGGAGCACCCACGAGCTCAGTGTGCAGGACGCGCCCCCAGCACAGCCACCTACGGTCTCTGAATGAAGCTTCCAGGAGTCCGCCCCCGGACGGCTGCGCCCCATCGGAGGTGCACCCGCTGAGAGCGTCTGGGCACTGAAAGCCGGTGCGCTCACCTGCCGGCCATGGAGCCACACGGGAATGACAGCGACTTCTTGCTGGCACCCAATGGAAGCCGAGCGCCAGGCCACGACATCACTCAGGAACGGGACGAAGCGTGGGTGGTGGGCATGGCCATCCTCATGTCGGTTATCGTCCTGGCCATCGTGTTTGGCAACGTGCTGGTCATCACAGCCATTGCCAAGTTCGAGCGACTACAAACCGTCACCAACTACTTCATAACCTCCTTGGCGTGTGCTGATCTAGTCATGGGCCTAGCGGTGGTGCCTTTTGGGGCCAGTCATATCCTTATGAAAATGTGGAATTTTGGCAATTTCTGGTGCGAGTTCTGGACTTCCATTGATGTGTTGTGCGTCACAGCCAGCATCGAGACCCTGTGCGTGATTGCAGTGGATCGCTATGTTGCTATCACATCGCCCTTCAAGTACCAGAGCCTGCTGACCAAGAATAAGGCCCGAGTGGTCATCCTAATGGTGTGGATTGTGTCGGGCCTTACCTCCTTCTTGCCTATCCAGATGCACTGGTACCGTGCCACCCACAAGCAAGCCATCGACTGTTATGCCAAGGAGACTTGCTGTGACTTCTTCACGAACCAGGCCTATGCTATCGCTTCCTCTATCGTATCTTTCTACGTGCCCCTGGTGGTCATGGTCTTTGTCTATTCCAGGGTCTTCCAGGTGGCCAAAAGGCAGCTGCAGAAGATAGACAAATCCGAGGGCAGATTTCATGCCCAAAACCTCAGCCAGGTGGAGCAGGATGGGAGGAGCGGGCACGGACTCCGAAGGTCCTCCAAGTTCTGCTTGAAAGAGCACAAAGCCCTCAAGACTTTAGGCATCATCATGGGCACCTTCACCCTCTGCTGGCTGCCCTTCTTCATTGTCAATATTGTCCACGTCATCCGGGCCAACCTCATCCCTAAGGAAGTTTACATCCTCCTTAACTGGTTGGGCTATGTCAACTCTGCCTTCAATCCTCTTATCTACTGTCGGAGTCCAGATTTCAGGATTGCCTTCCAGGAGCTTCTGTGCCTTCGCCGGTCTTCTTCGAAAACCTATGGGAACGGCTACTCTAGCAACAGCAACGGTAGGACAGACTACACAGGGGAGCAGAGCGCATATCAGCTGGGGCAGGAGAAAGAAAATGAACTGCTTTGTGAGGAAGCCCCTGGCATGGAAGGCTTTGTGAACTGTCAAGGTACTGTGCCTAGCCTTAGCATTGACTCTCAAGGGAGGAACTGTAACACAAACGACTCGCCACTGTAGTGTAGGCTTTCTACTCTTTAAGACGGCCCCTCCCTGACAGGACACTAACCAGACTATTTTACTTGAGTGTAATAACTTTAGAATAAAATTGTATAGAGATTTTGCAGAAGGGGCACATCCTTCTGCCTTTTTTATTTTATTTTTTTAAGCTGCAAGTGAGAGAGAGAGGGAGGGAGAGAGAGAGAGAGAGAGAGAGAGAGAGAGAGAGAGAGAGAGAGACTGTATTTCAGTGCTTAATGTTTTCCTTGTACAGTTCAGTTCCTCTTTGCATGGAACTTAAAAGTTTCTGTCTGAAGTGTTGTTGGTCTGTCTGTTTGGATGGTGTTTCCATGTATCTACCTCACTGGTCAAGTATTAAGGATAATATATATATATATATATATATATATATATATATATATATTGCTGCTGGAAATTCATATGTAAAGGAGAGAGTTTTCTTCCTGTACCCTTGGACTTGAAATATCCTGTGTCTTGGACCTTTCTGCTGTGAATGTGGACTCTCTCTCACTCCACTTATTCGCTCAAATGGAGTGTTGTAGGCAGGGATTTGAGGGACAACATCAGTTGTTTTTCTGAGCAAAGTCTAAAGTTTACAGTAAATAAATTGTTTGACCATGACTTCATTGCACCTGTTTCTCCAAAACCTCTTGACTCTGGAGTGTCCTTGTCTCTCCCACTGGAAACCACAGGTAACTATGTGTCATAACTGCTGAGTGGCTTAATGTGTAAGGGTACCAGAATGGCATGCACCGATTGCCTAGCCCTTCCTGTGTCTTTGGATCTCTAGATGCGAACCGGTGTCTTTCCTAACTTCACTTGTGTCCTAAATCAGTCCCACCCGTTCTCAGTACAACCCAGTGTGTCCTACAGTTGCCAGTCTGTGCTGTCACCTCGGAAACCCTGACTCACAGAGACAGAGTTGTGGGCATATGTTTTGCCCCACATGCTCCTGACACCCACCTTCCAGCCCCACTTACTTAATTAATAACTGTGTGTATTTATACCACTGCCGTCTCTTACAGCAGTGCCCTCTGTACTGCGGGAGGGTTTGGTGTGTTCAGGATGAGGAAGATGTTCTGTGTAAAAGCTATCCAAGCATCTAGGAATTCCACGGGAAGTCAGAGGCCTTGGTCGAATAGAGAGAGAGAGAGAGAGAGAGAGAGAGAGAGAGAGAGAGAGAGAGAGAGAGAGAGAGAGCAGAGCTTTAAAACATCTCTGGTGAATGCATCATGCCTTGAACACAGGTTCAGCCTCTCCTTGCTCCCTTCTACTGTCTCATGTTTTCTGTCCCCTGATTCTCTGCACTTCTGTGTAAACTAGGCTTTTCCGTGTCTGGCATTCCCACGTGTTATATGAAGTTTAGTAGCAGCCCAGTACCCAGTAAATTCCAGTAGCACCCCTCGAGCTTACAAATAATAGCCAAAAGTAACCTCAGCCATGACCTGTTACCCCTAAGGGTGAAATACTCCTTAGCAGAAAGCCTGGTGTAGACTTTGGAAAACTAAATCAGCTGTTTTATGCTGTTCACTACAAAGGCTCTATTTCTTACTCCTACTAAAGCGCCCCCATCCAGTTCACTCAGTTCTGACAGCCCCTCAGCCCTCAATCCTTCCTCTTTCTTCTTCATCACACTGCCTGCTAAACTTGTGTCCCAGCTTCCCAGGTAACTCCCAAGAAGTTAAGGTTTTAGGTTCATGCAATGAGTTATGTGGGAGGGTTTATCAGTAGAGGTGAGGCCCACAGGCTCTTACCGCCTATTTGAGGAGAGATTATAACACTGGTAAGAGGCACAGAGGGAAATCACAAAAGTAAACACATTTCTTCTTGCAGCCCCTTTCTATTTTTGCCTGTGTGTCTGAGCCAGAGCTTGGCCCAGGTTTCCTGGAGTGGATCGTCCTCCTTGGCAACACTGGACTGGAAAGGGTCAGTCTTCAAGATTCGATGTCATTTCTTTCACTCATAAAGCTGACTCTACTTCTATGTCCCCTACTGTCCAAAGTTCCCAACACCAGCCTCCCCTGCTTCTCAAAAGCTCAGTGGTGGGACCTCTGGAGATCACTGATCTCTCTGAGGAAGGCCAAGCCCATGCGATACAAAGTGCAGTGTATGCTATTCTGTGCTCTCACAGCTTGGTCAGGGCTTTCATATTGCAGTCTCCTCCTGCTCTGGGACTCATTTCCCCGGGTACGGCAAGCTTCTCCAGATATCCTCCACATCACCCATAGGGGGGGTCTTGAACTTGGAGAATCTGTAAGTCTGAAAGCTTGATAGCAGAAAGGACCTACACAAGGTAAGTGATGAAAGACGTGGGAGCAGGGGTTAGCCAGCAGCCCAATCACCTGCCAGGAACTGCTATGCTGCCTTGATGGTATCACCACTGACCTCTGCCTTCATCTGAGTTGTGGAACCTTTCCTTGGGGTTGTACCATACTTAAGTCATTAGGGCAGGGATTTTGGTTTTGGGTTTTTTTTTGGGGGGGGGGGGTTGTTGTTGTTGTTGTTTTGATTTGGTTTGGTTTTTGGGTTGGTTTTTTTTTGTATATGCAATACAAAAATCAGAGACTAAATAAATATTTTGCAAAAGGAACAAGAATAAGAATTGCTTTATTAAAAAGAATCTACTCAGTTACTCCTTGCGTTAGAGAAGTTGGAGAATCCCCTAATATTCTTTATGACCAGCATGTAATTTCAAATCACTTCAGTTAGAATTACTCACAGTTTTAAATATATGTAAACCTGCCTGTCGTTATTTGTTAATTAAGTGGACAAGAAATACTATTGACAAATAAGTCAACATTATGCATATATACTTTTGGCTAAAGGAATTCCTAAGGCAAACTTGTTAAAATTTCAGCTATGAAGGTTAATGTGGATTCTCAGCTAAAAGAGACTTTTGCAATATTTGAGTCCCTTTAGGAATGCTTTAAGCTTAAGAACTTTGATCCAATTTTTGGGGTTCGGAAAGCAAAAACATTACGGCAATCCCTTGTTTTTCACCTCTCATGTGGGTTTGCTTTCCCTTGTCCCTCCGTGTCTCCTGTTTGTTGACACGCTAGTTACATAAGGTTTGTGTTGGATTTGTCACCGTAAAGTTTTCTTTGCCTGGACAGCAAGTTCTCGGAGTCTGTCAGATGAGAACCTTATCCTGAGATGCAAGCTGACAGGTGTGAATGGTGGCAGGACAGGGTGGGCCTGCCTGCAAGATAATTACTGAGGCAAAGAATCTAGGAGGGGAGAGGAGCCTGGAAATAGGAGTTGCCCTTACATGCTGCTGAGAATGTTTGTCATGGTGGATTTGCTGCCAAATCATTGTGCACCAGAAAGAGTCCTCGGGTCGTTGTAGCGCACTTGCTGGGTGCATGTGAGAGAAGTATGAGCTTGTGGTCTCCTCCTTCTGGGCCATGATAGAATACTGAACAGTTATCTGCCATGAAATTGAACTGAAGGTCGGGGTTATGTTAGGCAACTGTTGAGAGCTGTAAAATCTTTACAAAACCTTCAGACACAGATAGAATAGTTGTCATCTAGCAAACAAAGCCGATGTTCAAAGAGCCACCCAGCCAGCTCGTGGCTGAGGAAATATCAGAGCCTAGGTCTGTGTGATTCAAGAATACAAGGAGTCTAGCACCCATTGAAAGCAGGAAGCAGCAGGGAGCGGGGAGAAGCTAGTGATGTACGCCCAAACAAGCGCCAGAACTGGAAACGCAATACCTTGTTGAGAGAAGAGGGAGCTTGTTGTGGGCTGGGACAAGAAGGAATGTCCCTGTAAAACATGTGACTGCCGGATGCCTAGGGACCAGGGCAGGGGACAGATCACTGAAGTGCCTAGTGGATTTCTCTGGGTCTTCATCTTTTCTTAAAGAAGGAGGCCAAACAGAAAAATAAAAAGGATATGAAACTTGTAAGTGAACACGGCAGGGTACAGGGTGACGAAGGTCCCAGCAACTTCATTCTCTGTTCCAATGTCAGGAAGGTCTTCTAAGTTGAATGGGTAGCTGAGCCTTGAGGACACTGGTCTGGCTTGTCCTGGAGCTGTCTGTTTTCAAGCTGGTGTTCTAAGGTGAAGGGCAGTTGACTTCCGACTACACAGAGCAAGGAGGACACATGCACACTGACTGATGTTTTTCACAGTGTAATCTCCACTCTTCCCTTCGCCTGCACAGTACAGCACAGTGTCAGGGTCAGCTTGCTAAGTTTTACCTTATTGATAGGTGGTACAAATAAATTTGTTGGAAAATGTTTAAAATACTGTGGAAAACAAAATTTCCAATTGCTTTCAAGGGTTTAAAATGCTGGTGTTTACCTTTAATCCCAGTGCTTGGGAGGCAGAGGCAGGCAGAGCTCTGTGAGTATGAAGCCAGTCTGGTCTTGAGAGTGAGTTCCAGAACAGCCAGGACTATGTAGTGAAGCCCTGTCTCAAAAAACAAAACGAGAGAAAGAAAAAATGAAAGAAAGAAAGGAAGGGAGGAAGGGAGGGAGGGGGAGAGAGAGAGAGGAGAGAGAGAAAAGCTGATATCTTGTGAACAGTAGAAAGTTGTGTACAATGAAGAGATTTTAAGACCTGGGGAGTAGGTCTCTACGCAACCTCTCTCTTTATTTCTCTCCCTCTGTTTCTTTACAGTACGGTAAGGTAGTTTCCTAGGGAGGCCTCAGTTCATTTACCTGTAAAATGGTCCTATAGATATTACCCAAAGCTGTGCTAAGCCCTGAATTGTACAGCTGTTCATTTAGGGGCTAATTGGAGATTTCTAAATATCTCGTGTTTCTAGTTTAAAGCGCATGACATTTGTTATGGAAATAACAGCTGGGCATTCTGAGAATGCTCAGTCTGCCCAGGGCACGCTGGGAGGTGCTATCAAGTGTTGGAAGACTGTGTGCGGATCAGGCAATGTCTATTGTTTGTAAACGCCAGAGGACAAACATGGCCTGATGGGTAGGCAGATTCCAGGGCAAGTAAAAGAAGGTTTCCCTGAGCATAAACTACAATGACGAGCCTTCTTTCTGTCTTTGGAAGCTTTCAAGAGGAAGCACTGCTCAGGAGGAAGCACACAGTCTTCTCCATTGAACCAGACTAGGTTCCTTCCACATCTGTAATCCCACTTCTTGAAAACAGTAAACCTGACTGCCCTGTGCTCATCCTTCCAGCTGGCCTTCCCCCCAGTTCCTCTGGATGTCAGAAGTTTCACCATATTCATAACTGGGAAACCTCCCGGGGAAACCAGGGTCTCAACAGTCCGAGGCCATGGGGAGCAACCAGAAATAGAGCGATAAGGTTAAGCAGTTTTCCACATCATCAGACCTTTTCATCAGCTGCTCTTCCCATGCCTCTCGAAAATGACCTACTAACTCCCAAAGAGAGGAGGATGAGAGATGCAAAGGTCTCTCTGCAAAGGCTATTACATCCTTCTCCACCCTTGAAACCACCGCACTTCCCGGAGTCCGCCATAGACCCTCACAGAGCAGGAAGGAGGGGAGGCAGGTCTCTGGCCAGCACAGAATGCTCCGAACAGTCTAACCTCCAAACCCAGAGACCTAATGTCTGTGATAGCCCAGCCACTAATGGTCAGGGTGGGGAACCTCTGGCAGGCCACTTCCTCTCTCTACACATTTTATCTTATCTTCAGAGGTACCCTGGGTTACATGACCTTCTAACTTTCCTTCATCCTCCTATCTATAGGAATCCAGGATGCCTTCTGTGATACACATCTGGTCGCTTTGACTTTATTTTAGAACACATTTCCCCTCCTTAAAAGGGTAGTGAATGCCTAGTATAGAATATTTTAAAGCATCTGAAAGCTAAATCTCACATCATGTTATTACACACATGATTCCTATCTCAGTTTGAAGCATGTTTATGCAGTACATATACATATATTTTAAACTACTGTGCAATTAGATTATTCATACTGGTTTTCATTCACTGCTAATGCGTCCACAAATACCCTCCCAAATGTTTCTATCTGTGACATGACCTAGATATTATCATTTTTTGATGACCATTAGCCTCGTGATACAGAGTCCTAAGTGTCACACATGGGGTACAAAAGGACAGACACTCTAAAAGACAGAAACAGAAGATCGTACTTGAATATCCAGGAATCTACAGTCCAGAAAGTTCCTCGTGATTTTATGACACGAACAGCTATGAACATGTTTTAAAGAACACTCAGGTCTAATATTTTCAAAGACGTATGATCATGGAAATTTTGAAAAAAAATCAGACCACATTTTGAAGAGTAAGTTTTTCAGAGACACAAACACTGCAAATTGAACAGAGTTCTCCTTGCTACCTTCCTTGCGAAAGGAAGAAACAGCTGTTTCACTCCGAAGACCTGATGAAGGCACGCTGTCTGTCTGCTTTTAGCATATAGGAAGTTAATCACTCAACTCTCGGGACTGAGTTCTTTCTCCAGTGTTCAGTGCCTCTAGCCCAGTTTTGACTTTTGTTCCGATTAGTCTATGCAAGCCAGGTAGTAGCCAAGAGCTGCACGTGCAAAGCACGTCGGTACGCTTCTATTCCAAACACAGCTCTTATAAACTGAGCAGGGAGATGGCTAGCAGCCACCGGTGCTGCCTCAGGGCCAAGCGCTGCCTGGGCAGTTCTCATGTCTGTTTCCACTTACTATCCAGAAGCAGCTTTAAAACCTCATACTGTTGTGTTTGTTGTTACATCATGAATAAAGAAGGAGACTTGAAGAGGCTAAGATGCCCAAGGTCACATAAGCCACTAGAGTGAAACCAGAACTCTGTGTGGTTTGCCTGCCACTCTTCCCTGGAGAGAAACAGCCAAGAGAGGAGGGCAGAGGGAGACCAGAAGGGGACGTAATGGAGGACTGCCATTCTCTGGGGACATGTCTCTGATTCATTTATTATCCTGGGAAGAGCAGGGAAGGTCCGTGCCGTCTAGGCAAGCATCAACAGCATGGAACTCCAGCATCAATCACTTCCCTGTCATCCAAGTACAATTTGAGTGAGTTTCCCCTCCTGGGTGTAAGGAGTAGCCAGAGGCACATGGGGACACACCATAGCCTGCTCTGAGTCAAGTCTCCATTTTCTGTGAGACATTGACACCTCACCACTGTATGCTTTCCCCGTTCTTCTGCTTGGGATGGACCCGGATGTGCCTCTAAGCACTTAGAGACCACTGGCTTTGCAACCCAGGTTCATGGTGACGGGGATGACCCAGCAAGGCAGTGCCGCAGCCGAGAGGCCAAGGTCTTTTTTGGCTTGTATTATTTATTTTTCAAACACTATGAGAGGAAGCTGGAGTTTCTGATGTGTTCATATCCAGGAAGAGAAAACAACTTTTCAAGTCACAACAGCAACACCCATGACACAGCAGAACTGGAGTCCTAGACACTCCTGTCAGCTCTTCAACCCTACCACGTTAGGTTTGAAGGCTAAGGCCTGTGCGGGAAAGCCACAGGTGCCTTTGTCTGGGTATTTTCTTTATGATCCGGTTCTATTGCTGGCTTGCTGGCTTGCTGGCTTGCTGGCTTGCTGGCTTGCTGGCTTGCTGGCTTGCTGGCTTGCTGGCTTGCTGGCTTGCTGGCTTGCTGGCTTGCTGGCTAGCTTTTCTCTTTATTAAGAAAAGCCCTTTTACTGTTTCCACACTATGGATTGTTCTAACCATCTGTTGTTGGACTTGGGAGTTGTTCTCTTAGGTTTTCTGTTTGGCTGCTTGTGGGTTTGTTCTAGAAACTCTCATTTCTTCTGATTTGTATTGTATGTCAATTCTGCTCCCAGACATTTTGCCGCTGTTTCTTCTTGCCTTGCCTACAATGTCCCTCTGTAAACTCCTCCTCATCCAGTGTCCTCAGTCTGAAAGAGTGGAAGTTCTCCTTCAAGGAAATGAGGCTGGCACGTGTAGCCATCCCTTCCTGTAGCCTCGTGAGAGGGGTGGGAGCACCAGCTTACATTTCTTGAAATCATTTTTTCTATCAAAGTGGGCCTCCAACCTTATAGAACATACAAAAAAGGAGTTGGTTGGGGGGAACTCCTGAAAAAGAACACACCCTCAACTCCCATCTCTGAAAGTCTTAACCAGTAACCAACGCAGCTGGAGGCCAGAAAACTCCATTTTGCCTCAAGTTCTCAGAAGATTTCAGAACAGAATCTCTCAGGACAACAGTCATGTGGCCTGGACATCATACCGTTGTCTTCTTCCCTTTCTGCTCCTGAGCACAAAATACAGGCCTGGGTGTTAAGCCCTACCCTTCACGTCAGTGTGTGTTCACACACATAACCACTCTGTCCAATAAACAGAATCACGATTTCTCTCCGTTCTCTAATAAAAACAATGTAGGTGGAAACAATTTGATAATGATGTAATCTGGCCTGAAAGAGAAAAAGGATGATAAAGTATCTCCAGCATCAAGGCATTAATTAAATAATTAAATAAATGGTGATTAATCACAAAGTGACATTAAGTGCCACCTCTGTCACCGAGTCACCAATCCTCTGCATGGGACTGGGAGGTAGCAGCTAAGTTTGGCTTCTTGTCCTTAGCTCCATGCTTGACAACGGCCTGCCTTGCGCTAAGTCAAACCACATTACGGTCTACATGAATCAGTTCTCTTGATGTACATAAATGCTTCCACTTTGAAATCTAAAGAGAGACCCACCCAGCTTCAGAGAACAGCATGACTCACACATATGCATGTGCCCACGGATGCACACACCCAAATAAGCACACAGACTCTTACATTGCTGTTGCTGTGTTTTAAATATGGTTTGTCTCTTCCAAGAGTCATATGCAAATGTGGTCTCCATTTTGGTGGTGGTGTGAGGTGGGAGTCTTGAAGAGTGGTTACATTATTAAGGAAGAAAAATGCCCTTCTCCAACTCCCTTTCCACGAGAGCGTGTTGTCATAAAGTGAAACTGTTCCTTCTGTTTTGTCTCTCCTGTTCATACCTGTTTGCCCACTGATCTTGAAGCCAACAGACACAACCAACCAATCTTGAACTTCCTAGTCTCCAGAACCGTAAGCTAAAATAAACTTTTCTTTTTTTATAAATTAAAGTGTCTTGTGTGTTCTGTTACAGCGTCAGAAAATGAACTAAGGCAGATGTCTACAGGCATATGAGCACATTCATGCATGTATTTTTCCACACATGTGGAAAATGCAAATGCAAAAGTATTCCTAGGCATAACTCTATGCCCTCTAAGTGAGCAAACATACCACATTATGTAATCATAGTCACACTACTAGCTACATGTATACAGGTCCATGTGCTGACCCCCTCCCCAGACAAGTACACACACACACACACACACACACACACACACACACACACACATCCCTGATTTATTACATGTCTACTGAGGTCTTGTTATTTGCCAGGAAATCGTAAGTGTTGAAAGTTGGTGAGGTAACAATAACAACAATAACAACAACAAAAACCCTCTATTTTTGCCCTATATTTGTGTGATAGAAACAATAATTCTTTAAAAGGCATACCCACTTACCAATGACACCCCCCCATCACACACTGAATGTATGTGAATGTATAATATTGCAATTATGGTAGGTACCATGATGGCACTGTGGAACGTTTAGAAAGAATATGACTCATTCAGAACGGTCAAGTAAGGTACTCTCAAAGAAATGGAGTTTCAGTAGACATCCAAAGGATAACTACATAACTCCTAGGAGAGGAAAAGGAAGTAATGCATGCCACCTGGGGGGAAAAGCATGCGCCGGTGTCGTACGTTAAAGGGAAGCCTCTTACCTCAGAAAAACCAAGCACACAGATAACTGGGTGCAGCTGGCATCCAAGGAAGAAGCCACAGGTGTCCCTGCAGCTGCAGGCAAGGGAGACAGACCATGAAGGCTCCTAAGCTACATTAGGGTCTGGGTCTCTATCCCAAGAGCATTTCTACACCAATGATGTATTTATAATAGAGGTCCAGCTCTTTACTAAAGATATATTTAAAAAGGATTCTCGTGTCCATCACTACACACAAAAGGTTTACATAGATATATGCGTTCTTTAAAGTGTATATTTACATGCATGTGGATTAAACTACCTCTTGGCTACTTTACAAACAAATCACACATAAGATCAGGGGGAAAGCACTCAGAGGGCACTGAGGGGTGAAGAGCGCTCTGTTTACCAGATAACACCAGGCCCAAAACAGTCCGTGAGGCAAAAGCTGGGACAGCAATGGATTTGAGAGGAACGCTCTGCTCTGCCTTTGTTGTTTCCTCTGTGTTTGGCTGACTGGTATTTTGCATGTGCCTCCAGCACTGTTCCTCCTCCTCTTCCTGGCTCAGAGCACCCAGTGACAAGGTGGAGTTTCTTCCAGAACATGATCATTGACTATTCTTGGCCTGGGCAAGGAGAGGAGGATGGGTTGGTCAGGTTGCATAAAGATTGCCTTGTGCCTCCTCAGAGTTGTAAGCAGAACCTCTGGCAGCCACAGGCTAGTGTACTCTTAGCACAGAGTAGGCCACACGAAGCCACAAACACAAGTAACAATGGGGAAATCAGAAGACTTGAAGACTTGCTGGCACCGCAGTGGGAACAGCCATGAAGCTCTGGGACATGTGACAATGGAGGTGATATCAATGGTGGCCGTGTCCTCAATGGCCTTAATACAGTAACTCATATTTACTCATAGTGAACTTTCCTGTAGTTGGGGGTAGCATCTCTCAGTGGGGAAGTTGTAGGGAATTTTTCAGCCATGACGTCCACATTACTTTCCCATCAGTGAATTAGAACTATGCTTGTGTACATTTGGGTTCCTGCTTAACAACAACACCAAGGAGGGCCTTGGGCAGGCTCCAGGCTGAGCACTGAAACATTCAATAGCTATTAAACTTACCTAGAGCCTGTGTACTCTGACCATGAATAGGTCCATGGGGGATTTGTTGATACCACAGGGACTCCTACCCACTGATATTTTATTTTCCAACATGATCTTAGAAAATATTTTTCTTCCCTAATTAAGAGGAGTTCCAGAATATTTTTCTTTTTCTTTGGGCTTGCAGGAGACATGCTTCTTTCTCCTCAGTTGGGCACTCTTCTTTACAATCTTGGTGGCAACTTGCCAGCCCCACTGCACTGCTGAAAATGGTAGAGTTCAAATGAACACTCAGCAGAGCTGGTCCTCGAGACTAAGCCAGTACGCTACGGTTTACAAAGGACTTTCATGTTGGCCATCGTGTCTCAGCCCTACAAAAGCCCTCAGGTCAGTGTGGGCATGCCATTTCACAAACAGGAAGACTGGGCCAAAAATCCTAAGCATCGGGCAGAGCTTGATTTTCAATTCCTATCTACATGCTTATCTTTTAAAAAAAACACCAGTTCTGTAGCGGCCCCAAACCCTGTTACCCTCCTAAGACCCAGGACTCCTCCCTGGGCTTCTGTGCTCTCTGCTGAAAGCATCTGAGTCAGGACTGACACTACCCAGCACTGAAGCCACAGGTGCTAAGCTAAAGATAAGCGGGTGCCTACTGCAGGGACAGTCTTCAGAAGGCTGTCACTGTTGATAAGCCGTATGCTTGGTTAGGTCTAGCAAACAGGACTTAGAGCAATATTCCCAAGCTCTCCATGTTCCCTATGCAGTCCGTAGGCACTTATTACCCACAGTGACATAAGTGATGGGGTTCCCAGGTCCCACATCCCACGCTGAACTGAGCTATCAGCTCAGACACTCTGAACTGTTCTTGTTCACACTGCCCCATTCCTCTGAGTTCAGGACATTTCTATGGGACGATCTAATTGATTTAGCCCAGTCCCACACCCACTGGAGATGATCCAATCTGTTTCAAGGGCCAAGTTCCACACCTCAATAAAAAATTAAAAATAAATAAATAAATAAAAAACTGCAGGTTCCGGGAAGTAGTTGAACTTTTTAAAAACAACTTGTGTGTGGTTGGAATGTTTTATTTTAATCATAGCAATTAGATGTTCTTGTTTTGCACAACATCCTGCAACAGAATCGCCGTCAGCACTGAAGAACAGGTGAGCCAGCGTGTACAGTAATAGAGCTGGGAAAGTCTTAGGTGGGTGACACATCCCGAAGTTGAGGAAAAGGGTTGGCCACCTCTTCTCTAAGTAGCAACCAGTATGGTTTATTCAGCTTAAAGTTGTCTTCATATATCCAGTGTGGGGGGGGGGGTCATTCGCTTTAACAATTTTAATCTGCCAGAGATACAGCAGTGACACAAATAAATATAGCTTGTCTTGCCTTGGTTAATTTTAATCCAAATGGGAAGAGAGACAATGAAAGGGAAATTATAAATAGTATTTGCATCCAGGGCTCTGAAATTAGCATTCAATCAAACATATTTATAAGCAGGAGTAAAGGGTGAGAGATGGCCTTCTGGATTTTGCTAGTAGATGTCTGTCAACTCCAGCCTAGACACCAATAATCCATAAAAATGTAACTACCTCTCCTTTAAAACCATCTCGTGGAAGAGCAGGGTTGACGGAGGCTTCCAAAGCCCTCTGGGTCTCAGTCTCTGTTTATCCTACTCTGTGGGGCAGGAGGGTCTTCATCTATCCAGTGGGCTATCAGTCAAGAAGGAAGTGGAATTCAGCAGATACTCACCCAAAAGATGTTTTTCAAGGGAAGGGATGTCAGATTTGGCAAATTAAAACCGAGTTCACCCAGTTAAATCTGAATTTCAGATGAGTAGCGGATACTTTTCCTTGTAAGTATGTCCAGAATGCCCCGAATGAAACATACTTGTAACCGGAACGTTTTCTGCCTAGGTGACTTTTGAAGGTAACTGAGTACCAGGCAGTGGTAGTGCACACCCTTAGTCTCAGCACTCGGGAGGCAGAGGCAGACAAATCTGAGTTCAAGGCCAGCCAGGGATACACAGAGAAACCCTCTCAGTGAGCATGTAACACTGGACCCTCATAGCCCTGGGAGAGAAAAGTCAAATGGCAATAAGGATCAGGAATCACCAAGCTTTCAGCATGGGAGCAGGACAGCAAGCATCTAGCTATGCAGAAGGAGGAGGTTGCAAACACTATTTTTCTCAGTTCTATGGAAACCAGCAAAGGACAAACTGGGGGAAAGCAAGGCCCCAAGGTCAAAGGTTTAGAGAACAGCCTGTCCTGTATTTCCCTTTTGGAACCCAACCTCTGGTCACATCATAAAAGCTCTGAGAACCCTACAGGAAGTGTACCTGGCTGACCTGGTTTAACCAGGCTGGCCCACAGATGCTATTTATGGAATCGGTTTTATCTGTTTGTTTTATAAGGACACCTAGTAACATCATGCAAACGGACTGCTCTGCTCAACGCACTCTGGAGAACCCCAGTATAAAAACTGAAAGTCGTCTTCATATATCCAGTGGGCTGCTGGGTAAGAAGGAAGTGGAACTCAGTTGCTATAAACAAAAGGGCAGCTACTCACCCAAAGGATGCAGGCATCCGGGAAGCAGGTGGTTGGTTCAGTGTGATGTCTAGACCTTTCGAACAGTTGGAACAGTATAGTAGGTAATGAGTGAGTTTCTAGGGACTTATTAAATCAGAAATGGAATGCTGTCAGGGACACTAGAGGATATCCTTGCTCTGTGTAGGGAGTTCTCTGACTGCTGTGACAGATCACATTGCATGCAATGTGGAGGGGCCTCCACAATGAATCCCCATGTTCTATATCTTTTCTGAGGCCTAGAGCCATCTGTTCTATGCATTCCTTTAATATGCTACATCACATCTGCAAGCCAAGCACATTTCTTCCTCAGGGATGTTGGTCCTCCAACTGGAATGATCGATGGTCTCATCTAGGTCTTTGTATAGCCTAGCCACCCTGGGTCATTCCCTGAGCCTCTGGGAAGAGTTTATCAACCCCAGATGTTACCTAGAGCTTGAGACCGCACTTGGCAGAGAGGAAAAGGTGCAGAAGAATCTGGGTTAGGAGACCGATCTTGTGATATTTGATAGAGCACATATTAACTGAGACACAGAGAACAAGGTGCTCCAACATAGTTCAAATCCTGCCTCCACCTCTCCAAGGCACCTGTGACGTGGAGAAAGCTTCCACATCCAAATAAACTTTATTCGCCCTTGTAAAAAAAATATAAAAGACTGAAATGACAATGCCTCCATCCCCCTGTTTGGAAGAGGAAGAGCAACAAAAGGGACACAAAGGGACCCCACAGAAATCCTGCCACTGAGTGGCAGACATTCAGTAAAAGCTATTGTCTTGAGTGGCGGTCTTTGTTCCCATTGACACAGTAGCAAACTTCCAAGGAACTCAAGAGTTCTTTAGAAAGTCATTAATCATAGGGTAAGAGCTCAGTTCCTTAGAGACTGGATAAGATGGAGATCACCTCACTCTCTAACACCTTCTTAGAGAACGTGCCGGGGTAAAGAAACTAGTAGACAAATGTATTAAAAGACAACAGTCCTTCCTCCTTCAGCGAAGAAAGTGGCTGGGGTTGGGGACAGGTTGCCCTGACCCTTGACTCAAGTAAGGGTCAAGCCTCACCACAGTTCCTAGTACTTCTTGGCCGTAAAGAGTCGCTGATAGTTTCCATGAGCTGTGCGGCTGGAACCACAAACACAGACCTTCCTGTAATATTGTTGATTTCATTCTTTACCTCTTAGCATGGGAAAGCTTCACAAACCTAAAACACTTCTCACATTCACCAGCATGTGCACAGATTCTCTGAGGTCACTTTGGCATCTTTTCTTAGGCCAATGGTTCTCAACCTGTGGATAGGGATGACTGGAAAACACACACACATATTTCTGGTGGTCTTAGGAACTTCCAACCGTAAATTTATTTTGTTTTCATTGCTACTCCATAACTGTAAATTGGTACTGAGCAGTCTCTTGGTTCCTAAGACCCTCAGAAGTGTGTGTTTTCCAATGGTTGAGAAACACTGTTTAGCCCTTGCTCCTTTGGTGACAAAGACTTCAACTCAGAATTGTCGGTGAGGAAATGATAACGGACTCGGAATGGGACAAGACCATTTATTCCAGTCCTGGGCAATGGCTTGTTTGCTATCTGCTGGGTGTGGCTTCCACCCACCCCCAGTGCCCAATCTTCATCCTCCCCATCTTTTGCTTGAGGATCTTGAGCTCTGTGTCTCTTGGGAAAGTGTCTCTGATCTATTTTTGCCTGGGTTTTCATGCTCTCCACACAGATTTTCATCTGCCTGACTCAAGTTTTGATTAGTTCTTTTGTTTGATCTGTTGTTTCATAACACAAGCCTTACAGCCCATTACAGCTCCTCTCTGGTTATGGGAGCGTGGGGTTAAGGTGTCAGAGCATTTGTCACAGTCTGCAGAGGATGACTTGTCCCCTCATCCCTAGCCCATGCTACTCCGGATGCTCCTGGACACTTTGGTGCAAGCGAACGCCTTTCCCTTCACGACAGGACTCTAAGTGAGTCTGGTTTTCACATTAGCCGAGAGGAGTCTCTGAAGTCAGAAATCCTTGGCCTATGAGTCACTTTGTTTCTTTGTGCCTCATTTCCCCCAACTATAAATAGGCCAAACCGCACGCTTTCTCATCTCCCAGGATCTGAGGGCCTGGTACAGGTGTCCTGTGCAAACTGAGAGCTTCTCCCCAGTAGCTCTGTCTGCTCTTTCCTAGGTGGGCTCTCTCAAAGATCATGGCCCTCAGGGGTCTCTAACAAGCCAATGTGTCTCTCTGTCTCCCTACTTGCTTTCTTGGCAGCTGCCTCTTTCATTGTGTGTGTGTACGAAGTTTCTGGAATACAGAAGCCAGGCTTTGCAATCAAAGCTCTCTCTGCCTCCCTACTGTCTTTAAAGTCCTCAGCAGGTTAGTTCACACTGAGAACAAACCACATATCCCAGCACAGGGCAACACATGCCATCGTGACCTGTTCAGACCCCCAAGACGCAGGGCGAGGTCTGGAAAATGCAAAAGGAGGAAGATGTGCTTGATGTCTGAGAGGGTTCCATGCTTTTCAAAAGAGTAAACATGTGCATACAGGGAGAGCTGCGGTTTTAAATACTAATGGTTCCCTAAAAATCATAAACTTTATCATCTGACCCATTTTACAGATGGAGAAACTCAGGTCCCTGAGCTGGTAAATTATGGGGGCAAAGTGGTTTTACTAATCATTTACCAATTTCTCCTAATCTGTAATCAAAGGCATCTTTCTCACTTCCCATGTGGATATGTTCTGTGCCTTACCACATACCCACAGAAGCCCAGAGGGCTGGCACGATTGATGCCTACTGCCTAGGTTACTACTCCCTGTACACTAGGCCCCAGCTAGTTTGGAGTTCTCTCTGCTCCCTGAAGACCAGCTTTTAAGGAAGCTTTGCTGTTGCCTCAGATGGAAAATCTCTTTTCTCTGATCTCTGAGCTTCCGGTCTCAGCTCGAAGGCACCACTCATGGAAGGTGAAGGCATGGTCACCAATCACTGGGCCTCTTCCCATGTATGCCAATGGGTACATCAAGGGGTTTGACTCAATGCTCTTGGTTTGACCTCCAGTGTCTGCGACAAGGTTGACTCATCCCTAGTATTTAAGAACTATTTGCTGGATGACTGGGTGAGAGAATAAATACTGAGAGGAATCTCATTGTTCAAGGTCATATAAAGAAGCAAAGAAGACCCATTCCTCCTTCTACACATTGTTTCTATTAGCACTGGGAATATCGCTTTTTCTCCCAGATCATATCTGTGTGTGTGTGTGTGTGTGTGTGTGTGTGTGTGTGTGTGTGTGTGTGTGTGTGTATGGGGGGAGATGTCACTCTCTGTTTCTTTCTCCATGTGTATGTATATGTATGTATATTATGTATATTTATGTGCATGTATATACATGTATATATGTGTGTATATGTGTATGATATATGTATATATATGGTAGGTGATATACATACATATCAATAAAATTGATATTATGTTAAAGTATGGTTTATGTGCTCCTTTTTCCACTTACCATTATATTGTATCTACGTATGATACAAAATAGGCTTTTAAATTGATTGGTTTTTTTCCCCTAATTAATCCACCTCTTTCTACATCCTTCTCACGGAACTTGATTTTTTTTTAAGACACTTGTAGTAACTGTTTTTGACTGTGAGTAGTTGAGTAAGAAATATTCAGTTACGTGCCAGGAAGTGTCAACAGAACCATCATTAACTTTGTATGCTTTCCATGGCTTCTTTCAGTCTGGCTGACTTCGATAATGACCTCGATATTAAGTCAAAGATCTGTGGTTAGAGGTTATGTTTCTAAAACTTCTTGTTTTGGAGATAAAGCAATAGCAGTATGTATGAATGACAGAAGCTCATCACGGGAGAACATCGGCAGGTCCTGATTACCCATACACAAGAGTGTCCCTGCTGAAATCAATTGATATTCAGGGACAGAAGATTAAGGGATTTCCAAATACAGACATAAATGTTCAGAGAACTGGCTGGGCAGTAGTGGCATATGCCTTCGATTGTGAGGCAGTAACAGGCTCTGTAAGTTCAAGGCCAGCCTGGTCTACAGAGTAAATTCCAGGACATCCAGGGCTCCACAGAGAAACCCTGCCTCAAAAAGAAACAAAGAAAAGAAAAAAAAAAGCCTAGAGAACTGAAAGGAACACAAAGTCAGCAAACATGTCCTTTGCCTTTTATAAGAAAATGGAGACCTGTAAAGGAGTACTGTCTTGTCCAAGATGACTCCCATGGCAAACAATGACGGAGACTGTGCTGGAGGCTGACTCTGCTCTTCACAGGCAAGGTAAAGCCATTTCCATGCAAGGAAACTGAGATCCTATAGCAGAATATATTTTAAACTTCAAATAACTGTACTAGCCAGAGTTCTTCAGAGGAACTGAAGCAGTTCTACATATATGCATGTGCACACACACAGACACACACACACACACACACACCACACACAAACACACACACTATATATATTTATATATTTATATATATATATATATAAATGTATGTCTGTATGTATGTTTGTATGTATGTATATATATATGTATGTATGTATATTGGCCCTTTTACTTGTAAAGCTTACATGATTTTAAAATAAAGTACAAGTACACAAAAATAAAGACTTTCATACTAGAAATCATTTACTTTGGCAATTCTTGCTATTCTGTCTTCATGCTGGAGAGCTAGAGTACATACTCCTTGGTAGATGTTTAGCCCAAAAGTTAGGTGCCTCAGAACAAGAACTGATGATACAACCCCCCACCCCCTTCAGTCCAAGGCTAAGCCAGTTCCTTCATTTTTTACTTTTATTCCTCATGGTGGCCAGCCTACTGGTTAAAGTTAACCACAGTGGATGGGTCTTTCTCCCTCAGTTGGTATCCCAAGTCCATAGTCTCAGGAAATGGCCTGAGGTAAATTCCAGATAAACACCAGGAGGTGTGTTTTACTAATCTTTTTGGTATCCTTCAATCCAGTCAACTGGAAATTGAGATTAACCACCACGGTGTTCAAATTAAAAGACAATTTGAATTATAGTGTCTTAGAGAAATTCACTAAGGACACATCATAAGTGACTGTCCAATTACTAAGCTCACCTAGTTGAGATACTTGAGGTTGTAAGACTACACGCTCTGACTCTATCAGAAAAGATTTGCTAGCGAGCCTCTAACACATGTGAACACTGTGCCTAAGAGCCCTGATGTATTCCACAGTAAACAAACAACAACCACAAAACCAGTATCAAGCCATTCTGTATTCTCACTGTGTCCTAATGAATTATCCATTGTGCTTCTTCTGGAAACCGCTCATCAAGATCATTACTCTTCACCAAGAAGTAAGGCTCATGGCTGATCTGTGAAGCATAACGTCCATCAAGCCAGGTACTAAATGAGTTATGATGTAACAAGGAGAGAACAAAAGATAGGCTGCATGGTAGGGGTGACTATTGCCAAGTAGAGCATGTTTTCAAATATTGGTTGGTCCGGGGAGATGCCATCTGAGGTGTTCTCCATGGCGTGCATCCATCCGAGTCAGCAGTTTGATGACTGTGACTCATTCCCACGTTACTTCTACAATCTCTAACCTCATCACTCAATGGCATCTGGTTGTGCATGAGTGATTATGGTTTGCTGATCTAGAGTAAAACACTAATGTGGAGCTCAAGCGATGGTCCCGTGGTTGAGAGAGGACCTGGGATATTAGTTCCCAGCACCCACCTGGCAGCTCACAACCATATGGAACTCGAGTTCAAAGGGAGAATCCAACAGTCTTCTGGTCTTCGCAGGCCCTGCATGCATGTGGCCCAGAAACGTACCACCTATGTATGTACCACAGTACATATGTTCAGGCACTCATACAGACACGTAAAAAATAATAAAGGGACATGATAATCTGATCAGTCTCACTTGGCTTGCAGAATGGAGTTCTGACTCCTCAGCCTTGGGTGTCAAACCCTCGAATCAGTGGCCTACCACCATCCTATTCACCCTGCCCCCATTTTCTACTGCTGTTTCCATTATTTCACCCCTATGTTTGCCTCCCATTTTGGAGTGATGAGAATTTCCAGGTCTTCATTCTATCTCTGCATTTTTCAAACCCAGGCCCTTGTTTGAAAACCTCTATTATCACACTGCACTAACGTCATCTTCGTGAGCACCCAGGATCTTTCCACTATTTGAAACTAACTCCACGCCTGAAGAAAAGCATGGATTTTTGTAAGCTGGAGCTACCCAAGCATGCTTTGAAATGAAACTGTAAGAAGGATCATACCCATTGACTCCCAAGTCCTCTCTAAGATACCTCCCCCTTCATAGTCCACAACACAGGAAACACAGAAAACTACCGAGTTCATGATAGGATTGCTTATGTCGCTCTGGGCTAGTAGGATAGTCTAGCACATAAAGAGTCACAGAAACTACCGGGAAGACACTTGAAAGTCAGTTTATCTGTTTTATCCATGCTGACACCAGCAACAGGACACGTAGCTGGTTCTGTATTAGAGGTATTACAATCATTGTTTATTTCATCCACACAGGAGCCGTGTAGTTTCGATAGCATTGTGCCCAGTGTACGTGTAAATCAAACTGCAGCTGAGAGGGTTGGAAGAATTCGCTTGTTTGTATAGCCTGGTGCTTAGACAGCTAAATCCATCATTGCTACTACCATGAACAACTACAGGACCTGCCCTCCACTCATTGCAAAAGCGTGTGAGGAAAGTCTGAAACCACAGGTAGGGCCCCACCTGGTACTCCTGTTTACTAGTTCTCTCTCTCTCTCTCTCTCTCTCTCTCTCTCTCTCTCTCTCTCTCTCTCTGTTTGTGTGTCTCTCTGTGTGTGTGTGTGTCTCTCTGTCTCTGTCTCTCTGTCTCTGTCTCTCTGTCTCTGTCTCTGTCTCTCTGTCTCTGTCTCTCTCTCTCTCTCTCATTTTATCTTTGTTTTTCTTCTGTTTTGTTTTCTGTTCTTACTTGCCGACCTTCCCCTCTCTGTCTCCTTCACACTTTCCTCTTTCCCTGTCCTCTCTGTTTCCTTTCAGCGCTGCTAGATTTCGAGAAAGATTTCCTAGCGCTCCAAGGGATCGAAGAGATAAATACCCCACCTCTTTATTTTGAAGATGTGAAAATGAAAGAACAGAGAGAGGAAGGGCGTGGGCCCAGCTCACAGCCAGCTGTGGCGGGGCCGAAGTGAGAAGCCACTTCCTTTCGTCTCCATCCATCAGCTGGTCTACGGTCTCCGTTCCCAGATGCCGTATACTGTTACACACAGCAGCTTGCCCCTCTCCACTTTGCTTAACTTAAGTCATGCTATTCCATGTGCAGAACAGAGACACGACCGCTTTCTGTGATAAGAGACTTTGATTGTCGACTTGAACTGAGGGATCCCGGGAGACGGACAGAGCAGACCTGTGGGAGTCTGTGCAGATCTCGGGCTCAAAAGGGCTCTGACTTCATTAGTGTTATAATCTATGACTTGAGTTCAAGATTCCAATGGACTCTTGGGAAGTCGTGAGATGATAGGAGGTGGGCCCCACTTAGGAGAAATGGATCAATGTGTGGAAGGGGCGTGTATACAGGATAACTTGTCCCTGGTCCCTTCCCACGACTCTTCCCTGGTTCCTGGCTAATGTACTATGAACTGCTTTCCCTCCCGTCCTTTCTCTTCATGAAGTGTTTGCTTCTCCATGGGCCCCAAAACAATAAATCCATCCAGGCATGAGCGGAAGCTTTTGAAGCCCTGAAGTAGAATAACTTTCCCATTATATTGTTCTAGGTACTGAGTCATGTAGTAGGCCATCTAACACTCCTTTGGTAAGAGTCAGCAGCATTGAGTACTGGCCATGAGCACGGGACTGTCAGAGACTGACACTTCCGAATGCCTCTTTCTTAACTACGCCCATCTCACCCCACTCTGAGCATATGATCCCCTCTTTCTCAGCACAAGTCGTCCTGGCTTTGTCATCCTCTGATCATCAGTCTGTCCCACCAGACTTTAAGGTTCCTGGGAGCGGAGGATATGTTTGGTTCTCACCACTCTGAAGGCTGGAAGCCTAAGCTCGGGGTTATCTGCAGGGCTGGGTTTCTGAGCCTCTGCGCATGCCCACCTCGCTGTTGCTGCTCCGTGTGGTATATTTTTTCTGTATATACCTGCTTTCAGTACCTCTCTTCTTAGACTAGAAACAATCTGGGTGTATTAAGGACCATTTTAGCAGGTTTCTTCTAGCTTCACCTCCTCTTTTAAAAGCTTATTTCTAAATACAGTCATGTTCAGAGGTGCTGAGGCCCAGGATTGAAAACTGAGTTTTGCAAGAACACAATTCAGTCCACAGCAGTTTCCCGTTCTTCGCCAGCTCACAACTGAACGAGGATGTACACATGAAATAAAATGATGCTTTAACACTAAAAACTGCTCTGATGAGCAAGTCCAAAGCCTTGTAGAGGACAGGCGATGAACTGTAGTCCTATCAGGCACCTATCAGACTCTTCTATGTGCCTCCTACTGTTTTAGGCACAGAACACAGTGCACAGCACAGCAAAGCCGTGCCTGCAACATCAATCGATATGCTAGAAGCTAGAGGACCAAGACTAGAGAGGTTTCAATAACAATGGGAGTGGGAGGATTCTCTCTTTTTTAGTAGGAAAATGCACAACCCAGCACCTTATTGTGAGGACCAAGAATACAGATTCCAGGTCCTTCGGCCTAAGAAATTAGACAGGCTATTCTCTTATTCCTTTACTTTCTGTTCTTCAGTTTTAGGTATCTGTGACTAAACATGGCCTAAAAATATTAAATGAAAAATTCCAAAAATACATTTGTGGCATGATGACCTCTTAGTATATCTTTCTCCACCCCACTTAGAACTTTGGACTCCAGAGTATCTGCCCTATATATCCAACCCTCGCTCTGCTAAATTTATATCCACTCACTCAGTTATTTCTAGGGTTCATACTACCTTCTGCATCAGGTGCCCACTTGGAAGGCTTGGAGCATAGGTGCCATGGATAAAGTAAGGGAAATCCCATATGCAAAATCAAATGCATATGCTACCAAAATAAAAATCCAAGAAGCTAAATGGGAGCTGGCACCACCCAGATTAACATTAGGGAGATGTCCTTGCTCTTGAACCTGGAGAAACATAGAAAATGGTATTACCAGATCTTGGAGAGCAAGTCAGTTGGCAGGACCTAGAGGCACCCCGTACACCATCCCACTGCTGGGTTTGCCAATAGAAGCACAAAGTACAGAAGAAACCCCTGGCCTCTCCCATTCTCACCTCCAGTGCCTAGTCATTGACTCCCACCCTCTGACTGACCTCGAAGCAACAGGAGAGGGTACTTAGAGCATGCAGATCCTCGGGGTGTTGACCTGGAAGAAATTTATAGGAAGACACTGAGAACGCAAGTCTGCTAACTGACATGGCAGGCAACCTGGGGGCGGGGGGTCACTTACTCCTGGAAAGTCATGATTTCCCTGCTGGGAATTTGAGAACATCAACTCTTAAGCTCATTGGGTGTGGGGGATGTTTGTTTTTTGTATTTTATTCAGAGTTGCATGGAATGAAGTATTAGTATTTTGTAATCTTCAAAGTCATTTATATATAGGTAAAGACTTTTATACTCAGCTCTAATTAGATATGTTTGGATTTGGGAGTCTCTGTAATAGGGGAGCGGGGAAAAGTCTTAGGCTACTCCTTCATTTCTAGGCAGGAGTCAGCTTATAGCTTTAAGACAAAACAACAAGTAAAAGAAATTCTGAGAATCCGTGTTCCTTTGATCTAATCTTTTCATTGTATGGAAGACTGGACAGGGAGGGCACTTGTATGGTGTCATCTGCCAAATTTTTAGCAGACAGAGACAAAACCACAGAAGCCCCTCACTCCCTCCTTTGCCAGTCCTCTTTGCCTTGAACTTTGAGGTTTCCAATTAGTCTCAGTCACAGTTTGCACTTGGAGTGTGTCTGCCCTCCCTCGTTATCCTTCTGTCTTCTCTTCTTTTAGCTTTTCATCTCTCATTTCTAATAACATTTAACAACTCAGTTTCAAGGGCCATTCCCTCTATACGGTGCTGATGGATCATGAAAGCTTACTCGCCATTAAGCCATCTCTATTTTAACTTGAAAGAGTGTAATATTTCCCTGAATAATACAATTCTCCTTTGAAAACAGATACGAGGAGATATCATAGACTCTGGACAGAAAGTTTTCTGCTAACCCTGGGCCTTTGATGAAAATCAAGTCTCTGTCTTCCTACAATGTCCAGATCATGACCAGAGGTTTGGACTAAGCACCAGGGCATGCAAGAACACCAGGGGTTCCACCAGTTCAAGGTGGTTTGGCCTGCTTAGCAAGAATGCGACAATCTATCCTCTCTCTCTCTCTCTCTCTCTCTCTCTCTCTCTCTCTCTCTCTCTCTCTGTGTGTGTGTGTGTGTGTGTGTGTGTGTCTTGTGTGAGCATGCAAGTAGAGACCACAGAAAACTCCGTGAATATAACTTACCTAGAACCTTGCCTGCACTCAGTTAGCTGCCCTGTGAACCCCAAGAATCTATCTGTCTTCACTTCTGAAGCCCTGGGATTAGAGGTGCATGCCACCACATCCATAATTTTTTATGTAAATTCTGAGACTGGAGTTGAAATCATCAAGCTTTTACTGCAAGCATTTTACTGACTGAGCTAGTTCCTCCGCCTAATTTGCCTGTTAACGTGATGCTTAGCACTTGGTGAGGGAAACACAAGGTTAATTGGTGTGTTCCTGGCTCATCAAGTGAAGGGACTGGGGTTTGAATGCCTCTAGGTTTCCATCTCCCTAAGATGTTAAGAATCCTATTATGGTCACAGAGACACAAAGATAGTAATAGTCCCCGAGTGACTCATGGAATTCTTAGTGGCCTGCTGCAGATCAACATTTTGCTGATTTGGAGCCCGTGGGGCATCATGAAATGTCAGTATGTAAAGAACATCAGTCAACATTTGCTATGAAAGCACTGAGGAGCCTAAGCCCCGAAGCATAAACTCTGTATTCATCAATCCCTTCCAGGGAATTACTGTGCTCATAACGTGTGCCAAGCCCTGTGCTAGGTCCCAGCAAGAGCAAAGCACAAGGTTTTGATACCTAACATATTCATGGAATCAAATACATGATAACAGGGAATGGAAAGTTAAATGTGGTAATTTTAGTCTGTAATAATTTGCTTAAAAGATAGTTTGTGATGCATTCATTCACCTTATTTTATGAACATTTAATAGTTTGGGGTTTGGGAAGTAAAACGGTACCCAACCTGAAATCAGAAGCTGGAGGTGAAACCAACTGTAGAGACTAAGATCTTTAAAAGGAGGAGGAGGAGAAAGGGTAGGAAGGGAGGAGGAGGAGGAGGAGGAAGAAGAAGAGGAGGAGGAGGAAAAGGAGGAAAAGGAAGAGGAGGAAGAGGAGGAGGAGGAGGAGGAGGAAGAAGGAGAAGGAGAAGGAGAAGGAGAAGGAGAAGGAGAAGGAGAAGAGAAGAAGAAGAAGAAGAAGAAGAAGAAGAAGAAGAAGAAGAAGAAGAAGAAGAAGAAGAAGAAGAAGAAGAAGAAGAAGAAGAAGAAGAAGAAGAAGAAGAAGAAGAAGAAAGGCAGAGAAAATGGGATAGTCAAAGCTCTGAGGTAAGAAACTTTTCATATAATGAGTGGAAGGTAGCCAATATGCAATATGGCTGGCATGAAATAAAGAAGATATAACTGAGAATTGCTGGGATAGTTGTTTGGGGCCCTCTCAGCTTCCTAGGCCTTAGTTAGGAATACAGAGTTAACTCTAAAACTGGGAAGTCTTTGAAGGCCCTTAGACAACTGGCACAATCTGGCTTACAGTTCTTCAAGGCTCCCGGGTACAGTAATACGTGTAAGGATTATAAACAAAAGAACGAAACCATTGCGGTTGTCCTCATCAAAGGTGAGAAGAAGAGGCAAGATGGGCACACATGGTGATGGGAGGAAGGGGAGGGAGAGGCTCTTGACGTTTCAAGCAATGGAGGTGGTAAAATGTGGTGATGTCTCCACTGAGACAACTAGAGGAATCAAAGGATGCCAGATTTATTGAGTAACTAGTCTCAGCCTCTTGCCATGTCAACCAACTGAATATAAGAAATATTCCAATAACAAATATTCAAGAAAAAGGACATCTATACTGAATATGAACAGTCTTTCCCCTTGTCCTTATTCTCTAAACAATTCAACTATTTATGGTACCTTGAATATATATACATATATATATGTATATATGCATATATGTGCATATATTATATATAATAAGTAAGCAAAAAAATGACCTTATCCATATAGGGAGAAGAGAGAAGACTGTATTCACTTTGCCAGGTGACAGAAGGGACTTGAACACCATGAATTTGATATCTGTAGGTAAAACCAACCCACTTTCAGATCCTGAGGCAGGACCATAAAGGGAAAGAGGGAGGTCAGGAATCCAGGAGGAGTCATGGCATAGACCTGGAATATCTGCACATTTCACTCCTGCCCCTATGATTTTACAGCAGTGGTATTCAGTGGTTCAGATTTTGTCCTGGAGGGATATAGGACAGATGTGGTGCAGAACATCTGCTGGTGCGCATTACCCAATGCAGAAAGTAAACCACCCTAAAGTGTCAGAAGTACCAAAGTTGAGAATGTCTGCTTCACAGATGTTTTTGACATCTACACAAATAAAGTGCCAGGGGGGTTGGGGGGAACTGAAACTATCCCTCCAGATGTGAAGTGTCACACTGTCAGGCAGGAGCTTTGATTCACTTCTGTGGCAGAAGCTGAGGGGAACAAATGAGTGTCCATGCTTGTAGAGTTTATCTGTGAGAGTGGCTGATGCCCCAGCAGAGAGGTCTAAGCTTTCTGGAGCCTTATAGAAAGACCATCACTAACTGGTTCCCATTAGAGAGAACCTTAGAAGCTGGGGCTACTGTACCTTCCAGTAAGACTTCAACAACTGGATACGAGAATTAATAGGATGTGGGCAACAGCAAGGGCAGAGGAAGGATCTGGGGGTCCTGGGAGACTGAGAAGAGGAATAGAAGCCCCTCTAGAGAGATAGGCTTCCAGGAGCAGGTTTCTAAATTTGCTATCACCTGGTGTCAGCTGGGTGAATATCCCTTTCCTTAACAGTAAAATCACGTGAAGAAACTTTTAAATAATAACGCCCAGGCCTCACCTCCGGAGATTTGCACGTTAGTCTGGTTTAGGGCTTCTGCCTTGGAATTTCAAAGGTTCTCCCAGGTAGTCTAGATTGCAAAGTGGTCTCATCCCAGCATTCCCTGCAGGTGCATGGGAAAGCAAAGAAAGGGAAGGAGGGAAAAGGCAGCTTTCCCTAAGGGGGCAACTTCAATCAGCCAGCAGCCGCCAATCACCCTTGTGGAAATCTAGAGCCAGGACTGCCAGACCTTTTTGTTCCCTTGTTTTGAATCTCTATTTCCTCCAAAAGCTAAAAATTCTGGATTTTTAGAGGTTAGCCCCAACTATCTCAATATCCCACGCCAAGCAAAACATGTCTGCAAAGTGCCCTGGACTCTGAAGCTGTCATTTAGCAGCCTCTAGGCCAGGCCAGTGGCTTCACACTTTTTTTTTTTAACCACAGGAGACTCCGACCAAGCAAGTCATTCTATAGGTTGTCATGGGTGGAATAAACTTAAACATCAACAGGGCGGGTTCCCAACAGGTCTGGGGTGTGCTCAGCCTCCCCAAGTTCACAAGTTTGGGTTCTGGAGAATGTAGTTCACTCACCAGACGAGGAAACTGGGCTATTGGGAAGACAAACCTGAGGAGAACCCAGCTAATGGGGCCTCCTACATACATGTGGGGGATGTTGGCGTTGTCACCATGACAAAGCCGGTTTTCTGGCATTTTTGTGGCTAGGAGCTAAGAATTCGGAACTTCCTGAACGACAGTAATCTTCCCACACAAAATGCCAAGAGATCTCTACTGGAAAACACCAAATGAGGAAGCAGAAACCCAAACAGGTATCATCTGGCAAGATCATGGTAACTGTCCCTGGCATGAGTGCTTCTGTCCTGCAGACTTAAGGACTTGTATCTCTGCCCAAAGGAGACTTTGCTCGATAAGCTTAGGTTGGCCATACACCCAACACAGAGGAGAAAGGGATGTTTTAAAATTAAAGCCAAGTAGCCTCTTGAGTGGGATGCCATGGCATACAAAGCTAACCTGGGTTTTGCCAAGGAAATTGGAAAAGAGTTGGGATAGCCTTATCTTGCCAGCTAGCCCAGGGCCAGTGGTCAGTGTTGGGGAGCGGCCACCACAAGGAACAGAGACTTCTAAAAAAGCACATGGGTCAGGGCAGTGGCCCAGGTTTATTGGTCCCATTAGTCATTTAATCTCCATACCAAAGCAAGCCAGGGTCAAAAACCAGATACAGGATCAGAAAGTGCAAAGGCGCCTCCCCCCAGCCCTCCAAGTGACAGAGCCAAGAAAAGCTTCTTGTTTACCACACCCAACAAGGCAATAACTGTCCTGATTACAGCCATGAAAGTGAAACCCAGCCCCATGCTTGGTGCTACCACCTTCTAGAGATTTGACTATGCACTTACCCTTCACCATCTTCATGCCAAAGCCCAAGGGAGTTTAAGTGTCGCCTGGGCAACAGTTTAAGGGAGCAGTTCTCCGGCTATGGTTACCAAAATTACCCAGAGGACCTACTGAAACTACAGGAGATCCTACTCAGCTGGAGAGAGCAGGGCTGTCGTCTCTATCATCGCTCCAAGTTATAACACCCCTGCTGGTCTATGCCAGGCCAGGGAGATACTAGCTGTTCTCCGATTTCCAAGCAATGTCAGGTCACGATCTGCTTGTAAGTGTGTATTCTCTCAGCTCATGGTCAAGAAGAGACAGCATGGGATGCCATGTCCTAAAGTCAGTCTCCCTCATTAGCAATGTTTCTCTGTTTCTATGACACCAAGCAGCGTGCCATGACCCATTTCAAGGTGCCCATGTGATAACATCAGGGAATGTGGAATTCAGCAAGGAGGATTGTATCAGCCTGTCCCAAGTCCAAAATCAGAGCTCTTTCCTCTAAAATATCCAAAGCTGGGACATGAGGCAGACTAAGGTATATTGATTCCTTTCTCATTGTTGTAATAACAATATCTGACAAAGGGCAACTTAGGGGAGGCACGTTTTGTTTGGGTGCACGGTTTGTTGGGACATAGCCCGTCATAGCAGGCAAAGGCGTAGCTGCAAGTATACAGGGTCTCAATGCACTTGCAGTCCAGAAGTTGAGCACAGACAGAAAGTGAAGTTGAGCTATATAGCATCAAAACTCACCCCAGTGACCCACTTCCTCCAGTGGGGCTCTAGGTCACAGTGCCCCCGAATAGCATCACCAACTGGGGTCCCAGTGCTCCAACACACAAGCCTATGGAGACCATGTCATAATCAAAGACCACATAAAGGGTACATTTTGAATGCACTCTTTTAGGGATAGCATTTGCAGAGTACAAACATATCCATTACTACAATTCTATTGAGATCTTTGAAGATCAATAGATATGACTTTAAAGCTCAACTCTGTGTAACCTTGGCTATATCTCCAACCTCTGAGGGCCTCATATTCCTCACTGCTAAGCCAGAATTGATGCCTTGTTTAAAGGGAAACCACGAGGCCTCAGAGATATGCTATGCATAAATATGCAAAGTACTTGGCAACCAGTTCTACTTAAGAAATGTTTGTGCTCTCTCTTCCTCCCCCACACCCCACATATTTTTAAACCTAGCAAAGACTTCATAATGTCCCATTTAGATGCCTTGTTAAGGAATCAGAGTCCCCAAAGAGGCCAATCACTGCGCTCGACAAGCCACAGGCAGTTAGCTGGCAGAAAAGACGCCATGCACAAAAGTTTGTCCTCTCTGCAGACCAACTTGGAGGCCACAAGATGTGGGAGCTCTACAGGTTCACACTGGCGTAATTGTTTCTCGAGGTCTATTCCCTGTGTGATGAGCTAACAGCATGTGCTAACAGAAAAGCCCAGAGATGACTTCCTGCAGCAACATAAGGTTTGGGACTCAGCGAGCCTTACAGAGTTCCTGGCACTTTCACCTTTCAGCCGCGGATGACGGAAACGTTTAAAGCTATGGATCGGATCGTGGCTCTGCATCCTCGTCTTCCCTTCACACCAGCTAATGTGTTTTTCATTTCTCTTGGCTGGCTTGATTTCCCACATGTCCTCCCAAGCTCTTCCTCTCAGTTCCCTGAGGGCTTCCCACAACAAACCTGCTTTGGCGTCCTCTCCAAGGAGGGGCTGCTAAAATACATACCGGATATGTCACTGGCTGTGTTTATCAGCCCCAGCCCAGACTCCTGGGGCTGAAGATGGCTGAAACAAAGAGCCTGGACTAGTCAGGTGGCCCAGTTCTTCCTACAGCTCAGGGATCCTTCAACTTTGTCATCATTTCTCCAAAGACCCTGGCAGAGACTTGCCTTTCTTTGCTTGCTTTCTGAGTTTTGAAAGCACCAACAGTAGTAGCTATTAATATAGTACACTGTATTTTGCAATAGGCTCTTTACCTGTGGCTTCCTGTTGAATCCCGTTGCAACCTATAAAGTCAGAGATACCAAAATAGGTACATTGCAAAACTAGAATAGCCCAAGTCTGTTCATGCCAAGTGTTGGCAGGACCTTCCATCTCACCCTCAGTGCCTCATATAAGTGAGGTGGCAGCAGCCTTAACAGCAAGCCTGTAGCTCTCTTGGCCTGTATGGGCCCTGCTTCTGTTCCCCTGTCTGCTCCTACTTTTCGCTCCAGTCTTATATTCCCCCCTATGAAAGCAGCCTTGCACTGTGCAAGCCCTTGGAAAGGGTGACCATATGCAGCTTGTGGGTGAGTCTTGTGCAGCAAATGGGGTTGACTAGAAGACATTTACTCATTAAGCTCCCCATTTGAACTACTAGGAAGAAAGACACTCGACTTTGAGCACTCTTGATCTTCTCTGTTCCCCCTCCCCTTGTCTGTGCTGTGATCGCTGCCCTCGGGTATTCCTTTTAGGTAAATACAGAAGATAGTTGGTGTTTGGGGCAGGGTCATTGCTCTCAGGTAGGACATGAAGTATTCTGTGGGATCTATCTGCTTGCTGGCGCTATTTCACGTTCCTCAGAGAAGCTGAGGTTGTTTCCCAACTTATGATGGGATGCCACAGCCCCACGCCTCATTTTTTCCACCCAGCAAAGCCTCCTCTGGTCTCCGGTTGAAACCATCTTCTTTGTAAGCACAACCATGTCTGCGTCTCAGTGGGCATTCTTCCGTCTAGCATTCTGCCGTACTCCGTGTCTCTTACCACTTACCCTGGCAGACTGTTAAGTTCCTCTTTTTGAAAGAAGACTTCTTATTCGTTTTAATTCACTACTGCAGACACTGCCACCCTACCCAATGGTAACAACAGTTTCCATTTAGTGAAGCACTTTGTGTTCGAGAGCCTTCAATATCTTATGTAATCTCACATTAACCTACTAAGAGGACTACTACAATTTCCATTCAAGTAACTATCCACAAAGCGTATAGAAGCAACAGAAAGATACACTTCCAACATGAGTTTGTAAAAGTATCTCTAATTCTCAATCTGAGGAGTCTTGTGGTCTACACTATTCTGCCTAGCACAGTTGCTGGGAGAATGGGTCTTCCACAGAGAATGCCAACTTTACCTTCCTAAGAATCAGTATGACTCAAGCACAAAGAGTAATTGCAAAGTCACCAATCCTACCCTGGTGTTTCACTGACGAAGACATGGGAACTGAAGAGAGGAAAGTGCGTCAACCAATGCTGTAGAGACAGTAGCTAATGCGGCCCTTTCACACTATTTCCCCCACTGCCTGCCACCTCACCACCTCTAAGTTTCCTAAACACTTTCCACAGGACAGGAATTGCTCAGTATTGGAAAGCATAGGAAGGAAGAGGGTGTGGATGCAGATAGATTTCATGCTGCTTGATCGCTCTGTATAGGACACCCAACTTCCCTGAAGCCTTACTTTCCTGAGGACTTGTGCATAGATCAAATGTTGGCTTTTCTTTTCCAGTAAGTCAGCCTCCGGTAAGTGAGTCAGCTTGGCTTGTGCCTGGGAGTCCGTGCCATGCCTTTGTTCTTCTTGTGCTGGTTGCTGGTTTGTTGGGTTGCTTGCATGTGTACAGGCTCTAGGATAAACAAGATAGCACAGACGTACTATTGGTTACTGTTTAACCTGCTATTGACAATTTCTACTAGCCTGCTTTCTACCATGTAGGCCATTGAGCAACTGTCCCTGGCTCCTACCTACTAGACTTCATTAGAATCTCCTTTCCTTCAGTGAGAACAATTGCGTATGTTTCTAGATTGTCTAGAGTAAGCAAATCATCTCTGGTTGATTTATTCTGTAGTCCCATTTCTTCTTGAGTCTTTTTGGAGTTAAGAGGTATTGGTAAAGGAGAATATTTAAAACTCCGGCTCAAATATATGTTCCTAGGGACGCATCAACCTGACATTTCTAAAATTTTTATGACTTCCATGTATTTTATGCTTACAATGGGCCAAGCAGTGCCTAAATGATTTAATGCACTTATTTCTTAACAAAAATCCTGTGGGAAAGCAATTCCTCCTATAAGTATTAGTTAGGGTTCTCTAGAGAAAGAATCAACACATGTGTATAATATCTATAGAGAGGCATATAGATAAAGGTATATAGACATATAGAGAGAGACATATATCAGAGAGAGATAAATGATAAATACATAATAGATAGATAGATAGATAGATAGATAGATAGATAGATAGATAGACAGACAGACAGATAAATAGATAGATGGCAGAGCAAAATCTTTACAATCTTCAAGGAAAGTCAGGAGGAATATGAAGCCTCAGGACCAGGAAAGCCAAATGTCTCAGAGCCCAAGGAGAGCCATTGGTGTAAGTCCCAGAACTCAAAGGCATAAAAACTGCTCTGACATCCAAGGACAGCAGTAAGGAAAACACACCCACTCCAGAAAATCAACACTTTCCCTCCTTCCTTCTTGCCCCTTCTGTCAGGTACCAGCCCCTGCTACATGGACAGCAAGGGTTTCCCACCCAGTTCTTTCAACTCATGCACAGTCTTCCCTGAAATTTACTCATGAAGACCTCCAAAGAATTGCATCACCAATTCTCTAGACATCCTTTGATCCAAAGAAGCTGACATCCAAATGATCATCACCCTGACATCCAAGATCAGTGACAGAAAGATCTCAGAGAAGAAGATCTTTCTTTTTTTACTCTTCATGGTTGGGTAAAGGACACTTACACTAGAGAGAACACTCTGCTTTACTTTGCCAACCGATCTACAAGTTAAACTTAATCAGAAGCGTCATCACAGACTCAGTGGTCTCCTTGGTAACAATATGAAGGTTAGTGAGACTGGGTCGTGGATGCCTAGATATTTAGTCGCACATTTTCCTAGGAATGCCCAGGAGGGCATTTCTGCAAAGAATGATTATTTGTATGCCAGGTACAAGTGACAGCAAAGGATGTCAAGACTGGTCACTGCTCTCAGACCATATACAAAGGTTTCCCAACTCCAGAAGGTCATGGTAGGTGGTGTAGTCTCAACTATGAGGGGCAGAAGTAAATCTGGAGAACCCTAGTAGTACATTTTTATGAAAATTGCCTCAAGACTGAATTTTTGAAAGACCTCATCAAATAATTAATCCTCCTTGAAAAGAGGAGACCACTGAAAAATATGTACTTAGCCTGTTTTCCTGTTGTGTACTCAGCCTGTTTCAGTTTAACCTACACTTAAGAAAACAATGTAACCAATCTTACTATGCCTTTGATTTCTCATGCAATCAGCTTTCACAGCCTAAGCTAAATGCACAGCTTTAATCTGAGTCAGTTCTCCTCCATGTCCCTGACCCAGAGGAATGTATGTGCACACTATACACATTATTCACTGAAAACTGCTAACAAGCTGGGGTCAGGCTTAAACGATAAATACCATTTGTCATTGCAAGCAATATGGATCCAGGTTCATAACATCTGTTTGAAGGGTTGTTACCTACTCTGGGTCGTTTGGGATCAATAAAGTGACTTCCTCTCTGGTAAAACTTTGTTAGTGATTTCTGGAAAGAATTTCTCATTCCTCGCCTGTGCCATGTTTTCTGTGCTGTTCAGAAAAGCCTGTTGTTAGGAACAGCCAAACATGGGGACAGTTACAACAAAGAAGCACAGAGTTAGACACAGAACAGATATAAGCAGCAGAAACAGACAGATCAGACACATGTAACATGCATGATAAAGACAAGCCAATAACCACAAACTATAGACAGATGGCAGGCACAAGGAGAGAAGTGACGAATCTACTTTTGATCAAATTAGTCTAAAAGGAAGTTCTTTGTTTACCTTCTTTAATGGGATTTTAGTGTCCTCTGAGGCTATCTTTAATGCATTGATTGACCCAATGACTGAGAACTACTGCTCAGTGTGATAGCCCGTGCTGGTTGGTTACCCCTAAATCAGAGATAACAGAAGGGGAAGAGACCACGATTATAAGGTAACCTAGTAAACATCATCCGATAAGCATACAACAGCAAGGGTAGTGTAAATACAGTGGGGGTGCTGATAGAATGAGAGTGGTGTCTCTCAGTGGGGTGGGTGGGGTCAGGGATGATCTGTCTAAGGAGTGCATTAGTCAGGGTCACAGAGACAGTGAAAGTAGGAAGGCAGTTAAAGCAGAGAGAACCCGGGCAGTAGGAGGAAAACTACTGTAAACTTGTGAAAACTGTACAAAAGAATGGGAACTTGAAAAATCCTGAAGGAAGGGGTTTCAGTGACCGGCTACTCGTGATGGGACCCAACCTAATCCCATCTCTCATTTTCATAGAGGAGAAAACGAGTGTTGAGAAGTTACCTGCTCAACTAAAGAATTACCTAGTGTATAAGTGGATGGCATGGCTGTTCCATTGTACGGTCAAGGGAATGGTTTTCATTGTAGATACGAGGGAGAGAGCAGCCAAAGACAACTGGAAGAGTCCAGAGAAAGGAGAGAAAGTAGCAGACTGAGCATGGCCAACAGGCTGGACTAATTCAGAAAAGAAGCAGGGTCTAAGTAGAGGACTCAGGGGGTGGAGCAAGAGATGAAGACAAAGAGGAGCAAGAGAGCTCACAGCTAAAATAGGAGGTTATAAGGAGAAGTGGGAGCTGTGGGGAGGGACGCTCATAAGCTGGAGAAGTTTAAGATAAGGGAGGAGGTGAGAAAAAGTAGGTAATTGTGATCTGAGGGAGCTTGGAGAGCAACATGCACTTTACTATGGTGAGAGGCATCACGAGTAGCCATCTGTCCCCTCTGCCAGTGGCAAGTGATATGGCTCTTTTGGTAGAGGCGAACTGGCTTCAGGAGTTCCTGAGGCATTTGCCTAACTGCCTGTTTTGGGACTCATTGTGTTCCCTGGTACTACCCACTAGTGCAGGCTGCGTGAAATTGCCAGACCTTCCAAGGAGTCCCTCAACTCCTGGTGTTTCAAGGTTCTGTCTTGTTCCTGACAGTCATATTTCTTCCCTTAAAGAGTTCTCAACGAGACTCTTTAATTCTGTGTGTACATTGAAAGCTGAGTACTGCTGAGTCCTGCTGCAGAAGCTGACACACAAGAAAGAGGCGAGGCCAAGGAGTTAGCTGTGCCTGACAACCTGAGTTTGGTCCCTGTACCCCACAGGACGGACCCACAGGTTGTACTCTGACCTTCATTCATGCACCATGGCATGCTCACCCCAACCACATCCCAGTCCACCCTGCATATGCACATGTGTGTATGCACACATAGTAATAAATCCATTTAGAAGGAAGAAAGAAGAGAGGCTAGATCAGGTTGGGGATGTAACTCAGTTGTGCTTGCTGACAAGTACAAGGCCTGGTGTTCACTCCCCACCACTGTGTAGGCATTGTGTCACACATCTGTAATACCAACAGTTGAAGGGTGTAGCAAGATAATCCTAAGTTCAAAGTCATCCCGGGCTACAAAGGGAATTTTAAGCAGCCTGGTATACATGAGACCCTGTGAGAAAATAAAAGAGAAAGGAAAGAAGGAAAAGGAGAAGGGAGGTAGGGCTTGAGAGATGGCTCAGTGGTTAAGAGCACTGACTGTTCTTCTAGAGGTCCTGAGTTCAAATCCCAGCAACCACATGGTGGCTCACAACCATCTGTAATGAGATCTGATGCCCTCTTCTGGTGTGCCTGAAGACAGCTACAGTGTACTTATATATAATAAATAAATAAATCTTTAAAAAAATAAAAGGAGAGGGGAGGAGAAGGGAGAGGAAAAAGAGGAGGAGGCGGGGGAGGAGGGAGGAGAGAAAAAAAGAGAGGAAATAAAATCAGGCTCACATGTTCTCATATTCATCATTAGACAAGAAAATTAAAACAGCTCAGACCTAGTAAAGACAGATGGTCATTCACAGGCGGAGCTCACCCACAAATATGCTTTACTTGACCATACAATATTTCTCAATGTTTTTAAAATTTACTGCTACTGTTTAAGAGTTGGGTTTATTTGTAACAAATTCCCTAGAGCTACTGTCCTCGGCCCACCTGCTCACCCTGCCTGACTCCTGAAGTGACGGGTAGTATTCATAGCCTAGGGTCCTGCAGACTGGCAGCACATGTCCCTCGCCCTGCTTTGCCCCACTATAGCCTTTCAAAGACCAGTAAATGACAGCCTTGGAGTGACCATGGATTCTCCTGTCTGCATGACAGAACCTGGTCCTGTGGTTACTCCTGGAGACTGTAGTCTCCGCTCTTTCCTGCTGCCCTCTTTTCGGACACAATTCTCTATGTCTGTGTCCCTTTGAAAGGTGTACATTCAGAGTCATGCACAGTGCTCCCAGATATACTTACCGATATAGAAGATTTAGAGATAGATATCTTCATATTTATGAACCATTATTTTCTACTTGGCATCTAAACCACCAAGCACGATGATAATTCAAATTGAAAGAAGATTTGTAGCATATGAAATTAATTCTTTCCCTTGAAAACAGCAAAACAGAATGGACTCCAGAGAAAACAGAACATCATTTCCTGAGTCTATACAGAGGCACATCTCTAACAATGTGAGAGGAATGACAAGCATCTTGAGATTGTTTTCTGTTTATAAATGTAAGCAGAGAGAAGCGCCTAAGGAATCTACTTATAAAATCTTATAAAATGTTGCCAACATAACAGCTGGATGGAGTCATAGCCTGTTCTATCTGCTTCCAGAGTTAATCCAGGTGTGTGTGTGTGTGTGTGTGTGTGTGTGTGTGTGTGTGTGTGTCTCCCTTATGATATTAAAACCTCACAAGTAGAAAGCAAGAATCTTAGAAAACTCTCTAGCTATAAAACTTGAAGCACTGGGGACTTTCTCCATCTGCCTCTGGCTATTGGGAGCTCTTGGGGAAATTGGGAACCACCGGGGTCCTTACGGTTCTTATTGTGCAATGGAATTGTTTAATTAGTGTCCACTAACCAGGGCAGTGTATCCAAAACAAATGTTCTTCCTGTGCTACCTCAATGATCCTCTGAGCTATTGAGAGTTCAGTGTTCCTCTGACTGAAGTAGTTTCTCAGTTAACCTTGGGTCAACAGAAACATTTGCAATCCATTGTAGGTGTGGTGTGTTAATTGTAACTTTAATATGCACCGAGATAAATGTCAAAGAATTAAAAATCTAAGCTGTTTTTGTCGCATACTCCTTAAAGTCATTTTTATAGAGTTTTACATTTGTACATATCTTCTTAGAAATACTACCCTTTGGGTTCACTGATGCACTCCAAGAAGCCCCTAAAATTGCATTCAAATTATATGTGTATGTTTCAGGGAGGTCAGACCAATTCCATGTGCTTCTCGGTGGGCTTCTCAGTGGGCTTCTCAGCGGTCCGCAGCATCCATTAAGAACCCAAGCCATTAGTTCCAGGGGGATCTCAAAGGACCCATCAGGTCCTTTTATGGAAGCAACTGAGTAAGAAAGGACCATAGCTTCTAAACACCCTGACTTCAGCCCTTTTTTTTAAGCAAATTTCCTCCCATTTCCCCTTTTAAACGTGGCTAAGGACATACTGTTCATTTAGTCGGTGGGTGAGAATGGAGAGAGGCTCTCCTGGACAGAGCCTGGGAACTCAACAGGGCACAGCCTAATCTTGGCTCCATCTTTGTCCCAGACAAGATTGTCTTTGACGCATTGGAATGGCAGTGCCCTGGGGAAAGGAGAGAGATTTTTACTTCAAGTGACCTCTAGAATACTTGGCAAACACCCCCAATACCACGCTCCTACAGAGAACAGCTTGGGCAGATCCATTCCTCTTCCTTTTCCAAAGACTTGGATGTTCAGCTCCACAGGATGATTGCAGAATGAATTGTAACATACATCTCCACCCAGAACTTCTTGCCTGGTAGACCCTGCCTGCTGTGTGTCCACCTCCCTGCTTGGCAGCTCCCTGAATTGCCCTGTGTCCAGCCTGAATTAATAATAATGGCTTCATTGGCAAACCTATTAAAAAAAAAAGACAGGCCTTCTCTAGTCCTGGAAGGAATACATGCACATATCAATAAGAATGCAACAGATTGGGCTGGAGAGATGGCTCAGCAGTTAAGAGCACTGACTGCTCTTTCAGAGGACCCGAGTTCAAATCCCAGTAACCACATGGTGGTTCACAACCATCTATAATGGGGATCCAATATTGTCTTTTCGCGTGTCTGAAGACAGCAAGCAACAGTGTACTCACATGCATCATATAAATAAATAAATTTTTTTATAAAAGAATGCAACAGATTCTGAATTAACTTTGCTTTTACCCTACCATAGCCAAGTTTCCTTAGAATGGGTAGAGTTGTGCTCAGAGCCTAGTCCAGAGATGGGTTCAAATAGTAATTGTTAAGTATGTGACAACTGTTGAATAAAGGAAAGCCAACTACTGTTCAAGTCAGTTGTACAAGCCATTGTGGGTGTGATGATCAAGGAAAGCTCCCTAGGGCAGGTAACAATGAATGAAACCATGACCTTTGCAACTAGGAAATTATACTATCCTGCAGTGGAGCACAGGGTTCGGAGTCTGGCTCCAGGTGATGTGTGAATTCAGACACTGTCAAGGGCTAGGTTTTTCTCTGCAGACATTTCTTAACTCCTCTGAGCCTGAGCTGCTTTGTGTACAAAATAAAAATAATAATAGAACATACCTGTAAGTATTAAATCACACACACACACACACACACACACGCACGCACGCACGCACACACACACACACACACACACACACACACACACACACACACACACTCACACAGCATAGATCTCAGAGCTTCTGTGCTTGTTCTTCAGGGTGGTCACCACCAGCATCTAGGAAAGTAGGAACCACAGACAGAAAGTTGAGGAGACAATGCCCCAAGGGAGAACCAACTGGCCTCTGGTTTCTACAGTGAGCAGCTCACCTCAGTGACTGCCAGGAAGAAGTTGTACTCTTCCTGCAGACCTCAGAGTAGCACAGCAGACAGAGCATCACCCACAGCCTCTTAGAAGCATCGATCCTAATCAGCCAGGCTGGCCCATCTCACCTGTGATCTGGTTCAGCGTCTCTGTCCACGAAGGGACAGGGTCTGCAGATATGACTGTCCCAGCATCTGCAGGGCCTGGACACAATCTCCTGTGGCTTCATTTCCTTCAGGAAGAGTTAGACAAGGAGTTTCTACAGCTACAGTGGACAAAGGACAAAGGAGCCCTCAGGAGGACCTGTCAGAGCTCTTTATGAACTTTTGCTTCTAGGTGAGGCCCTCTAGGTCTGAATATCTCTAGAGTTGGCATCTCCCAGTTACAGGTTCAGGTGGGTACGGATAGCCATTCCTTACATGTTTATTATCCCCATGCCATCTGAGTCTCTATATTGTCTTTGCCACATGGATCACCACCTGATGTCATTAAGGCAATACTTGCCACCTTGTAAACACTTAGTATTTGCCCAGATGTTGGGGAAAGTGCATGATGATAAAAATCTGGCGTGTACTTTCAAACGGTGTAAGTTTGCCTCTCTGACTAGGGACACAGACAAAGGTGTCAAGGCAGCGAGAGGCATTTGAGATAGTACTTGAGTGTCACCTCAACAATTAGAGTGAAATTTCCCAAGCAAGGCTGAGCAACAGAGTATTGCAAAGCACCAAAGACTGATAGTGTTGAGATTTGGGACTCTAAGAGCGGTTGAGAATTGGGAAATGCAGTTCTGACTGGCTGGGGTTGGAGGGATCTGGAAGTGTGAAAGGGAATTACAGGTTACTATGTTGGGAGACACTTCTCCATGTCACAGAGCTTTGAAAGTGACTGCCCAGGAGTACCGAGTGACTGCATTTATATCTGTATTCAGCCATCGAAGCTCTGGACAGTGATGAGATCTAACGAGTGCTTCCAGGGGAACCTGCCAGGACCTGATGTGCACATCCGGGATGGGTAGGAGGCTGAGATCTGAAGCCGGGATCATGGAGCAAGTAGAAACACAGCTCAAAGTATCCTTAGATATAACCTTAAATCCACAGGCAGGCAAGAGCCAGAGATGAGGTCATTATGGCCACAAAGTTGAATGAAAGCATGAAAGAGGGGGTAGTGGTGCTGCCTGCCGCAGGGGCAGAGAGGTCAGGAGGGGGAGGAGCAGGAGGAAGTAGGTACACAAGGAGAATCACGTTAAGGCCCGACCTTGTCAGGACTCGGATTTCCCACTGGGTGAACATTTATGGATATACAAGAGGCAAAGTCCTGAGGAAATCTGGAAGCATAAACTTCAACTCCCAATGTGAGTAACTGCTGGAAACCTTTTAAGAGTCACATTTAGGGATGCCGACTCCATGGAAGGAGTCTACACAGGCCTGGGACTCACGTGATCTCCACCGTTGCGTAAACTGCCTTTTAGTGTGTAGTGTGTGTGTGTGTGTGTGTGTGTGTGTGTGTGTGTGTGTGTGTCTGTGTGTGTGTCTGTGTGTGTGTGTGTGTCTGTGTGTGTGTGTGTGTATGTGTGTGTGTGTGTGCGTGTGTGACTTTGGGCAATTCTTACCTCATCAGAGCTTCTGCTTTGCCATCTGCAAGTAGGAATGACAACATATCTACCTCACGGTGGCTTTGTGAGACATAGTATGTGTATGTGAAGCCCTCAACTTGCTATCTGCCAAACAGAGAACTCAATGTATACTGATAATTATCAGCTCTATGCTGTTACTTTATGGAAGGCTGAGGTTTAAATTAGGAACACATATAGAGTCCAAGTAGAAAGAGAAACAGCAAGGACCATTCTCCACCCAGAAGCAACAACAGCTATCCACATTCTGCAAATTACTGACAGAGAGGAATGACCACACCTTGCAATTTTCTAAAGAAAACGGAAATCTAGAAATTTTTTTTTGAGGATGAAATTCCAATTCTGTAAGTGTTAACTCTGGATTTAAATTACAAAGAAATGTGGGCCAAACAGAACATATCTGGGGAGTGCTGCCTAAGGTTACTGTGGTGGAATCCAGATTAAGGCAAGCTTCCAGCAGGAGGAGAAGCAGCTTTAGTTAGGTCTTAGGTGACTTTGAAAGATAAAGCTGCCCGTGTCTGGGGTTAGGAAGTCTGGCCTGAGTGGTGTTGGGGGGGTCATGTTTTCAAGGGGTCCAAAGATGGATGAACTGGGCAGCAGGGAGAAGTTTCAAGTGCAGAAGACAAACAAGAGAAGTGGAAAGGTTTAGCAGAGACAGAAACCAGTTATCTGACCTGTTAATCCACTGACTAATTAATCCACTTCACAAACATAGAGGTTTAACCAGAACAAGTTGTGAGGTTGGGGAACAGAGTCAGAACTGGCCTGAGCATGTGTCTGTCACCCCAGCCTCTAACTTCTTGAGCCCCCAAACCATGGGTCAGAATCTGAAGCCAGATCTCTAAGGGATAGAGAACGGCACACGGAAGCCAGAGTATTAATCAGGACAGCCAGCAGGTGCAGCGCATCCTGCCAAGGGAGTTAGACATTTCAGGGCCTATGTCTCAGAGACGGGAAGGTCAGCGCACGTCTGGCGAGGACTGAGAAACTCTGCTGATACTGGGAAGCAGGAAAGAGAGCGTTTGTTTTCCTTCACTTTGTAGGGAATATAAATGCTCTGATTACTTTCTCTTTCCGAATACATGTATACTATGGCTTCGAGTTGCACAGCACTCCAGAAAAAAGACATTCTTCGATCTTTTCTCAGCAGCAGATCTTTTCCTTTAAAATAACATCTTCCCCTAAGCCCCAACATATGGAGTATAGTTTGTAAATAAGTGACTGGCATACTCTTCATCCAGTTGAATCTTTGCTTTGGACGGTATATATATTTTTTAATTGTAAAGCCCTCAGACATGCCTAATAGGAAACTAGGATCCTTTGAAGCTTGTTTGGAACCAATTAGTGTGATGAAGAACCATTACCCTCTCCCCCAGTGTGAGAAACACACAACCGGATCATCTCTTGGCAAATTATTGACAGCTGTGTATAGGTGGTATCTTGCATACTAGGAAAAGACACGTGGTGTATGAAATATGAGAGCCTTGTGTTTGCCTGGGCTCTGGAAACATTAGCCCAATTACATGAGCCAGCATGACACTGGAAGAGAGTCTTCTTACCAGCAAAAGCATAGGTTCTAATTGTGGCTGACACTTCCCTTGAAGATCTTTAGAGGAAAAAGTGCTACTTACAAAGAGTAGGGATCATTATGTGAGACTCTAAAAAGAGGAGAGAAGGCTGAGCTTTTATAGGCCATGCTCCATGCCCTGCAAGGATTCTGGAAGGGTCCTTCCTCTTCCTGGGCTACAGACTCTCAAACCATACTGGAGGGATGCTGTACCCCACAACCAAAGCCTAACACTGTTTTTGCGGACTATGGCCAGATACTGTAAGTATATTGTTAAAATTCATGGGGAAGGGAAGCTAAGAAACAATCCAACTGCAAAACCAAATGCCAGTCAGGCCTTGGTCAGCCACCAGAATTGCTTTGGTCCTAGTGGCTGGATCTTTGCATCAGCCCACCAGCCTTCAGCATCTATTGCTGCTTCCTTTGATCATGCTCTTCTAGCCCAGCCTTCTCTTACTGCTTCCCAAACTAAAAGGCTTCATTGGTCCAGGCAGCCACCATCCACACAGCACAGTGCTACTTTCTGCAGGATAGAGCATTCACACCTCACAGGCTGCCTGCTAGCCCATAGCTAGCTGTCTCTGGGTCAAGCCATTACTCGGTACCACCAAGATGCCAAGGTCAGATCAGATCGTGCCAAGAGTACAGCTGTCAGGACTGTCCACAGATAGGGAGCAGGAGAGCAGGCTTTTGGCATGACTTACTTGCTATGACTTCAGGAATGAGAAAACCAAATGTCCAAAGAGATAAAGGCTCCATGAGTCTGAAGGGACAGACGTTTCAGAAGAACATTCTTTCTTCTCTCCAATTGATGACAAGAGTTGGGCACGGAGAACACGCTAGCCAGTGAGCCCGAAGAAGGTTAATCCGACTTTACCCCTCTGTGTGAATAAGAATGATTGTGAAAATAATGCCTCCTGAAGGGAGTCGTGAGGGTTAAGTGAAATTCCAAGTATAAAGCCTTTAGCACATGGCCTCGCATGAGCAAAAGATAATATTTAGTTTAAAAGGAAAGAAAGAAACCTACAGAGAGTTCTCCTTCTCAGAAAATGTCCTCAGAGGAGAACAGAACAACATTGCAAGAGGAAATCCAAGTTCTGGGGAAACATGAGATGTTAATGTTGCTCTCTAAGTGTATGAGCTAGATGTGGATCAAAGGTGACGCGTAGTGTGGTGGGTAGCAGGAGTAGCTCCGGTTCTAGGGGCCACCAGGGCAATGGGTCCTACTCTGTGCTTCTGTGGCCGATGCTGTAGCTGCAAGTCAGGAAGCAAAATTCAATCAACTGACCCAGATTCAAGAGAGGCTGGAGATTTTTGTTTTCTCTTTCTTGTTAAGTAAATTTACTTAGACAGATACCACAGCAGTATCGGTGAGGCCAGCTAGCATACTCTGGGCTTAGTCCTGTGCAGTCTGGAAGAGGCCATCAGTTACAAATAGGCAGAAGACAGTCCTAACACCTCCCCTGTTCTTGAGGGTGATATTCTTATAAATGTATCCCCTAAACAGTACATCATTACTCTCCCCATTCTCCCTCTATTAAATATTTAAATATTAAGTGTTTAATTACATTTTCAAAGATTAAACATTTAGTATTTAAACATCTCCTCACATCTCTATTTCCCACCCTGGCCAACCCTAAGTCCATTTCCACCTAGTCTGACTGATGACTTCGTCCAATCTGAGCTGTAACCTTTTTCATTCAGACTGCCACATCATCTGACCCCCAAGGCATGGTCAGCTTCAACAAAGCTGACAAAGTAAAGCTGATGAAGTCTTCTTTGTTTCACTCACTGCTGAACCCCACAGTTAGTTGGTTTATTTACTTGTTTGTTTGGCGATAGTGACTCTCTTGTAGCTGAGGCTGCCCTTGAACTTGCTTTGGAGCCAAAGATAACCTTGATCTTCCTGTCTCTACCTTCCCAGAGCTGAGTGTATACTCCCACACCCAGTTTATGCACTGCAGGTAATTAAATCCAAATGCCCGGCACTAGACCCCAGCTTTCAAGACAGAACCCCAAACATAGCAGGTTCTCAGCAAGTGTTTCTGGACAGGGGAGGAAGAGGAATTTGTATTGGAATACAGTTTTCCTTTGTCCTGATTAGCAAAACCTGTAGTCAAAAAAGTTATTAATGGTTAAAATCCAGAAGCCAGCCTGCTGCAGAGGAAAAGAACTAGAAGAGCGAGATACCTCCTTTGTTCCTGCAAAGGTCCCTGTGCAGTATTCTCTGAAGAGGAGTGAACACTGGAGAACTTGGAGTTGAGAGTATGGCTTCTTTCGGTGGTGGTCTCTGCCACAGAATTTCTCCTATGCTCTGGGCCTCACACACTCCCCTTGCCCAGCTCTGCCACCCTGGACATTGAGGAATTCTCCTGAAATATCCCCTCCCCGACTTCTGTACCCAGGAAGTGTGTGACTTTCAGGAACTGTCAGTTGTCCAAGAAATCTAAACAAAGAACAAAAAGCACACTTGGCTCTTTGAAAGGGAAGGAATCTCAACACAGCTGATCAGGACACAAGACCCACTTGGAATTGAAACAGAGGGACCGCCACCACAAACCTTGGAGGAGGGAGGGTCCTGAGAAAGGGAAGAGATTTCCTGCAGCTTCTCAGACTTAAAGCCAGCCCAAGGCATGACCAGTGTCCCCAGAGGCCGAAGCTCTTGAAAAACAGCTCTGATAGCCAGCTGTGCCTTGGGGTATTCTGATTAATCCAATGAAAGACTCTAGACTGAGAGTCATAGGTGTCTTTTCCCGGTGCTATGAATGGAACATCTGGGGGCCTGAGCCAAGAGGGCATGACTTGCAAGTCCCTTCCTCTCCACAGGGTTCAGTGTCTCATTCCACACACAAGGGCTATATTTGAGCTGCTGCTGGGTTTATTTTTCCCTCTTTATTCCTTTAATCTCAGTGTTCTACACACACACACACACACACACACACACACACACACACACACACCCTCTGTACAAATGCCCCATTTTTGATAGCAATGTCCTCCTGACTATGGAACACCACCCCTATACGGAGATCAGGGATTTCAATCTTAGACAAGATCTGGGTGCAGAGGACAGGTCTTAGATAACACAGTGCATGGACACACACACAAGCATGCACACACATGTGCACCTCATGTGCTGTAGCAACATGACACAATGGGGCAAACTGCCAAGAAGGGCCCTAAGCCCTTGGTACGGGATGAAACCTGGAGTTGTCCCAATATGTGACTCCAGGGTACTAGGGGGATGCTTGCTGTCATTACCCATTAAGGGAAATAGGACTTTGGAGTCCACCTCAAGTGACTTTCAGGAGAACCAGATGGAAGAGAAGATTTGATGCTGACCCGTAACTTGTCACTCAAACCCTTAACTTCAAGACTCAGCCTGTTGTTGAACTCAGGGCAAATGTCAAACAATGGTGCTCCCTCAATATCTTGGATTGGAAACATTTTCATAACAATATACTAATGATGTTAACACTGTTGACTTATTTTTGTTGTTTTCAAGTGAATCCACAACTTAGTTACTAATGGTTTGTTCTGTTCTCTTGGGTGGCATCACTAGGTATAACCAGCAGAAACTGTTTATAGCCCTCAGTTTTTCTTAAAGAGGGAGAAAGTCCAAGATCCAACAAGTGCTGTAAATGTTTAAGAGATAGGGAGTAAAAACATGAAGAGCCCCATGCGCCATCCTGGGAAGTAGCAGTCCCATCGCTGGTTCATGGGAAGTGGTTGTCCCATCGCTGGTTCATGGGAAGTGGTTGTCCCATTGTTGGTTCATGGGAAGTGGCTGCCCTGTTGCTGGCTTTGTTCACCAGCTATGCCAAGAGATTTCAGGATTTCAGATTTCCACATCCAACCAGGAGCATAACTTGGTAATCGTGAAACTGACAAATTGAGCCTGTCCCAGAAATGATAACTGGACTATTGCTAAGTACCCCCAGGAGAACAATGCAAATAATCAGGGAGAAATATCCTGAAGAGAAGAAAATATCAAAATTATGATAGCCACTTTAGATCTCTGAAAGGTTATTGGATAAAATTCTACACAAAAAGATGTGATTAAATAGCCCCAAATCTATGCTTTTATACACAGCAGGATTTTTCTGCTGCTGCTACTTTCTTCTGGTTTTCTGATTATTCTTCCTTCTTAAGAATGTTGGTCTTGGTCTCTTTTCATTGCCTTGCTTTTTCAGGGTTTTCTGAGTTCTTGCTATTATATTTCTTCCCTCTTTCTCCCTTTCCCTTCCACCCTTCACTTTTCTCTTTTCATTACACACAATACATAAAACATATATTTTATTAATTTAGGTGTTTTCCTTTCTTTCCTTAAAGATGTGAATGTAAAAAAAAAAGAAGGAAGAAGAGGACAAGGAGAGGGTATGGGGGAAGGAACTGTTGTGGGGGCACTGGAAGGAGATGGGCTTGATATTGGAATGTAAATGAAAAAATAAATAAATGAAAGAATTAACTGCTTTTAAAAAATAAGCAGTGGCTTCTAGGAACAGCATTATGTTTTCAAACTTTTATTTTAGTCTATTGATTGCCTTCTGAGGCGGTAGGTTTCTGTATGGCCTCTTCATAATCCTTTGCTTACTTTCCTGCACAGACTTACACCTTCCTAGCTCTAGTTTCCCCTCTCTGCTCTCACCTCACTATGTTCTGCTAGCCTCCACAGTGGCTTTTTCTAGCTTCCTGACCTCCACATGTACTCCAAGTTAAATACATAAACCTAAAGATTCAAAGCAAGGTCCTACCTCTGAGAGAGTACTCTTAGCATTCATCTGAGTCTAGGTAGCCTTATTCAAATGTAACCCTCCCCCAGTTATATCTATTTAGCTGTAAATTTTATCATTCAACTCTTCCTTACAGTTAAATATAGTTCCACTGTGTGTATGTACTACATTTTCATTATCCATTCATCTGCTAGGGGAAAATCTAGATTGATTCCATTCCCAAGATACTGTGAGTACCTCCTTATGAGTTGTTGGTCAGGAAGGTCCAAAATGTCTCCCAAACAATACATGCTCTGACCATTCCACTTGGCTGCCTACCAGAAGTAGATGTTAAAATTTGGTCCCTGAAGATACCACAAATGTTAGTTATAAGATACAGAGAAATCAGGTTACAGTTGAGCTAGAAGCTTCCTCCCTGCTGGCTAGCTTTCATGGTACTAAAAGGTATTATGTTGACACTTGGCAGAAAAAAGTCAATAGTCCTCACCGGCTGTGAACTCTACAAGATACAATGCCAACCTGCCTTCAAGATATGCCCACCAGTGCAATAGTAGCACAACAGCTATGGGACTAACCAACTGCTCTAAAATTGAATCTGTGAACCTCTCCACTAAAGGGAATGCATAACTGTGGTACTCTAAACCTGATCAAAAACCCATGGCAAGGGAGGTCATACGCCCTAGGAGGAAGGGATCTTATGACTATTGCTTAGATAAATTGACTTGACACCAAACTAGCTCTTAAATATTTTTGTTTATAAACATAGGCAATGCTTCCTTTAACTTTAATAACATATCATTCTCTTTGCAGTAGATAGTGTGAATACAGAGATTCATGGTTTCGTTAGATGCTAATAGGAATAAGTGGTAGTTGAGCATCCATCCATAAAAAGGATATTTATGCCATCCTCTCTAAGGCTCAGTAAACATAACAGAAGAGGTTCTGGGAAGGACTGTATGAGCTAGAACACAAGAAGGAGAAGGGCTGTGAAATGCTATCTTCAGGGCATAACACAACCATTGCCAACATGATCTCACACCAGCTAAGTTTGCCTCCACTGGGTCTGCACAAGACTGGGCGTGTCAATCATGGATCAGGGAGAGGCTCCAGGGCGCCTCTACCACTCCCTGCTGAAATATTGGCTACTAATAGATTCTGTGACAGGGACAGCCATTGTCTTCAATTATTACCGATGATGAGCCCTACCAAGCTAAGATGGATTGCTTCAAACTGTAATAACACAACAGCCCTGATTGAAAACAGTGACACACACACACACACACACACACACACACACACACACACACACACACACACACTGAATGGGGAAAGGGACTTGTAGAAAGAAATGAGGAATGACAGGGTAGAAAGAAAGTAAGAGATGAGAGTAGTCAGAATACATTACATATACATATGAATTTGTCAAAGAATAAGACAATAAAAACAAACCACTGCTTTTGTTCCACCTGTTGCCTGATGTGTTGCTTGCTCAAGGTTGTCAGTGTTAGTGTCTCTTCATGTATGAGAAATAGCATCTCCTTCCTGCATAGGGAACAGGAAAGTTACCCTGGGCTTTGGACACCATCAGAAAAAAAGAAGTCACAAACTGCAAGTGAAGGTTCTATAAACAATGAATTAAAAATCGAATAGAAAATTGTAGGACATTTTCAAAAGAAGACTTGTAAGAAGAAGAAAAGTCTTCAATTAGGACAAGAATTTAAGGAAATTGTCTAATATAGAGAAAGTATGATAGTTTCCCCAGTGTTAATTAGAATAGGGAGGAAGTGAGGTGCCCTAAATGTGCAACAATAAATGAATGATGTATTTATGGGATGCTTATGCAATAAACTATCAAGCAACTAATGAAAAGAACAGAGAAATAATGTCAAGAAGAAATGCTAATTATTTTTTTAATAGCCTGTAATGCCAAAATCTATGTTGTGATTTACTAAATATCTTTTTTTTACTAAGTAGCTTCACGCAATAAAGCAAATACTAGGCATTCAGTGGTGGGCATGGCCTCTCCTTTATTTAGCCTAAATTCAAGTAGGGAATATGGGTTTCAATCAACTTATGTACAAAAAAACTTGTACATAAATCCTAATAAAGAAATATGAAGTTGTTTTAAAATTCTCTATAAAATATAAAATATTGATAACATGGATTTTAGATGATAAAACTATAATTAAAAATATCTTCATTGTTGGTTTTATGTTTTCCAAATTTTCTTGGTTTATAATACATTTAAAGTAGTTGTAGTGAGTAGGTGAGGGGGAAAAAATCTAAGGAAGGTACTCTTTTGCTTAATTTCTCTCTGCTCCCTTTCTATTTTTCATTAAAAAAAAAATGAAACCTCCTGCCCCATGACCAACACAGAAAACAAATGTAGGAAGATATCTTTGAATTTTCTTTATAAAGAACTAGATACAGTAGAAGATATCAGATCAACAAATTGACACGAACTTAAGAAAATAGATAGATAAACTGAAAATATAAACCTTAATTCAAGTATGTTTTCTCATTTATTTCTCATTTCCAACTTGTAAGATCAATTTTATTTATTGAATCCATTTTATAGGTGAACAAAGTGAGAGGTTAAATAACATCTAATAGGAGGGAGAATTCAAATCCCCATGGCCTGACTCCAAAGCCCAAGCTAGGGATAAATCATCAGGAAAGAGACAGAATTTATGAAAGGAGCCATCTAAGACCCCTCCATGGAAGTAGACTGTCCTAATTTACTTTCTATTGTTCTTTAAACATCTTTACCAAAAACAACATTCAGGGAGGGGGGATGGGCTTATTTCACTTTACAGCTTATGGTCTATCACGAAAGGGACTTAGGGAGGGAACTCAGGGCAGGAACCTAGAAGCAAGAAGTAAGGCAGTTGCTATGGAGATATGCTGCTTACTAGTGTACCCAGGCCACTTTTTTATTCAACCCAGGATCGCTTGCCTAGGGGTAGCACCACCCACAGTGGGTGCCCTCCCAAATCAACATTAAACCAGAAAATCCTCCCCCCTCAGACTTGTTTACAGGCCAGTGTGATGGGGATATCTTCCCAATTAAGGGTCTCACTTCCTGGATGGCTCTGGCTTGTGTCAAGTTGGCCAAAAACTAATCAGTGCTATCCTAGACCAAGAATGAGAGAAACCTTTCAGAAAGAGACAACCTTGTCCTCGGTCCTGAACTTGTAGTTATTCAAGAAGGCTCTATGAAAGGGCCTGGAGATGCCCTACAGAAACGGAGGATCAGTGGGGACAACTCGTGGAGTTGAGCAAAATGGAAATTAGGCCAGAGACCAAGTAAGACACAAATCACAGTTTTGTGCCTTAAAGCTCAGCCAGGGCATTTGATCTTCATCTTGAGACTTCTACAAGTTGCCAGACTTTGCAAGGAGGAACACCTTGGGTCCAACTTTCCCTTTATGAAATAAAATGCAAGCAACTTAGTAGAGAATAACTGGGAAGAAGGGTAACTGGAAAGAAGGGTAACTGAAAGCCAGGAAGTCAATGGGGAGGCCATTGGAAGAAATCAGCAACTGATCCCAGAGACATTTTGGAAGCTGACAGAAGTAGTGATTGAGAATGAGACACGAGGGAGGCAGAAGTTAGGGGCTCACATGATGCTCAAATATTGTGCTAATCAAGGTACCAGTCTTTGGCAGAGGGATTTTAGGAAGAATCTCATTTTGTGGAGATAGTTTCTCTCCTTAGAACAAATGGGGTTTGAAACATCTTTTGACACCTGTGGCAACAGTAAAATGGTAGATAAAACAGTATGATGCTTAAGCAAGAGAACTGGGGTGCCTCCCATCGATATCTGACCCATAGATATGGATGAATCCCCCCTGGGTAAGGCACATAGCAAGAAGAAAAGGATTCTTGGGGCAGAATCTAATGGTCAGACAGACTAGAGTAAAAGAAATGAAAATATTAGAAAATGAACAGCAGCTGTAAAATCTCTATAGAGGAAGAATGTGGTGCTGTCGGGGAAACCTAACAATGAAGGAAGGCGTGCTCAAGGGTAAGGACCTGCTCTCTGAGTATAGAAACAAGAAAGTTATTGGCCACCATTGGGAAGCCAGCTTCAGTGACAAGGTTAGAACAGACATCAGACTATAAGCCAATGGTAGGAATGAGTCAAAGTCAGCACACTCAGGTGCACAGAAGTCCAGCTGAGAGAGTGGACGCTGCTGGAAAACCTGGGCTGAGTGCTGGCTCCTTTCCACCATAACTATGCTATTAAATTAACTTGATTGGTTCTCCTTGCATGTACTAAAGTGGATGCTTGACATGAGAGCCCACCAAGCTTGTGAATTCTTCTGATTCCTCTAAGTTCATAGAGACCCTCACTGTATTATACATTTTTTAAAAGATTTCTTTGTAAGTATGTGGATACTTGTGTGTGCCTCTTTGTATGTGCGTGCATATATGCAGAGGCCAGAAGAGTTCATCAGATCTCCAGGAGCTGGAGTTAAAGGCACTTGTGAGATGCCCAGCATGGTTGCTGGGAACTGAACTGCAGTCCTCTGAAAGAGCATCAAGTACTCTTAACCATCTCTATAGCCTTCACTATATTATATCTAGATGCCATGAAGCTACCAATGACCTACTAATCCTATACAATTACAAAATCACTGATATTATGATCTAATAATCTCTAACATTGGCTGATCATTGATTATGTATCACACATATAGCAACTCCACGAGGTAAAATTTGCTCATCTTACATAAACAGAGTCCATGACTCAGAGAGATGAGATAGCTTGCCCATATTCAGATACAAGTAACCATTACAACAGGTGGTTTCATTCTCATTTGTCTCAAGGATAGATGAAAAAAAAATTGAAAGTGTCTGGGAAGAAACTATGGAACCATTCTATTATTGTGGTTGTGTTTCTGTTCCAGAAACTTCACCCGGCATGAAAGAAGAAGAAACTGCTATCTGGGTTCTCTCGGTGTCTTTTCCCAAGGGCTCAGAAATAAGCATGGCCTTCCCTGAGCCAGTTACTTTAGGTCTTATGGACTCCAACCAGTTAAGCATATTTCTTGAAATTCTAGTTTTCCGAAGGTTGAATCATAGAGAAGAGTAAAGTACTCCAGAAGACTACTGGAGAGTAGGCAGTGCAAAGACTGCCCTGCAGACAGTCTTGCAATTTGAGTTCATGTCCGCAAAGGTTTATACAACTCTATGGAGTTCTTCAGACACATTATCTCTTCATCTCCATGGCGAGTCTACAGTAGACAAAGTGGTCATGGCCCCCGGATCTTTGCACACACACTGTTCCTTCCTGTTGGAACATTCCGTCTCCTTCTTTCTCTGTGTTATTACATTGTAATCCAGGTTATCATTTCCTATGTTTTGATCTTCTTGGCTCAAAGGAAGGAGAGTAGTCAGAGTCTTAAACAAATACCTTTATTTGGTTCAGGATTAAATGAGCTGATGACCTGTGTCTCTCCTTAGGGCAAAGAAACAGAAATATTAGCCCTTCCCTGGCTTCCTAGGCATACCAGAAATACTCAAGGATAAACTACTTGGAGGTTTAAAAACCTGATACCAGTCAACTTCAGTGAGGGGAAGATTCACTGTGATTGTAAAGGAACACGAGAGTGAGCTGTTACCCAACCTGGGAAGACACTGTGAAAGGAGACTTCTGGAAGGATCAGAAAAGGAATCATGGTAATCAGAAAAGTCAGGCACTCACAGCCACCAGTGGGCTCACAAAAGAGAAGTAGGGGAAGGAAACATTGCCTGTCAAAGGTTTCCACTCAGGGTTTCACAAACAAGTTATGGTGTAGAGGGCCGCAATAACATTCGCCACCACAAGATGGCGCTGGCTTCCACTGCGCCCCACGTGGAAGGCCGAGATAGTTTTGCCATTACAAGATGGCGCTGGCCTCCACCGCGCCAGCCGACTTCCTTTCAGGAAGTTAACTGTGTGCGCATGTGCAAGAGTGCCTTCGTGCCAGGTCTTTGCCCACTCCGGGGCGTGCCTAATGAGATCATGGGTAAGCAACCAATCAGGTGTGGATGCACCACACTAGGGTGTACATAAGCTGCGCCATGCTGGCGCCCGGCCGCCCTCTCTATTATTAATAAATAATAAGCATTTTGGCTACAGAAGGATTCGTGTGTTCCCGCGTATTCTTGCTGGCGAGAGGTCGAGTGGGACATTATGGGACCTGGAGTTGCCTGTAATCAAGAGGAAACACTACAGGCTATGTTTTACCAGAGAGCACTGTGCCTATCTGTCATTGCCTCTCAATCCAATGACCTGCCCAGGTAACCAAGGCCACTTCTCACATCTGCCCTCCAGAGCTATACAAGTTCCTCCTTCACACCAGCCTGGGGCATAAAACCAAACACATGTAGTTAACACACTAAGCTAAGTTGGTGTAGCCAAAACCCAAGAATTACCCATGAGCAGTAGAAGGCACTCTAAGGGTTAACCCGCCCAGGAGGGATGTTGAGCAGAGTCACCACCACAGTACTCACACCTCCTGTCTACCCAGTTTTCGTCATGCTCCATGCTCCCCAGCCTTGATATCTCAGAAAAGGGCTATTTCCCCCCTCATCCACTCCACAGTCACTTCCCTGGTCTTGATGCCTGAATGACATTCAAGCCCCACTTGTACCCTACTCTTTCTGATTCATGCATCTCTTGCTCTTGGCAATTCTTCTGCTAGAATGAGCCTTTGATTTGAGTGTAAATGTCACTTCCTTCTGAAGATTTTTTTCTGGAATTAGCAAAAATCAAGCTAGATACCTTACCGATTTGTTTCTCTATTCTAGTACTTATGACACTTCAGATTTTATTTATCTCTTTTCCTCTCCATCTTCAACAGCAGCATCTGGTACATAGGAACTCAATAATTTTTGAATAACTTATACAAACATTAGTGAGTGACTGTCTCTCCACATTCAGTCTTCCTCTGACAGTGTCATGTGATACATTCAAAGTGTATATTTGGAAATCTCATCTTCAGTTGTTTGCCATGAGCGATGGAAAGAATTCAAAGTTCTTGTCTCATCTTTCAAGGTCCATGACATGTGGTTCCAGTCTACTCCCATGAAACATCTATCACTATTTGTCCATGTGAATCCCATGTTTCTTCTAATCAAGAGCAATTGTTTGCAAAAATAATTTTCATGATATAAATTTAAGAGGTTGGGCTTTGACCCCCAAACTATATCTATTAATACATACTAAATATACTGAGCTTTTATTTATTTTTTGAGCATATATGTTAGGCATTGTTGAACATGTTTTAAGTATTTTGTCTTACTGAATTAGCCCATAATATCATTTTCATCTCTTTCTTAAAAGCATGAAAAAAAAATCAAAGTTCAGAAAGTCACTTGCCAAAGTCACACAGTTCATAGATAATGTCTCTAAACATGTGTATTATCTGATTCCAAATCAAGAGTCTAACTGGCCCATTATACCACATCCTCCTGTAAGAACTTCTCAGTAACTGTAGAATCATTTAATCACATGCTTGCTAAAAACCTTATTGTTTAGGTTACCGTGCTTGAATCCTTAAAACAGCTTTATAGAGCTGGGTGTGATAACTCACATCTGTAGTCCCAGTACTCAGGAACCTGAACTAAGAAGATAATCAATTCCAGTCCAGTATAGACTATGAGAGACTTCAGAGCCAGTTTGGGATAAATAACGAAAGCCTCTCTTAAAGCAAGCAAGCAGATTAAACCACAATAGAAACAAGATTCAGAAAGACAAAACGTTCTGTTGTGAGTTTCAGAGTCAAAGAGGACAGACCCAAAAGCTGGAGTCTGGACAGAATCTAGAGCTAGAACAGTTAACCACACCTCTCCACTGCTCCTGATCTGAGTCACCAATTGGTGGTACTGGGATGGGGACACCTTGCCTGAGAGTCTTTTTTCAAGAACATCAAGAAAACTGAGAGAGCCCCAGTTGGAATCAACTCTAACCTGTTGACCTGCACATCTCCATTACAAAATCTGTTTGTCTCCTCTGAATAGAAACTGTCCTAGGCCATAGTGTGATTAAGAGCAAAATTTCACTCATTGGACAGCAGGGAGTACATCCAGCTCCTGTTTCCTCACGCTGTGCTTTCTGCCCATTAAAATCCAGCTGTGTTCTATGGGCCCTGGGGACATTTGCTTCCTGTTTTCTAAGAATATAAAGAATTGTGACTCAGAGAAATATCATGCCTACCTTCCAAGAGCTTCGAAACAAATGGTGCTATTGCCAATAGGAACACTGCAAGCATTAGACAAAGATTCCATGAAAACAAACTCGAAAGACTTTTCATTCATGGACATGCTGTAGCCAGTGTGGTCCTGGATGCTAGACAGGTAACTTGCATAGGTTCTAGAGAAACTGACACCTTCTTAAAGAAGACCGGGTTTTAGGAAGGGCTGAACAGGCAAGAACAGCAGCCCATCTACCCAGAGATGAAACGTTGAATGGATCTGAAACACAACACAAAAATACTTGGAGACAAATAGTGAGCATCAGGTTGAAGAATGGAGGGGTTGGGGATTTAGCTCAGTGGTAGAGCGTTTTGCCTAGCAAGCGCAAGGCCCTGGGTTCAGTCCCCAGCTCCGAAAAAAAGAAAAGGAAAAAAAAAGAGTGGAATGGTCTCCTTTAATTAACCATTTGTTTTGTTCAAACATTTGTCTGATGCTGCATTATGAGCCACACTGTGCATAAGAACTTAACCTATACTGCCATTAGCATTGGCTTTCCCACTAAGATTGAGAGGTAGGGTGTTGGGTAAAGATGGGGAAGGTGAGTGTAATGGCCCTAAGATGAGGGAGAATATGGTGCACTGAAGCAACCCAAGGAAGGCTATTGTGCATAGAAGTATCAGGAAATGAGAAAATGGACTGCTTAGTACTTTCCAAATCATGGAATGCCTTTTAGCCCATTTTAGAAATCTTCATTGTCTAGTATGTGGCAAATTTAAGATTTAATCCACATATCTAAGGTACTTTCTGTCCCTCCCTTTGAATCTACGTGCATCAATACCCTTAGTTTAAATTTAAATTGAAACCTCTACCTACTTATCTTTTGGGACTCTCAGCTCATAGTTACTATCAAGTAAGAAAACACACAGAATCAACAGAGGAACGATACGGTCAGAACCGGAAGTCCCTGACTCGGCCATAGTTGATCTCCCAAAGAATAGCTCACACCAGCTTCTTGACCTCGTGAGTAATCCAGCTTGAAAGCCACTCTCTATCTTCTCATCTCCACACTTCAGCTAACGCTGTAAGGATCAGAGCTGAACCTTCCCTGCTGAGGCTTGCTTACCCCGCAGACTGTTAATACAGATAAATGGTTGCTATTATTTTCAATACAATAAAATTGGGAGTCATTTATACACAGTAATGGAGATCAAGAGCACAGAAAAATAACAAACCACCAAAACGCCTTCTAGTGTTAAGAAGTGTGTTTGATCACAGCTTTCTTTGCTTCCGTATGAAGCCAAATAGTAATTTTTCCTAGACTAAGTTGCCCTGAGAACTGAATGAGATATGACAGAGAAGTGTTGCACATAGTGGATGGATTTTTAGTAATCCATCAAAGATTGTCATGTTGGTGCTAGGAAGATTGGCAAGGTGTCTGCTGCACAGGCACGAACAGTGGAGAGAGCCTGCAACCCTACTTCTGGCTAGGGGCAAAGACAGGAGGATTCCCTGAAGTTCATTGGCCAGCCATTCCAGCTTGAATAAATGAGCTTCGTTTTCAGTAAGACAGGGTCTTAAAAAAAAAGTTGTAGAAGAAAGATGTCAAACATCAACTTCTGGCTTCTACACCCAAGTACACAGGCATACACCCATAAGCACACATATGTACACACACACATACTTACACCAAGAACTACATAACACACACACATACACACACACACTCAAATGAACACATACACACTCATAGAAACACACACTTGTGCACGTACACACAAACACACACACATTAAAGTATGCTATGCATCTTTGACATTGTTTTTAAAGTTTAAAAGAGGATGAAGAACTATTTCAAAAGAGATAATCACTTAGACTAGATTGGTTAAGGTAGTGATAAAGTAAACAGTTTAGGGGGCAGTTAGCATCTAGAACTAGTGGGAAATTATAACTTATGGATGTGGAAGAGCACCCGCCCTCCACCCTCGCCCCCCCCCCACCACCCAGAATAAGGTAACCTTCCAACCTTGAATTGAGTCAACCAGTAGAAGAGACAACTAACTGCCTCTCCACTCTTATCTGAGCAGGGCTAATTCAATCCACTTTCTCCTTCAGGGTAGATATATTACCCATACTGAGGTAATCTCCCAAGAAAAATGGTCCCAGTATTGACATGGCACAGACAGTCCAACCAGAATCAACAGGACTCCATGGCAGCATTTTGTGTTGAAGTTTTGGATTGTTTAGGGGTTGGCTGTTTTGCTTTGTTTGTTGTTTTTTGCTTTGCTTTGAAACAAGCAGATTCTTGGAAAAGATGGTCCGGTGGTTAATGGCACTGGCTGCTCTTCCAGAGGACCAAGGTTTGACTTACAGTACTGATGTGGTGATTCACAACCAGCCATAACTAGCTTGAGGAGATCCAACCTCTTCTCCTGGCTTCCATGGCACTAAGAACAGATGAGCATGTAAATAAAACACCCATTCAAATAAAATAAAAATAATAAAAGCTTTAAAATGAAAAAATAGTAATTTTTAAAAAGAAAAACTTATTCTTACCTAAAGCTTAAACTACGGCAGTCATCATATAGGAAATAGAGCCAACATAGCAGGTTAGAGAGAGGAAAACCAGAAGGGGATGGTATTGTTTAAGCTCTAAATCAAGATGTGCCTGGGGGCAGCTAGTGCCAGCCTGTCCAAAAACCACTTTGGCTTCGCTTTATGGACCTCTGTATTTGAAAGACCCTAAGTATATTAGCCAAGGAAAACTGTCACAGAGCAGGCATTGTGGGGCAGACGACTTGGAGACTGGTGACTTTGGAGTAACATCTGTGAGGGAGTTGATGTTGATGTGGAAAGAAGAGAAATGCAAAGGATCAACCCAAAAATGAAAAAAAGCATAGTCATTACCTGCTTATTAGTCATCAGAGAAACCCAAATCAGTCATAAAGTAACATCGCCATGCATCATCAAAGTGAGTAAGAATTTCGAGTCAATTCCAAGTACGGCAACGATGTGACTATATTAGAACTGCACACGATCACTTCTGAAAAATGAAAGACACCATCATTTTACTACGAAGGCTGAACAAGAACACGCCTATGATGCTAGACACATGACTAATAGAACGCCTGGCTAGAAACACATGCACAGGACACCAGGGGACACATACAGGAATGTTGTCAGCACCTCTACGCGAAATAGCTCTAAACTGGAAAATACTTAAATTACCTTTTTAACTACAGGGAGGAAACAGCAGCAGCTTCCCTCCACGCCATGCTGTTTTATTAACAAACTGCATGACATTAATGCAATGCAGAGAGCTCAAAGGGAGCAGACCTTTAAGTCACAGTCTTGGTCAGCCTTAGGGAGAAGAATTGCTGGAAAGAACAATGGAAGGAGGAGCTCTGGGGATGTGGGGAACTTTTTGTTTCTTAACCTGAGTTCTGGTTACATAAGTGTGAACACCTCACAGCCTAATATGGTGGCTCACTTCTGTGATCTCAGCACTTAGGAAGCTAAGGCAGGAGGATTGCCATTAGTTCAAGGCAGCCTAGGTTACATAATGATTCCCAGACTAGACTCGGAAGTACAAAGTAAGTCTGTGTGCCAAATCACCTCACTGCCCAAATTTCACTTGCAATTTGTCTGCTGTTCTCTATATTTTCCATAATTTAGTAAATGTTCAAGAAATAAACATAAAGAAATGGATCAGACTTCAAAAGGAGGCCAGAGACTGGTAAATACACAAAATGAGTTGGTTTGTGTCTAATATCTGCAAATCTTGGAATTGTATAAACAACCTAGGAACCTACAGTCTTCTTACTAAGAGATACCAGATACCTGTGCAAGGTTCCTGTGGGTTGAATCTTCTCTGGTAAACAAAGCAAGACAAATTCAATGGAGCCACTTTCCTACAAGAAGAAACTGTAGGAGTCATAGGGTGGCACTTTGGCCCAGAGATGTAACAGGCAAAGATCCCTGATGGAATCAAAAGTGTCTTTTGGAAATGGTTTTGCTGACTTTAGAAGATTGTTAGAAAACACAGAAGCATCAATGCCTATAGACCATTGGCTTGAAAGATCTCCTATCAAGTCTCAGGAGCAAAGGACTTCACAGAATTCACAGACTGAGGAAGCACCAGGGAGGCTCCTAAGTTCCAGTTTCTTTGCATCAACTTTAACATCATTATTCTTGTATGAAGTCTATTCAGCCTCCTCTCTCTTCCGGAGTTTCAGGAGGCCCTAGCCTCCCAACTTCATGCCTTCTTCCACAGAGCAGCCACAAATGGCCATGCAAATTTGACTGAGACATTTCTCCATCCCTAGCCCTTAGTGGATTCCACACCTTAGGTTCCTGTCAAACTTTGATCCTGAAGCCCAAGACTCAGAGACCTAGTACCTGACCATCCTGTCTAGTGTCACCCTGGCCTGCTTGCCTACTTTACCATCCAAATATCTGTCTTGTCAAGAGCCTCAGACAGCACGAAGATCACTGGATGTGGAGGCACGTACGCTGTGCCTTTATCTCAAGCTCTCCTCTGCTTGGTCTATCTGTGGGATAGTTTCTTCTAGAACCCTTCTCTAGAAAGCCTTCCCTGAAAGGTGCCCATTCCTTCCTCTTGTTTTCATTTCGTTCCACATGTTTCGTGGTACCTTACTATTCACCCTGTGTATCTCTTCTCTTCTGAAGGGTCAGATGTTCTGTAGCTGTGATTGTATACTATACATCCCAGTCTTAATTCATTTAGTGGCACTGGGACTAAGTAGAGACCCAGTATGATATTTGGTCTGTTGGTTGTTTGTTTGTTGTTGTTGTTGTTGTTATTGTTGTTTTGTTTTGTTTTGTGGGTTGTTTCTGTTTGTTTGTTTGTTCATTCAGGCTGATGTAGAAGTCCCAGAGATCCCCCTGCCTCTGCCTCTAATGTGTCAGGATAGGTTTTGAAAACAGATCCTTTGAAGTGGTCATTGGGTTTTCATTTTCTAACTTTCAGAAACCACGTTTGTGTTTGTCTATGTACATAACTAGTTTGACCAATGACAATGTTAAACTAAAAGTCTAGAACTGCTTTAGAAAGTATGGTGGTTTAAATATGCAGGGTATGGAACTATTAGGAGTTGGGGCCTTGGTGGAGTAAGTGTAGCATTGTCTGAGAAAGTGTGCCACTGGTAGGGTGGCTTTGTGTCTCTCCTCCTAGCTGCGTCAGGGATAGACAATCTTCTCCCAGTTCCCTTCAGAACAAGATGTAGAACTCTTAGCTTCTTCAGTGCCATGCCTACCTGGAAATTGCCATGCTTCCAGTCTTGTTGATAATGGACTGAACTTCTGAACCTGGAAGTATTCCCAGTTAAATGTTGTTCTTTATAAAAGTTGCCTTGGGGGGCTGAGGATTTAGCTCAGTGGTAGAGCGCTTACCTAGGAAGCGCAAGGCCCTGGGTTCGGTCCCCAGCTCCGAAAAAAAAAGAACCAAAAAAAAAAAAGTTGCCTTGGTCATGGTGTCTCTTCACAGCAATGGAAAGATATCACTAATTTTCCCTTTACAGCATGGTGTCTGACAGAAGAGCTCTCTCCAGGCGTCAGCCTCCTTAAAGATGAGCACAGATATCTCCAAAACATGGGGAAATGTTAATCTCTTGACACTTCTTTCTATCTTAGCTTCTGTGAAGTTGAATGTTATATCCTTATATCTAATACTATTGTACAACTTATAGACACTGGAACATACAGCATGGGAGAGAGCTCTGAACTCTCACTGCTCAGAGGTGGTGGGACTGAGAATACAGAGCTCTGGTCTCAGCAGAGGAAGGTATCATGGTGAGCCACCACATCTCAGGCAGTATATTTCAGTTTCATGACATATATCCGGTTGACTCCACTCAATCTTTATCTCCCTGCTTTCCCTTTCAACAACTTCTAGCAACTGTTATATTCAACATACACTGAGTACTTGACTGTGCCACAAACTACACTACACATATCTACAAATTGTCCCATTTAAAACTCAGAGCAAGCCTATAAGGTAGGTTCTTGTTTTAGTCAGGGTTTTACTGGTGGGAACAGACACCATGACCAAGGCAACTCTTATAAGGACAACATTTAACTGGGGGTGGCTTACAGGTTCAGACATTCCATTATCATCAAGGTGGGAACATGGCAGCATCCAGTCAGACATGGTGCAGGAGGAGCTGAGAGTTCTATATCTTTATCTGAAGGCTGATAGCAGAATACTGACTTCCAGGCAGCCAGAATGGGGGTCTTAAAGCCCACACCCACAAAGACACACCTACTCCAACAGGGCCACACCTTCTAATAGTGCCACTCCCGGGGACAAGCATATGCAAACCACCACAGTTCTATTATCTTTGGTTTATAACTAAGAATACTAAAAAGCTCACCCGTGCTCCTAGAGTAGTTATAAGTGCTGGATCCCAGATCCTAGTCAGTGTACATGTTCACTGAATAAACAGAGTATCATTGAAGATGATCATTTAAAGAGAAGCTCAGTCATTTATTAGAATGGATATACCATAATAATATCTCTACTTAGTGGCAACTGACATGCTTTTTACGTCAGGTCCATACTCTAACAGGCCACCCTGCTAGACACAAATAGAATTTGATGCCTCTGAGCTAGCACATTTCTAATGGATGGTGCCTGCCTCCCAGCATGTGAGAGAAATTGCTTTTATAAACAGTGTAATTCTTCACCACCATTCTTTCTGCTGCCACTCCCATCATAGGAAGGAACCTGAAGCCATCAGGCATCGAGTATATCAGTGTTTAAACTGAATATCAGATAACAAGTACAGCAACCCAGTGTGCCTTGACTGCCCATGGCAGGACATCACCCAGCCATTTACTTGACACCAGCAACTAAAAAACTTCAGAGAAGAGGAAGCCATCTTCCAAGGCAGGCAGCCGAACAAACATCATGCCTCTTCCTACTACTTCTCTGGTGGCTCTGGAACAGGTCCTGTGACACTGCATCTTTTATGCCACAAGATTTGCCTTCACTGATCCTGGCCTTCAGAACACACCAACCATGGTTGGTCACTCTCCAGCACAAAATCTGTATCTTTCACATTGTTACCCAGTGGCCTGTTGGTAAATGTACCCCTCTCAACCCCACCCAAGTATCAGAGCTCGGAGAATGAATCCAGAGACCTTGTGTGGATGAAACAAATTGACCAAGGTTGCCAAGTAACACAATGAACAATGAAACTAAAGCTTGGTAAATACAGTACGTCTTGGCACATCTTTAGGAAAGATATCAACTTTATATATAGCATCTGTGGAGGGACACAGTAAGCTCAAAACCTATGGGGAACTCCTTAGGAGGTCCACAGTGTACTTGAAGAGCTTAGCTGAAACTTGATCTTCTTTTCTTTCCTCTCCTTCACAGGAAATGTGGTGTGGTTAAGGATGAGGCAGAAGTAGCTTTCTAGAGAACTCAAGTTTGAGTTGGTTTATTTTCTATGCACAAGACAGGAACAGGTCAAGAGAATCAACTAGGGATACCTTAGCCTGCTAATAAGGGTAGACATAGGGAGGCATCTAGTTTCCCCTGGGTCACTGCAACAATAGCTTCTGTGAACCCAGGTCACCAGAGCAGAAAGAATGGTTGGCATAGATGATGACAGTAATGGTGACAAGGAAAATGAAAACAGTAAAAACAGCTAGTGTTTATTGAAACTTTTTCCATATGTCAAGGACTGTGGCCACTATTCTGCTTGTATTAGCTCATTTAGCCTAACTTAAGATTAAAGATATAACATTTATATATTTGTAAACATAGAGACAAAATAAATAACTAGGTTATCCTCATTGTACAGCTTAAAACTTTATGTCTGATAGCTGATTTTAAGGAACTTCCTTTCAAATAACAAGGAAATCTCTGGTTAATTTTCTTGTTGCTATACTCATCGCCCAAATAGAGCAACTTAAAGGAGAAAGGGTCTAATTTGGCTCACAGTTTCATGGCACAAGCTCCATCAGCTCCAGCGTGGTGAGAAAGGCCTGGTATGGAGTAGCTGGTTACACTAGATTCACAGTTAGGAAGCAAAAAGCGATGGATGCTGGTTCTTGGCTTGCTTTCTTTGTTTTTACACAGTCTGGAACCACTAGTCAACAAACTGGTACTACTAGCCTTTAGGGTGGATCCTCCAGCTTCTATTAACCCAATCTAGAAATTCTCACAGACATACCTGAGCCACAAGCTTTCCTCTCTGTCCTACGTTGGGCAGCACTAGAACCAACGAAGCCGTTACATCAAGGCTTAAAGAGACAACCAGTGCCTGGGCTGAGATGTGCTGGCCCCCCTGGCAGATCCCATCACATTGCCAGACTCTCAACTAGAGTTCACTGTCTTCCTAGCTGGAAGACCTGTAGCCTTAAGGAGCATTCTGAGGAAATGCAAACTTTACCCTTCAGCAACACAGATCCTGCCTGGGGATATATGCTTGAAGCCATCACAGTGGGAAGAGTAAATCAAATAACTAACCACAGCACAACTCCAGTGAGGACCCTTCCCCTCTCTGAGCTTCAGTTTACACACACACACACACACACACACACACACACACACACACACACACACACTGTTCACTAATAGCTTTGCACTGTTCTCTGACCCTCTGACAATGTTAAGGGGGGGGGTGTGCTGGTTAGTTATTGGTCAACTTGACATGAGCTAAGATCATCTGAGAAGAGGAAACCTTGACTGAGAAAATGCCTCGATGGAATTAGCATGTAGGCAAATCTGTGTCTTCACTAACAATTGATGTGTAAGAGCCCAGCCCATGTGGGCAATGCTGTCCTGGGTAGGCAGTCCTGGTAGTATAAGAAAACAAGCCGAGGGAACCAGGAAGAAAGGGCCTTTTAAACAGTGTTCCTCCATGATCTCTGCCTAAGTTTCTGCTTCCAGGTTTCTGCCCTGCTTTAGTTCTTGTCCTGACTTCCCTCAGGGATGGACTGTGTTAGGGATGGATAAACCCGAGTGGCTTTTGTTCATGATCTTCAACACAGACAGTAAAGTAGGACATCTGGGAAGGAGTAACCTCATTTGAGAAAAGGTTTCTTTCAGACTGGCCTATAGGCAAGCCTGAGGCATCTTCTTGATTAACCATTGTTGTGGAGAGAGTTCAGCCCAGTGTGGGTAGTGCCACCACTGGGCAAGTATGCCTTGTATAACAAAGCTGGTCGAGCAAGCCGTGGGGAGTGAGCCACTGAGCAGCATTCCTCTGTGACCTTTGCTTCAGTTCCTTCCTCCAGGGTCCTGCCCAACTTCCTTCTGTGACTTCCTGCATAATTGACTATAAACTATAAACTGAAAAAATATCCTTCCGCAAATGACTTTGGTCATGCTTATCACAGCAATAGACACAAAACTAAGACACAGGGTCTTTGGCCACGCAGCACAATCACTCTAATGAGACTACTACAGCCTACCCTTTGTGCACTGCTTATTTTACTGTGTTCTTTCACTGCTGCCTGAGTTGAGCCTCCAAACAAAGCTGCAGGATCAATTAGAGAACACATAAAATGAGCTACTTAATTTATGTTTCTCTGAGGGATATAAAACATTTGGCTCACAGGCTTTTAAGATGGGTCAGAGAACATAAAACTATATTTAATAAGTACAATGTACTAAAAATATCCTTTAGTGAGACAGACTGATGCGATTAAAGGGCACCAGCTTCAGGAGAAATGGGGAAGCCAGATGCCAGACCCCCTCAGCCCCAGCCTCAACCATGCAGGCTTAACCAGACAACTATTCTGTCATCTATACAATAGTATCCCCAGTTATCCCAGCTCTGGTTATCCAGAAACATCTTAGGTAGAATGAGTCTTCTTGAAGCAGTAAGGAGCTTGTCCCATAAATTTGGATGAGGTTTTGTTTGCCCTCCTTCTGTTTTGTCATCTACCATTGCTGGTGCTGAAAGCACCACTGGCTGACAGTAAGCCAGGAAGTGAATCTCATCAGCTGGGCCCAGGGATCGGATCTCTGGAAGGTGGGTAACATTTTTATCAGGAGGTGAAAGGTTAATGCTCAGGAAGACTGGTAGAGTTGTCTGAGCCCTTGGTGCTTTGTGTGTAGAGAGGAGGTTTGTAACTTCAACCTCCTGCCTTCTTTTCCCAACTGATGGCCAATTTCATCTCCCCAGGCAGAAACAGGTTCCATATATAATTTGAGATCTGAATTATATACCCTCAACATACATACCAAGAAAGCCACCATTTGTTTGTGTACTAGCTAAATTTATGAGTGAAAACTAAGACCCACAGATATATATATATGTTTTTGTGACATTGGGCATGCCAGATTCGAAGATTTACCTCTCAGATATAGGTTAATGACAAGTGAGGCTATATGTTGACACTTACACACTTTACCATACAAATGAGAGTTCTACAATGTCATAACTTACAAAGGAATTTTTAATTTAATTTTATAATTATCCATTTATTTATTTTGGTTTTAGAAACAGGGTCTCTCTATAGCTCTGGCTGTCCTGGAACTTGCTCTATAGACCAAGCTGGTCTAGAACTCAGAGAGATCCTCCTGCTTCTTGTTCCAGGGTTCTGGGATTAAAGAAATGTATGCCACCACCACTAGGCTAAAATGAAATTTTCTTTAAAGAGGGGTGGGTGATTAGAAGAAAGGCCAGAGGAAGTAAAGATATAGAAAGGAAAATGAAAAAAAGACTGTGAGGAAAGAGTATATTGGCCAAGGAGCTTGCACATTGTCTAAATGGATCTCAAGTTTGGACAACACTAACTGCTTTACTCACATTCTTGATAATTTATAATCTGTTATAATATTTAAAAAACCTTGCATAAGTTTAATGATTAAAACCACCTTTATCCAAATTCTAGACAGATTGTGTTTTTAATGTGTATATATGATGTGTGCATATAATGTCTGTGTGTGTTCATGTGTGTGAGTATGGAGTGTGTGTACTTACCATGTACACATGTAGAGGTCAGATTTCAGTCTGTACCTGCCACATCAGGCAGGCTGGACATCCAGAGATTCTCCCGTCTTTGCTTCCCAGCTCCAAATGGCTGGGCTGGTATTACAGAGAAATGGCTCAGTGGTTAAAAGCACTCGCTCTTGCAGAGGACTTGGGCCCCCCAAATGGTGGCTCAAGAACATTCTCATAACTCCAGTGCCAAGGTATCTGAATCCATCCACTGGCATAGATATGTACAAGGTGCACGGACACATATACAGGCAAAAAATCCCCAACAAACTATATACATAAAATCTGTTGTTGTTGTTGTTAATTATTATTGTTGTTACTATTTTAAAGTATAAAAGTATGAAGATATTCACTGCTACATGTAGTCCTTATAGTTGCACAGTACTTTGTCCATTGAGCCATCTCTCCAGCCCCTGGACAAACATTTAATCACAAACTCAAATTTTCTTTTAATGCTTACTGGAATAAATTCATGTAGTGAGTATGCAATGTTCTGAAAATACCCAGGGCTCTGATGTGGGAAGGTGAGCATAGGATACTGGTCCCTCCCTGCCTTATTTTTTTTTAAGTAATATCATTTATTCTTAGAAAATTTCACGTGTGTGTGTGTGTGTGTGTGTGTGTGTGTGTGTGTGTGTGTAGATGTAGACTATAGGCACCTCACCTCTTCTTTAACTTCTCCTCTATCCCCAACACATCTCCTCCCAACTTCATGTTCTTTGTCTCTCTCTTTCTTTTTTAATGACCCACTGAGTGCAATTCCTGCTTCCCATATAACGCGGGTGTGGGATATCCACTGAAGCATGGGCAGCCTATCAAAAGCCATATGCCCAAACAAAAGTGACTCTCCCTCCCTCAGAAGTCATCAGCTGCCAATAGCTTCTCAGAAAAACGTCAGGTCAGGATTCCTCACACTCCCTGTGCTAGACTTTTAACTGGCTTGCTCTTGTTCAGGTCTTGTGCGGTAGGTAACCACAGTTGCTGTGGTTCATGTCTGCAACAGCCATGGCGTGTCCAGAAGAGAACATTTATGGTTCCCAGCATTACTCCCCATACCCCAGCTCTTAGATTCTTTTCATCTTCTCTACTGCAGTGTTCCCTGTTCACAGCTCCTTGGGGTGGAGTTGGAGGCTTGGGCTACTCAGCCAGAATCACTCATTCTCAGCACTTCGCTCATCCTCATTGCTTTAAAAAAAGTCTTTAAAGGATGGTATAAGACAGTTAGATGCTAAATTTTGTGACTCAACAGTGTCTGGCAATCATGGGAGAGGGTCACTGGTCTCCAGGTAAGTTGTGCAGATAAAAGACTTAGGTATCCATCATTTTACCCACGAGTTCCTCCAGCACCTACTACAAACAGATGTAGTTAGCCCTTATGTCTATGACAAGAAGACAGGCCTTTGTAGTTTGATTTCTAGTGAAAAGAGAAAGAGAAAAAGGAAGAAGTGTTTGGGGAAGCAAATGTAGGTTTAAAGGGTAATGGAGGGTATTAAGAAGGAAGCGAGAAGTGTTTTCTGAGAAAGGAATAAGGACACCTGTTGGCTCATGATCAACCAAAATGGCCTCTCCGAGGAAGTGGCGGTGAAGTTCCATGGTGCCGTTGGCAGCAAAAATGAAAAAAACATTTCCTAGAGTAAGTTGAAGAATGTGGGTTACATCATGCATGGTTCTAAAACCGCAGAACATGCTATGTGGTTATTTCTTGATGTGTAAGTGATGTGTGTCAGAACTTTAGCAGGAGCCATGAGACTAAGCAGTATTTGCAGAAGTAAGCAAACCGAAAAACTTTGTTTTTTTACTTGTCTAGAGTATCCCAGATGTAGAAAAACGGGCAGAGAATTCCCTGTGTGATTCAGTAGATCAAGTCCCTAGATGGTTCTCAATCTGTGGGTCATGACCCCTCTTAAGGTCAGGCGACACTTTTATAGGGGTTGCCTAGGACTATCAGAAAGTACATATTTACTTCAAGTGTCACAACCATAGCAAAACTAAAGTTATAAAGTAGCAATGAAATAATTTGTATGGTTGAGGGGGATCACCACAACATGAAAAGCTGTATTAAAGGGTTGCAGCATTAGATGGCTGGAGAGCCACTGCTCTAAGGGAATGAGGTCATTTCAGAGCAGTGCCAGGGCCAAGTGCAGTTCAGCACAGAGCACTGGACCTAGGATCTAATCAGAACTCATGTGATTCTGTCAAAGCAATATGAGCTGGGGATGAATGCTGATTCCTAATGAAGCTAATCATAATCTTCACCAGATGACCTAGCAATTCTACCACTAGGCATTTACCCAAGGGAAATGAAAACAGTTGTCAAAACACAGATTTGTACATGAATGTTCAGAGAACTTTAGTCAAGCAGCTGAAAGCTGGAACGAGCCCAGCCGGGATGTCAATCAACGAGAGAACGCGTAAACAAAATGTGCTATATGAAGTGGAATGCCTCTCAGAAACTGAAAGGATTGAACCCCTGATACATCCAAATTGTGCGGACTCTGAAAACTAGCCCACCAGGCAAAGCGGCCAGCAGCCAGCAATCAGCAGCCAGCAGGGCTTCCATAATAGCCCTTTCCACAGAACATTCTAGAAGCAGCCAGACTATAATAGCAGAGCCCAGATCAGTTGCTGCCTTTAGCTGCAGCGGAAATGGGATTGGCAATTGAATGCTTACAGGAATTTCCAGGAGGAACAGGCATTGCTTCATCTCAAACTGGGATGGGGATTGTTCACGTGTACGCTTTGGTCAAAATCCATCAAATTGTACAGCACGGCCACTGCAGGGGGTGGGGAGGGCAGACAGAGAGACAGGAGGACCTGGGGACTTCCTGGCCAGCTTGGCTAGCCAAATCTTTAAACTCCAAACTAAATGAGAGACACCTGGTAGAAAAAAGAGTGATGTAACGTGCAATTGATGAAGATGCTGAACGGTGACCTCTGCCCTCCAAATACAGGTGCACACACATACCCGCCTGTGCATGTACGCCTGCTCACACAAGTACACAAGTGACACACACACACACACACACACACCAGTGCACGTCATTGTTTATAATTTACACTTCAGTCGTCGATTTTGAAACTCTTTAGAGAAAAACTTACTGTGTTGAACAGGAAATAAAAATTGCTGTAGAAGAGGAAAAGTAAATGTTGCTTTAAAATCTGAACCCAATTTTAGCCACAGAGAGCAGATGTTCTCAGTAGCAGGTGTATTTTTAAAGCCAGCTGCTCCCCACATGTTTTGGAGAGCAGTACTCCAGGAAGAAACAACGGTGGGGGCTGATTTCCCAATACAAAAACAATAATTCCGCTCAGCGGAGCCAACAGGGAGTGGAGGAGAGGGTGCATAGAGAGACGAGACTTGATTATGACATGTGGTGTTCCTCAGGTGATCTGTGAAGGACACGGCGCTGCTCCATGGTTGTATTTGTGTATAATTTGTTCTCGCGTCACACCAGCTAAGGACCACAGAACGGCATGTTGCTATGGAAGCCCGGCTTTTCCTTAATGAGGATGCTGGTCTCATTGAAGACCACTGACAAGAGAGCCTGCCTCTTGAGCAAAAGAAGAGGAAGATCCAGAGGAATCTACGGACACTGGAGCAGACTGGACACGTGTCCTCCAAAAACAAGTACCAAGACATTCTCAACGAGATCGCCAAGGATATTCGAAATCAAAGAATCCACCGCAAGCTTCGAAAGGCTGAGCTGTCAAAACTTCAGCAGACCCTGAACGCACTTAATAAGAAGGCAGCATTTTATGAGGATCAAATTAATTATTATGACACCTACATCAAGACCTGTGTAGACAACCTGAAAAGAAAAAATTCTTGGAGATCAATTAAACTAGATGGAAAAGCAGAACCCAAAGGAACGAAGAAAGTGAAGCCAGTGAGGTACACGGCAGCAAAACTACATGACAAAGGTGTCCTGCTGGGCATAGACGATCTTCAAACCAACCAGTTTAAGAATGTTATGTTCGATATCATAGCTACTGAGGACATGGGCATCTTTGACGTCAGATCCAAATTCCTCGGCGTTGAGATGGAAAAGGTGCAACTCAATATTCAGGACTTACTTCAGATGCAGTATGAAGGGGTGGCTGTGATGAAGATGTTCAATAAGGTGAAAGTAAACGTGAATCTTCTCATTTACCTTCTGAACAAGAAGTTCTACGGGAAGTGACGTGCCGACTGCTGAGGGACTCGTGGACTCTCTACTGCCTGCCTTGAGAAATGAGTTTGTCTAGTATTTTTGTTTTAAAACATGATTGAAATCACGGCTTATAAATGTGTGATTTTTTTTTAAAGACCAAAACTGTTCTGAAGAATGTAGCCACGTGCCTTTTTGATAATTGGATACTGCAGCAGGGGGATAGACAAGATGGGCTGATGGGACACACCCAGTACTGTGGCACAGGTACTCCGTCTGAAAAGTTCTGAACGCCCTGTGATTTGTTTTAAAGTAGGGGGAGAAAGTTGAGCTGACTAGGGACAAATGTATAAACCTATTTTCCTATGAAAAAAAATTTTTAAATGTCCCACTTAAATGATGTAATTCTTCACAGATTGTTTTTTTTATCTGTGGAGAAATAGAGATCTAATTAATTTGTAATGAATTATTTAGACATATAGTTCTAAGCCCTGCCTTCTGGGAATTATCGGTTTTAAAGAGAACTTTTGTGCAATTCAAAATGAAGTTTTTTATAAGCAATTGAAAGTGATGACACAGCAACACTTTCTGTATAAAAGTATATATTTTATGTGATTTATTTGATTTATTCAAAGTGCACTACTGCCTCATGGGAAGGCTCCTGTAGGAGGAGTCGCAGGAAACACGGTGGATAGCAAGTAGAGACCCCCACCTTCACCCTCACCTTTTATTTGAATACTTCAATTGTGCCTCTCAATTTTTTGTAATGCTATAAAATCAGTATCTAGATGGTTTTTAAATGTATTCTTTGAAAATTGTTTTATGTAAAATAAATGTTACTTAATTACATGAAAAAAAAAAAAAAGAGTGCGCAGATTGATGCCGGTAAGTACAGCATATTTTCAGTGGCATTTCCCTATGGGACCCCAAATGAACCTTTGGGGTGCACTTTGGAAGAGATTGAGGTCCTGTGTGAGCAGACAGAGGCAGGAAAGAAAGACAACTGAGTCATGGCTATGGCCGCAGCCCTTTGTACACGGTGGGAAGCAGAATCTGAAGGGTTATGCTTGGAAAGACTTGGATGGCTACATGAATCAAGAAAACACTTGCAGGAAGATTCCTTGAAAGCACGCAGGGCAGCCTGTGAGGGGTACTAAAGGGTTCTGAAGAGCAATGAGGATGGAGTTGCAATGATCAGATAAAAGAAAATGGGTTTCAAAAAGCTGTGTATGGAATGGAGAGGAGCGGGAAAGCTAGGCTGGGGCTAGAGCTGGGCCTTTGACAGCAAAGAGGCAGGCATGCTAAGGAGCCAGAAGGAAAGGAAATGGAGGGGTGTGGGTCTGTGGCCTGCTAGGCCCTGGGAAATAGGAAATAGGCTCTTGAGTGTGCCAGTACTCTAGCTTTGCCTGCCTTGGCCTCCTGCCCAGCAATCTCTGACCCATTGCCACCCACTCTGTCACTCACGGTGGGTGACACAGAGAGACAAAGAAAGGAGTCACCTTTGTCTGCCATTTCCCTTGCCTGGCACACTGGCTTTCTCCCACCCCTGTTCTACCTGTGACTCATCCACATTCCCAAGGCCACCAAGGAGTCACCCCAGGCAGAAGGGATCAGCTTTCCTTTCATTGCATGTATTGGAACATAAGTCACATTGCAGGCAGGTGTCCATCAGGCCAGCCTGCCCCTGCCACATGGCCAGATTACAGGAGGAATCAAAGCCAGTTTCTGATGTAAGTCTTTGTGTTTAGGAATGAAGAGAGCAAACAGTGAAGGGGACCAAGGACAGGGGGTGAGTCACTGGGATGGCCCAACAGGTATGTGGAGATGGACAGGAATCAGAGGTCACACAGATTTGCTTTCCTCTACCCTGTCACCCTTGTATGCTGACCATGATTTGTGACTTTGACCTTTGTCGGTCCTAAGCATGTTAGAGGTCCCTCTGAGAAAGAAAATCAATGGGCAGCCAGTCATTTAGTCATTTAGATTTAGGCAGCCTGCCCAAGAACAGCCTCAGCCTTAATGGCCACAAGAAACTGGACCAAAACTGGATCTGAACAATTAACTAAGGAGTCATCAACACCGTTGGAAATAGCATAACAATTCAAGTCTAGTGAAAATGAAGAGGTTTCTGAAATACAATTCCGCAGAAAAGGCAAAAAATAAAATGAAAATAAAAGAAGTCTGGCACACGTGTTAGGCATAAGTCAAGGGTTTTCAAAGTCCCCTGATCACTAGAAACTCCTGTCCTGTCTTTCCATAGGCTAGAATTTGCCACTTTCCTGAATTCCACATCCTATTGGTTTAAGACACATAATATTAGGCAATGAATATTTTGAAGCTCAAGGCTGCCTGCTTCTTCCTGATTGTAGGTTCGGTCACACAGCAGACTACCTGTAACTTTCAGATCTCAGAGCTCTCTGAGATAAGCCAGCACCAGTCACCCTCCATGGGGAGAGAGGGGCCTCAGACCTCTTGTATATCTGTAACTCTGATAAACTTACTGCTGAACTTCATATTGAAATTGGACCATAACAATGTGTTTCTTACAGTTTCTCCCTCTTGTTCTTTTACCCTTTCTGGCCCTAGCTTCGCTTTTGTTTTAATTAATTGGCTTTCTGAATCACATTGGCAAAGGTGTCTAATCCTTGAAAGGCCATAGCAATTGTTGATTCAGAAGCTGTATTCTTGGGAATAGAAGTGCAACACCATTTATCGAGCATGGCACAAACATTTTCCTTCTACTAGCTACACAGTCAGTGCGATCTTGTTCTCCCAAATCATTCAGATGATGGATCCAACTGGCTAGGCATTCCTTTAAGGCAGCAGTACTCAACCTTCCTAATGCTGTGACCCTTTGACACAGTTCCTCATGTTATGGTGACCCCAAACCATAGAATTATTTTGCTGCTACTTCCTAACTTCAATTTTGCTACTGTTTTGAGCCATAACTTAAATATCTGATGTGAAGGATATCTGATATGCAACCCCTAGGGGATCATCTGAACCTCAAAGGAGTCATGACCCACAGGTGGAGAACCACTGCTTTAAGAGCTTCCCTGACACAGCTGAGATCCTGTGAGTTAGTGTTACAGGATATTTGAGCATACTGTGAACCCTTTCTCTAGTTGTACTTGAAGGTAAATTTCTAGTTGAAATGAAGGTAAAGTTAGTTTGTAGAAGGAAGTGCCCATATTTGAAAATGATGTCTCATTGAGTGGCAGACAAAGTGACAAATCAGAGAAGATTTGACAGAACAGGATACGCCCAACTCTCACAAGAAGAGAGAGGAAAGAGAAGCTACTTAAGAGAGAGTAGCACAAAGAAAAAAGAAAGAAGAGGAGGCAACTTTACTGGGACAACTATACAGAGACAGGTTGCAGAGAGAAAGAGAACAAGCTAGGTCCAGATGAAGATAGGATGAGTCAAAGAAGGAGAAGGAGCCAGGAGATTAAAACGTATTGCCAAAGTTAGTACGAGGCCAATTCAAGAGAAACTGAGAGAAGCCAGATCGAATCAGTCAGCTTGAAGAGGAGTTCGAGCCAAAACAGCTGAGTTGAACCAGCCAGCCAGAGCTCAGAAAGCCTAGATTAGATTGTACAGAGGCTAGAAGCTTCCAGGACTAGACCTAGGTTAGCAGACAAAGGCAGTAAGCCATGGAGATGACAATTACATCAGGCAAATAAAAGTTACAATTACAAGTCAGAACAGTGAGAGTTGATCTCCACATTATTGTTTACTGTTGGGGAGAGCCAACTTGAGTCCTGCAGCTATTTGGTTTTGTTTGGAACTGTCCTGAGGATTTCTATAGAGACAACATAGATCTCAAAAGATCCAAGTATTGGCTTTTTAGCCCTGAGATGGGTTTCACTAAGAGAAGAGAATGAAGGCTAGAGGAAGGGCTATAGCCAACTGAACCAGAGCACAGATCCCATGCCAGTTGGATGGTAGCCTTGAGTAGTCCACAGCCCCACCTTAAGTCAGCTGGGAGGCATCAAGTGCTGAGTGATGGATATTTGTCCTTTTGTTTTGAGACATTCAGGACACAGATATAGCTTCCAAGATCCCACACTAGCTGAGGAAATCCATTTCCCTTCTCTGTGGATACATGAGGAGTTATTTACTATGGAAAAAGAAGCAAATTTTGATGGGACTTTTTTTACAGTCTGAATAGAAGCACAAGAGAGACAGACTCTGGGGAGTCTTATTCTCCAAATAGCTTCATCCCAAAAGTAGGTTAACATGCAATTATTCCAGTGGGGTCTGTGTACCATTCTAAGGGAAAGGGTCTACTTGAACCTGGGGATGCCCTGCTGTGTAGGCCTAGCAGTCACTCTTGCTAAGTGTACCTGCATTGTAAATTTGACTCATTTTACCAAAGCACTCAGTTGTTTCTTTATTTTAAGCTTTGATTTTTTTTCTAGCCTGAAATCTATTAAATCTTGTATAATAGCAATTGTCCCTACATCGCTTAGCCTCCAGGTTGAACTAACCAGGGGCCTCAGTCAAGAATCGGGGAATTTTAAGACTGAATTAGTTTAACAGTTTTTCTATCTGAACTGCAGACTAGAAATATTCTTTCTCCACAAATAACACAAGCAACTCATAAGCATATTTAGTAAAAGTAAAAAGAAAGTGAACTCTACCATCACTATGTCCCTTACGTAGATATCATCAGGTTCTCTTTAGAATTAACCAAAGGACTGAATGAGCCATATGCTTATCATAAGTCTTCACCTATGAGTATTAGACTCTCCTCAGTGGGGTCCTTGACTCAGGAATAGTAAGTTCACTTCTGTTGGCTGTCTATACAGCTGTGTGATCAAGCGCATTTATTAAGACCCCCCCACTGCGGGAAAATTCTGCTAATTAAGGTTGAAGTCTACCATCGATCGGATAACCTTCTGGGGTTCAGTGTGTAACGAAGGACTCCTTTCATTAACAGAGTTTCTCTTCTGACCTAGTCCAAGAAGTTCTAAGTCCCCACACTCGCCTCTACCTGAGGAAGTCACATAGCCTCAATTAGTTTATAGACTCAATTTCCTTTCTCCTGACAAACCATGTTCAGCCAGCACTCGGGAATCCTGGAATGCTTCCTCATGTTAATGAGGTATGTGGGGTATCCTAAGTCCCCAGTCAATAACCTTTGCCCATCCTGACTTCCCTACCCTTTAGTTCCCCAAAATGTATAAGCCTTCAGTCACCCTAAGTGAGGTTGATCTGCCTACCGACGAGCGATGCTGGTATACTCATTCACTGTAGATCCTCACAGGCCTTCCAAAGCAACCACCTGATGTCTGCTCGCAATGCCCTCTCGGACGGCATCAGTCAACAGTCCATGAGAGTGGGCAGACCCACACCCCACAACCAATAGACAGGAACCTGTCTTCTCTCCAGGGTTTTATTGGCACCAGGCCATCAGCCTGAAACTGATAAAATGCAAACTCCAAAGGAGGGGATTGGGTAAGAAGTCGCTTGGTCGTGAGGGATGATAAAGATAGAAGAGGTAACCAGTACACAACTTTTCAAAAGTCAGTCTTCGGTTTCCATGGTCAGGAGATCAGAGGCACAATTAAGAAAGGGTATGTCTTTTTCTGTCATCTTTATGGTTCATAAAAATACACATTCATAAAGCAGGAAATAAACACACTTTGAGAGAATTAAAGTACGTGCAACGTTTTCCAAGCTCACAAAGTCTATTTTCACAGTTATAGTTGTAGCATAAAAGGGATCTGTAGACTACTAAGGACTTAATATTGGGGGTGGGGGTTAAGATATAACTGTCTTTTGAAGATTTTTAAAAAATTGTTTAAAAAAAAAGAAAAAGAAAAAGTCTATAAATACACAGCTCCAGAGTTTACCCAAACCATCGACAGCTCTTTGATGTCAGGCACTGGCTCACAATAGGACTGCAATGTTGGTCAACATGCTTTGATCAGAAGTACTGGCTTTCATTAGCCAACAATCAGAAATTATCAAATGCGAAGCCTTCCAAGTCTTACCAAGTCTTAGTAAAGTGAATAGAAACTAGCAGATTCTACTTCTCTGATAATAAACCAAATTACACGTCTCCCCTACTGACATAAACCCCACTATCACCAGAGCTAACAGGATGTGACTATCAAGAAAGTATCTTGCAAAAGTCTATGGTAACTCTGATGTAAGTCATGAGAATAAACTCATAGTCAATTGCAAGCTTTCTGAGATAGTAAAAGCAAAGAAAACCAAAGGACACACAGACAGAGCACTGCCTACTGAGTTAGTTTAACAAAGTGTTTAATCTAATTGTTACCAAACTAAGTAGCCATGCCTCCTTTTAAGATGAACACTGGCTTGAGCCTACCCTCTGGAGACTGGGACCTCTCTCTAAGGGGAGACAGATGGGATCCCATCTTCCTCTGGGTCACATCTTCTCTGGAGGGGCAAAGGTTAAGTGGTTGGCTCTTCCTTTTGAGCATCTTTTCCTCCTTGGTGTACTCCTCTAAGCCTGGGTTGTTGAACACACAGAAGGGCAGACAGACTTACCAACCTTGTAATGAAACCTTTGTAGAATAAATAAAACTCGGGTGTTTAAATAAATTATTTTGTAATGACTCAATTTCCCCAAGTTCTTAAAGTCTAACAAAGTTAACAGAAGTTCAACGTAGACACATTCTTTATTTTTTTAAAAATGTGCATTTATGTATTTTATGTATACGAGCACACTGTAACTGTCTTCAGACACACCAGAAGAGGGCATCAGATCTCATTACAGATGGTTGTGAGCCACCATGTGGTTGCTGGGAATTGAACTCAGGACCTCTGGAAGAGCAGTCAGTGCTCTTAACCACTGAGCCATCTCTCCAGCCCCATTCTTTATTTTTTTTAAGCCAATTCTTCCTAATGAGAGACACTCAAGTTCAGGAACAGTGATCATCAGATATATACTACCTTAAGTCTCATTTTCCAGAAACTTTGAGTCAGAACTTCTGTGACTTGGTTTTCAAGTTTTCGACATTTTGTTCTCACCTTTCAATCTTATTGGTAGACAAAAATCTTCTTTTATCACACAAAACTTTGTGTGATAAACTCTGGCCCGCAAGGTCCTCCGTTGATGGTGATTTACTCGGCATCTTCCTGAAGGTTGACGTCTTCCTTGGTGTGACAGTGATCCTTTTTTGTACCATCTCAAGCAGGGCATTCACCAGCAGCTAATTGTTAGACAGAGGTGTCAACCTCTTCACATCCCTATTCCCCTGGACTGGAGAGTTTCAAGTGAGGAGATCTCTGAGGAAGTCATCATTTGAGCCAAAGTCCCCCCTTTCCCACTGAGTCATAAAGAGTCTCCCAATGCTTCCAGTCTCTCTTCCTCAGCCTGTTCTTGCTCCAAGCAAAAACTGTGGGGCTGCTTCTATCTTCCTCTTAGACTTGAAAAGAGACCCAAAGAAAATCCCAAAGGAGATAAAATTCCATCCCTTGCCACCGCAAGACCACGAGGTCAAAGTGGCGAAATACTTATCCATGAGGAAGGACTTGCACTAAATCCTGCAGAGCTGGCAGACACTGTCCTCAGAACTCTGCTCCTCTCATCCCTTAGATGACTTGGGTGCTTAAGTGTACAAGGGACTCTCTATCAAGCCCCTGCTAGAATAGGTAGGCTGAGAAGCACGAGACTCTGGGAATCCAAAGATGTGTGGACACGTGAGCTTCCCAAAGGGTGATAAGAGTGGAGAAATGGACACCTAGCTACAACCCTGGAGCCTTTCATAACAAGAACATTAAAAAAAAATAAAATAAAATAAACTTAAAGCAATCCCTTGCCTCTCCTAAGCCCTGGGCCATCTGTTTATAACTTGTTCTTTCTCTTCTCGTGCCTGAATCTGTTCAGGAATGTCCTATTCCAGCCCTTCTGGGATGGACTATGTGTCACAGCAGCAGCCATTGTAATGCCTCACATCCTAGGTGTAACATCTCTTAATGAGTCAGGCAAGAGCACCAGCTGTGAACACTGCCTCAAGCTGCTCCTCACAGGACAGCAGGCTCTGCAGACAATGAGACAGTGAGTCTCAAGAATCTTCAAAGTGATGCAGATTAATGCCGGATTTGGTGAAAGATAAAAACAGCCATGTAGAATGTCTGTAATATTGATCCTCCTTGCACACTTTCTCACTTAAAAAGTCTTTTCATAGCCATCTTTCCATTGATTCTTTCTTAAATATCCCCATAAGGAAAGTTAAGAGCAGTTAAACTGAGAGGCTGTGTGTGCCTAACGTCCTGAACTGCCCAATACGACTCACGCAGGCCAAGAGCTACACGAGGTTATCCACACTTTAGAGTTTCCCTCACAGCACTGTACAGAGTCTTTCTGCTCCATGCTGGCCAATTCATGACGTGCACTGTCAAACTCACTGGGGCTTTTCCTAAAAGGATAAAGTCTAAGTACTGGCCCAGAGAAATCGAGTTGAGAAGTCCTTAGCTGTAATCTTGACGAGGTGGAACAAGTTAACCCTCAGATCCTCAGGCTCTAGTTGTAAAATAGAAACTGTAGCGTCTCTTGGTAGATTTCTGAGTGGAAATTAAAACACGATCTAGAAGATAGCCGAGTGACAGCCAAGTGCCATTCGCAGCTACTTGACTTTGAGCAAGTCACATGACCCTTCTATATTTTAGTCTCCTCATTTGAAAGAGGCAGATGCAATTCACACCTGCTTTATAGACCTCTGACGATAGGTGTGGCAATATATGCAGAACAGCTCAGGGAAATGCTTGGCACGGAATAAGCACTTGATACTTAGCGTGAGAAACGCTGCAATGGTTACAGTTGGTATGGCTGGGATGTTTGATGAACACAGCCTCGCTCCAACACCCCGGATCTTCAGAATCAGAAAATGCTGGTTCCCACACACTCCAAGCATCCTGAACAAGCACCTGAGTCAGTGGCGTTCTTGAAATAGCTAAGTGATTGTTGCCAAAGTCCCTTTTAGCTTTCAAGCATCCGTGCCACTCACCCACCCACTCACCCACCTTCCTGGCTGGGTCCCAAAATTCTTCAGGTGGAGGACTATGGGAAGGGAATGTAACTTTTCTACCAGAGGCACACCTCCACATAAGAGAAGTAAGCCGACGCACAAAACAAAACAAAAATATTAAAAAGAAAAATAACTTGAGGGGGATCTGGCCAGCCCTGGGTTTTTTTGTTTGTTTGTTTGTTTGTTTGTTTTTGTTTTTGTTTTTTAAAGCAAGGTAGTTTCTATCTTCAGAGCTCAGAAGGAAGTGTGCCAGGGCAGGAAGATTCTAAGAGAACACGAAGACCCAGACTGATGAAGCAACTTGCCCAAGGCTGCTCAGCCAGGTAGTGGCAAAGCCAGAACTGGAGCCCAAGTGTCCAGACTTCCAACCCCAGGCTCCTGTGCCTAATCTCTAATTAGATACTTCTCAAAATCATTAGGCACAGGAGTGACTTCAGTAAGCTTTCAGTGTCCCCAAGGGCCCTCCCTCAGTTCCTCTTGAGGACAAATCATTCGGGGAGAACAACCTATTCAGTGTTCTGAAGCATCAACGGAACTTATTCTTTCAGAGTAGAACGGTCAAAACAGCAGCAGAGTGGAAACGCTGATCTGGCAGCACAGCCTCTGGGCTCTACCTCCTGCCAACTCTGATCTCTCTTGGTGTGTGGATGGTGGAAGTAAGTGTCAAGACTAAGGAGTCCGATGCACTCTGATAAGCACACTCCAGATGTTTCTGGGGCACTGCCAAAGATGTGACCCAGTCAACCCTCACCAGAGCTTTGGAGAAACAGCCTGCTCCAATCCATAATCAAGTTTATTGGGAGGGCCCATCCACAGGGCCCTCTGGAGAATTCCAAGCCATGGCTTGCTCTTTCTGTCCTTTACAAGTAGGTCACTGGCTTGACTGTATAATACACTTGGGAGCTTAGGACGTTGAAGGTGGTGGCATCTCAGACATACTTCAATGAAAGAAACCCCTTATCTCCCACAGAAAGAACCAAGGTCTCAAAAAGGGTAGAGGCTTGTCAAAGAACACACCCAAGGATCAAGGTGAGTTTTCTGCCCTTTGGTTCCCAGTCTTTCCTGTAACCTTAGAGCAGCAGCCTGCACAATCATATCACATAACAGAGAATGTGACAAGGAAGTCAGATAGGAAAAAATAGGGGGTGGGTGAGCAAGAGTGGGGGAAAGCAGCATCTATATAGCCATGTTACCCAGCTCTCTTTGACTGAGTTACGGAGTGCTTGTCACCCTGGAGATTCTTCCCTGGGAGCACTAGTCTCTCAGTGCAGCAGATCTGAGTTTATTTAGCCAGCACAGGGCTTCCTATCTCAAAGATACAGAGCTACTGAGAAGAAATGGAGCCTTGCTTCCCTTTTTATGTCCAGCAGCTGACTTCCAGCAGGACTTCCGGCCAGGTGTGTCAGCTGACAGCCTCATTTACATCAGGAAGCAGGTGGGTTAGATGCAAGGAAGTAGTCCCAAGAATGATGAGTGGCTTTACTAAGAAAGTACTTTCTTCTGTTGGGGGTAATTTAACTAAAATACTCAATGTAGTTCTCTGGAATGTATATTCTGGACATGAGCAACCTATAGATTAAATTCGAAAAGTTTGTTACAACAGATTTGAGTTTGGGAATTTTCTTGGTTTTGTTTTGTTTTGATTCGTTCTTGTTTCCATTTGAGGGTGTTTCCATTTGCCTATTATAGTCCTTGGAAAGATCCCCGGAAGCACAAACAAAACAACCATCAGCCACTGCCAGAAAAAACTGAAAGCTGGATGTGGACAGAAGCTCAAACACAGACACACGACATATCCTAAGTCACCCTTAGCCCATGCTTGGGCAATCTTTCCATCCTAAAGCAGAGATTGCAAGGCCTCACTCCGTCTAATAACCAGAAACCAGAAGATACTCAGTGGCCAGACTGAGAGAATGCTATGTTGAAACAAAACCTTCAAGTGTTAAAAAGAGGCATGCTTTTCAGAGTTCCCCTCAATATTCTAAACTACAGAAAAAGAAAAAGTCAAGAAAGGCTTCCTCTCCCTGCCTCCTCAGTTCCCCTCTAGGAGACTCCTCTACATCCTTAAGGACCATCACAGGAGGGGCCAGGAAGAATCTGAAACATAGTAAGCCCTTAACAAGTGTTTGTTTTATAAACAAGAGGCAAGAAAGAAGTTCCACTTGTATGAAAACCTAAAATGACATATTATCCCAGCTAGAGCTTCCATGGTGTCAGGGAAAATAAATGTCTTATCGAAAATGAAAGTGGGGTTGGGGATTTAGCTCAGTGGTAGAGCGCTTGCCTAGGAAGCGCAAGGCCCTGGGTTCGATCCCCAGCTCCGAAAAAAAAAGAACCAAAAAAAAAAAAAAAAAAAAAGAAAATGAAAGTGGAGATTGTCCATAACAGCTGACAAATGTCATGTGCCTCCTGTGGGTCAGGCACTGTGCAGTGTTCTAACCTGGATACGTCATTAAATCTTCTGCATAACTCCTAACCCTAACCCTAACCCTAACCCTAACCCTAACCCTAACCCTAACCTACACACGTGGCTATGTATTACTGGTGATGGCCTTCAGTACCCTAGGACATCTAACAACAGCAATACATGTAAACTGGTGTGGATATGGAAGCCAGCATCTTCCCATCCCTGGACTCTCCAGGTTAGGTTTCCAGGCTTCCACAGCCAACCACCTTTGGTGATCTTGAGCCACAACAAACTCTATGTTTTCTATGGAATTCCCAGGAGTGTAGGGATGAGGAAGAACTAGAGGAGGAGCCTGAGACTGCAGGCTCCTAACAATGCTGCTTCCAGGCATGGTGTCTCTGGTAGGATGAAACCCTTTGTTGGGTCTGTAGAGAAGCCTGAAAGTCCTTTACCCTCTTCCCTCATCTGCGGTCAGTTGACATCAAGCTTGGTTTGTTCTATTTTAGTATGAACATAAACAGCCGTTCATTGCTATTGGAGATTTCATTTCTGTTCACCATCTTCTGCAAATGGCACTTGGTAGTGGAACAAGAGGAAGAGAAAAGAGGGAGAAAAATCAGAATGGAGAATAGGGAAAGCGAATCTCTAAGTCTCAGAAAGGATGGGTGTGGTTATCTGGAATACCCCCCCCCACTTTGGAGGTAGAGGCAAGAAGATTGGGAGTTCAAGGTTATCTTTAGTTAAATAAGGAATTTAAGGGTAGCCTGGGCTACACAAAGCTTGGGCTCAAATAAAATAAAATCGGTAAAATACTGCAGTAAGAAGTTTGACATGTGATAACACAGAAGGAAGCCCCTGGAACCAGGGAAGTTAGGTTTTGAATGAAGAACTTGACTTCGTTACTTTTGCTTTAGTCATTGAGAAATGTAGGAACCAAGGTTTTCACTAGAGGCAATCCATTTTTTTTCCCCTCTAATACCTGGAGACTAGTACAGGAGAATGACTGACATACATGCAGTTCTACACCAGCCCAAATATTCCAAGGCAGACTTGTGTTTAGAAGAAATACTACCTCCTCATCAGAGTCTGTACAGGGAAGCTCAGCTAGGCTCCACAAAGTCTCTACAAGATGAAATACAGTCAACAGCATGGACCAGCTGACAGTGGCCTGGCACTGATGACAAGTGATACTGAGTGTTTCCTAATGTTGTTTTGCAGATCAGAAGTCACAGGGCCAACTGCAACAGGGAGAATCTGAAGGCTTAATACCACCCAGATCACTAGAGCTTGAAGGAATCTTCAAGATTGTTGAGGCAAAATCCATCACTTCCTCTTCTATTTCTATAGCACCTTCTGCAGATAACAGTGTTATCATGTACCTAAACAAATAAGATACTTTATCCACTGTTTTGTTCTTAAAGCATGACATCTAGAGTTTTAATGAATGTGCTGATTTGAATGAAAATGGCCCCCATAGGCTCATAAGGAGTAGCACTATTAAGAGATGTAGCCTTATTGGAGTAGATGTGGCCTTGTTGATGGAAATGTGTCACTAGGGATGGGCTTTGAGATCTCAGAAGGCCAAGCCAGGTCCAGTGTCTCACTCTCTTTCTGCTGCCTGCTAATCTAGATGTAGAACTCTTAGCTCCTTCTCCAGCACCATGTCTACCTGCATGCTGCCATGCTCCTGCCATGATAACAATGGTCTAAACCTGTGAACTGGAAGCTAGCCCCAGTTAAAACCTTTCCTTAGACCAACAAGGTCAACTAACCTGGACCCTTGGGGCTCTAAGAGTCTGAACCACCAACCAAAGAACATACATGGGCTGGACCTAGACATCCCTGCTCATGTGTAGCAGATGTTATGCAGCTTGGCCTTCATGTGGGTCCTGAACAACTAGAAACAGGAGCAAAAGCTGTTGCCTGTACATAGGATGTTCTTCTAGCTGGGCTGCCTTGTCTGGCCTCAGTGGGAGAGGAAGCTATCCTTGACGAGTCTTGAAGTGCCAGGTTTGCAGGAATACCCAGGGAGGTGGGGGAGGATACCTGCTCAGAGGAGAAGGGGAGGGATGGGGTGGGGGATAGGGAAGGATTATGGGAGGGCATGACTGGGATGGGGACAGTGAGAGGGATGTAAAGTGAATAAGTAAAAAACAATTAAATTAAATTTAAAAAGAAAACCTTTCCATTAGAAGAGTTGCAATAGCCATGACTCTTCACAACAATACAAACCTTAACTAAGACAGTGTGTATTTGTGTTAGGTGCATTCCACCCTACCATTGCCATATTTTACCAATGAGTGAAAAACTCCAAACTATGCCAAGCAATTAACTTGCTCAGGCTAAGGATATGCTGGCTACAGGTTTAGCTTAGCCTGAAGAGTTTATATGAAAACACTAAGGCTTTCCCATAGTATCCACCTAGTTGAAGGAAAATCAGGTCCAACCCATAGTTAATGTGCCCTATGCAGGGCCACTCTGGAAAGTGCACTTTGGAAATAATCTTAAAAGCAAAAGAAATTTGGAGGAGTGTGTATCTAAGGAGGTCAAGTCTTCAAAGATGCTCTAAGCCCAAAGCAGAGTACATGGGTTTCTGCTTTCCCCTCTGTTCCTTAAGAAGGGTCTCTAAGGTCTCACTAAGAAAAGTAACAGAATCTTAGAACTTTCTCACTTTAATAAAGGCTATGTGATAGGTAAGTGGCTGAGATGCATACTAGAGAATAGGGGGAGAGAGAACCTTTGTATTAATATCTCATGTAACACTCTGACCTTTGCTCAGAAACAAAAGACAAGATGAAATCCCACAGTTTTGGTCAACATGTTTTCCCACAACTCTAGTACCTCCGTGTGTTCTTGTAAAAAACAAACAAACAGTTCTTTAGCCAAAATTTTAAAAAAACTGTCGGGAGTGAGGGTAGGAATGCATTCTAAAGATGGCCCTCCATATGCAAGAAACTGATGTCAGTGAGTAACAGATCAAAACCGTTTTTTAAATTCCATATGTTCTGAACATATATTGATTTATCACCTCCTGATCCTCTAGACAATGTAATAGAACCACCATTTATATCGTATTATCATCTATATTGTTAGACATTACAGTAATCTCAGGATCACACACAGAGGATGTAGACAGCTTATGTGCAAATATTGGGCTATTTTCTCTGAGTCATTTGGGTATCTATATATTTTCATATCCATGGGGGATCCTGGAAGCATTCTCCTATAGATATTGAGGAAGAACTACATGAGCATGCTATGAGTACTGAGTTTCCCCAAGTAGGAAACTAGCTGAACTTTGCTCAACTCAGTATTGCACAAACTTATGTTACCAAGGAACAGTTTGTTCCTTGTCACACTTAGGACAATGGCTCTCAGACTACGTGTTCACAGGGCACTTTCAAATTCTGGAATGTGTATAGAGGTCTACTGTGTATGAACTCAACAGCACAGTCAGAACTGTGTGTTTACTCAGTATCCTCCAATCCTAGTTGAAAGTTGATGAGATTTTGACTTTGCCCTCAACCATACTTTCTTTTTATACATTCCCAAAGCCACGTTGCCACTTATTCTAGAAAAATCTCTTCCTTGGAAGAGGTTGTCAGGACACAATGCACAGCTGCCAACTGATCGTGTTCTGTGTGATGTCACACCTGCCACTCAGCTGTGTTCCCCACAGCAGGCACAATGCAGTGCTATAGTCTGACAGCTGAAACAAAAGCTACACTTGGCACACTTAGAATACATTTGTCAGCGCATCTGGAAATTATTGCAACCACACCTGTTGTAAGCTTGGACCTAGAACACAGGTTCCATGGGGTAGGCTAGAAAGAATGGCATTCACTCAGGGTTGTCTCAAAGATGTCACCTGCTTCTCTTTAGGGGACCAGGTTCAGAGGCAGTGCAGAGCTGCTGAACCAAATGCTATCCTCTTTTCAATTATTTAAACAACTTTCCTAGAAAGGACGAGGTATTTGTTGACCTGCCCCATTGTTTTTTGAACCCCTTTATTGAGTCACAACTGCACAGGTCTAATGTATCAAACGGGTTAAGTCTGGAAATGAGCATGTATACCTGTGAAACATCAACCCTACCTGTGCCTTTCAGCCATTTGCAATAGCCCTACCCCCAGCTGCAAGGCCTCCTCTCATTTGATGATTTGCCTTTGTATAGGACAAAAGCAACTGCCATAACAAGCTATACCATTTGCAAATGTGCTTATCTGAAATGTGGTACTTTGGATTATAGTCACTCTACTGGCCCCTAGGATCATTTATTATCAGTCACCAACCTGCTCTATAGCCCCACCCCCACCCCCACCATCACTCCCCTCCATAGGTTCTGCCTTTATTTCAATCATTTTCTCCTCTGGGGCTGGGTGTTATGGTATATCCTTTCCCAAGCTTGCGAACATGCAGAGAAGAGATGCTTCTAAAGCCTCAAAGGCCTATACAAACGCAGGGACTATTTTGGTCATGGTTTAGGAATCACTGACAAAATCTCATGGAGCAGGAAAGGTCACTACTGTACTCTCTGCTTCTATGCGGTCAACTATTTTATGTGCATCCCATTGGTGGTATCATGTAGTATTTCCATTGCTAGCATATTCCACTTTTGCCATCATAGATTCCTCTAGGTTCATCCATGGTGTCTCAAGTAAAAAAATAGTCTCTCTCTTTTTTTAAAGGTTTAATAAGACTGGTATTTGTGAAAGAAAGGCAAGCAGGCAGACAGACAGATACTTACAGATCAGGGGTAGACACTTTTGTAAATAGTGCTGAAATGACCATAAGAGAGTACCTCTCTTTGTCAGGGTTTCTATTTCTGCACAAAACATCATGACCAAGAAGCAAGTTGGGGAAGAATAGGTTTAATCAGCTTACACTTCCACACTGCTGTTCATCGCCAAAGGAAGTCAGGACAGGAACTCACACAGGACAGGAACCTGGAGGCAGGAGCAGATGCGGAAGCCGTGGAGGAATGCTGTTTACTGGCTTTCTTCCCCTGGCTTGCTCAGCTTGCTTTCTTATAGAACCCAGGACTACCAGCCCAGGGATGGCACCACCCACAATGGTAGGCCCCTGCCACTTGATCTCTAATTGAGAAAATACCTTACAGCTGGATCTCATGGAAGCATTTCCTCAAAGGTAACTCCTTTCTCTGTGATAACTCCAGCTTGTGTCAAGTTGAGACACAAAACCAGCCAGTACAGTACCCATGTCTCTTTGAGATCTCAATTGTAATTTTTTTTGGAGAGTGTGAAGGTTGATTTCAACAGCAGCTTGGCACATTAGAATCCCCTGAGGATGCAGCCTCACTTGAAGAATTGTCTTTAGTGCCTTCATTGATATGGAAGGGCACAGCCCAGTGTGTTCTTCATCTCTGGGTAGTAGCCCAGATGAAAATGGTGTGGTAAAAGGAAGAACACTCACCTTTTGTTCAGTTGGCCTTTCCTCTCACCGCTGAGTTTGTTTACCCTGTTGCTGCAGCTGCTGATTCCTTTGCTGATCTAAGAACATCATTTCCAGGTTTCTATCGCTGACTGAGGATCAGAGGCTTTCCAGGAACCTCCCCAGTTTCCACCAACAGGTTGGAACTGCTGAGGCTTCAGCCTTGTGGACTGAGGTGCTCCCAGGTTCTCAGCTTCTCAGGTGTGACCCAATCATGGTTACTGTTTTTAAAGTAAACTGAGTTAATAAACAATTCTCATTCTCTCTCCTCTCCTCTCCTCTCCTCTCCTCTCCTCTCCTCTCCTCTCCTCTCCCCACCCCTCTCTCTCTCTCTCTCTCTCTCTCTCTCTCTCTCTCTCTCTCTCTCTCTCTCTCTCTCACACACACACACACACACACACACACACAAACACACTCTTGAGCACCCTCAAGTTAGTTCTATTTTCTTCATACTGTTATCTCTATGGACTCAAGCAATCTACTCCAACAGTATACAAGCTATTTTCCTACCTCACGGGCCTAAGTGCTAAAACTTACAGGCATAAACCTCCAGGCCTAAACTCATCATGATTTCATACAAGTTTCTTTAATGATCCATAACGTTGAGCACATTTCATGTATCTGCTAACAACTGTATTTTTTCCTTGGAGAAAAGGATAGATGAGCCTATGCTAAAATAGATTATTTGGTGTTCTGTTGTTGAGCTGAAAGTGTTTGTTATACATTTGATATTAGCCCTTTGTCCAATATATGGTTTATAGATAATTTTTATTTTTTAATGAAATGTGGTCTCATTAATCCCAGCTGACCTCCAAGTCTACCCAAGTCTAGCCTTGCACTCCTGATCTTTCTGCTCCACCTTCAACATTCTAAAACTGTAAGGATACATCACTGAGCCCTTTCATTCTGCAGGCTTTTCTCACTCCGTGGCTGTTTAATTGGGTGAAACTGATACAGATGGTTTTCTTAACTTGTTTTGTTTTGGTTGCCTGTGCTTTGATGCTGTATCTAATGATTTATTGCCAAAGCTTTTGTTAGTTGGTGTTATTCTTCCAGGAAAATAAGATAATTTAATCAATGTTCAACATGGAAATTATGATGAATGGAGGCATGTGAGACAAGAGCAAAGATCTCTGCATTCTCTTCCCAGCTCCCACTAGATGAGCCTCAGTGCTCTCAGTTTTAAACACTGATTTGGAGTGTGTGGTGGTTTATATATGCTCGACCCATGACGTGGCACTATTAGAAGGTGTGGCCCTGTTGGAGTAAGTGTGTTACTATGCATGTAGACTATAAGACCCTCATCCTAGCTACCTGGAAGCCAGTATTCTGCTATCAGCCTTCAGATGAAGATGTAGAACTCTCAGCTCCTTCTGCACCATGCCTGCCTGGATGCTGCCTTGTTCCCACTTTGATGATAATGGACTGAACCTCTGAACCTGTAAACCAGCCTCAATTAAATGTTTCCTTATCAGAATTGCCTTAGTCATGGTGTCTGTCCATAGCAGAGTGCTAACCTCTAGAATCTTTCAAATGATAGTATTATTCCAATTTCTAAACTACACAAGAAGTACTTCAAAATCAACACATTAGAAGCTAAATAAAAGAACTACTGTGTGACAAACCTTTTCTTGGGGAGATGCAACACACATTTCTACTTACCCCAAACAGGAAACCCACAACTGACCCAAGCATAGACACCATCAAAGTCCAACTTGGTGAACCAATGAGCTTTATTGGGATTACTCAGAGGGGAGTATGGGTGAGAGATCACTTCAAGAGCAGAAATGACTCAAAGACAGCACTACCAAAGCCCACATTAGCATGAGTGACAGCTCATAGAAGCTGGTAACCTAGAGTACAATGCACAGCCTGCAGGCAGTTCAGCAAATTAGAGTATCTTTTCCAGTAACTGATCTAAACCTCTTCCAGGAAGCTGGGATGCTTTCCGCTTCTTTCCAGGTAGCTAGCTTGGTCTGTCTTTGTAGCTTGGCTTGTCTGTTGGTCTTATTTGCAGACATTTAGACCCATCTCTGATCTGGCTTGTCTGAGGGTGACTGCCAGCTTCTTGGGAAGGAGGAGCCTAATGAATCTTGTCAGTTTCAGGGACTTCCTGAATTATTTTGAGTTGTTTACCTCCCTGCTCAAATAGCTTCCCTGCAAGATGGACTGTTTCAATATTGGAGGCAACTGTTACACAACACAAACAACTAAATTATCTAATAATTACTTACCTTTGATGTTTATTGGAAATAAACCCTATTCCAGACCTGAGTCTATACATTTTGTATATGTTGTTTATTTAGACCAAGAGTAGACTAGATGTTATCTCTTTGTTTAGTAGTAAAACAAAGGCAAAACTGATAGTAACAGAGCTGGGTCTTGAATCTAGCAGACAAACTAAATTCAAAAACACTAAATGTTAAAGTTTTGCAGAGATACTGATGTATATAGCTTTTAATGTGTGAAATTTATATGAGAAGAAAAACACAGATACCTAAAGGGCAGGGTTTCTAAAAGGAGCTGGTGTAACAAACCAAACTGGCTAGTTAGAACGGACTACACTAACTCACTCTATTCTAGCTCATGCATGCCCCCGCCAGAAGTAGATGATGTGGGTCCCTGGACTGGTAAATTGGTGAAGCAAAGACCCAGAGCTGTGTTCCAGAAGTTCTGAGGCTAAGTTGCAGGGTCAGCACCAGAGAGAGGAAGATGGAAGGCATCAGAGAAAGATTAAGGGAACAAGAAAGCAAAAACCCTGGATCATTGTACCTCAGATTACTAGGGAACCTAGAGGTCACCCGCCAACTTCCCACCCACAACAGGCACTCCCTCTACAGGAACTCCCTCTACAGCACCCTTGTGGGTACTTATCCAGCCTATGCCTGAACACTCCCAGAGACTGAGTATGCTTCGCTTGTTAGACAGTCTGTTCTACTGCTAGATGCCCAAAAAACAGCATACAGCTTTATTCCTTTCAAGGAAGCAAAATGTGCCTTATAGTGATTGCTACAATCAGTGAGCACTGGTTCTGTCTATAAGGAACCCAAAAACATTTGCCCCCTTCTCCTTCAGACATTGGAAGGTATACTGAGTCTTTCTCCAGCAAAACAAAGACTCTGGTGCCCATAATTTTCCTCATGGAACAGTATTTCTCCATTACTGTTTCTATTGCTGGTCACCCTATTAGCATTATCCAACTGGCTAAGTCCAACAACTTACTAATATTGATACTTTTATAAGACCTAGCTCATGGCCTGCCACACAGCAGTAGAAACAAGGTGGTTGCTTAAATTAAACTGAGCGAGGAAACTGCAAATAAAAATCATGGCTAATTTGAGAGTCTTAGCAGTTGATAGCATCACTTAGATACCATTTAGACCCATCCTGACATAGAGCCTTGATCCAGACCTCTTTGACAGGAGCTAATTTCCTTCTCTGAGACCTTCCCCAGACTTGATAGAGCACTTAGGAGGTCAACATATTTATCTGAAGACCTAGCCATGCCTACAATAGTACCAGAGAAACTGGGGGAAAAAGGAATGAGCAAAAAAACTCATTGTGTCATCACCATTCAAACCTAGATTCATCCTTTCAAAGCCGGTACTGTGGACTTCATCACACTACTTTCTGCAATGGATGGGGGCAAAGGATAGAAAGGTAGACAGCCAGCACTTGAAAAGGCAAGCCAGGGTGGCAAGGGGACGTAAGACAACTTTTGTGAGCTGTAAAACTCTCTACTAAAGGGGTCTATGAGAAAGAAGGACCTGTTCTAGACCAGTTCTGTCCCTTCTAGACCAGTTCTGTCCCAGGACCTGGATGCTTGCTCTCTTTTCCATCTCAGACTTCTCCTAAGATCTGGCTGGCACCTTTTTCCTATGACAGGTTTCAGAAATTGGAAAATGTATTTCAAACACTAAGAAATACACTGTCTGACCTTTGTCCCAAATCAGGCCAAGTTTTAAAAGGCATGTACCCTAGACCCTGCTTTGTGTTTAACACCTGGCTTCAAAGAAATCTTGGCTGGAATACAACATCCCCTACACTTGGACCCTGAACCATTTTGCATAGAATAAGGATCCAGTGTCTATAGCAAACCTGTGCTTTCCAGCACGTTCTTTTCCACACAGTGAGAGCAATCTTACTGAAAGGGCAAACCAAATCTCATCATTTCATCTGCACATATTTGAAACTCTCCTACTTTGCACTTGGTCTGTAATTCAATCTAATTCTTTCCATGCACCTCCTCACGTCTCCCCTCCCCTGGGATACTCCCCTCCCCTGGGATCCTCACTGCTCAGCACCTCAGTTCCTCACTCCTGCCTGCTCACTTCAGAGTCTACCCAGAACCCTGCTCCCTGGACAAACTCTTCCTCTTCCTTAAGTCTCCATCTAGAGCTACCATCAGCCTCAAAGTCGGGGCATACAGCTTTGGTTTAAGCTCCCAAATCCTCTCCTTTCCTATACAACACAATGCTACTCATTTACTTAAAGCCAAAAGATGCCTAGACTTTACAAAAGCAATAGCTGTATATGTGTGCTCACCCAGGACCACAGTTAACCTCAAGGAATATCTGAGGGTTCTGTAGGCAAGCCTTTCCAGCCAGCCACTCTCCAGTTAGCCTGTGTGGGGCCTCAGTTCTGCAAACTATAAAATGAGGGAGTAGGGCTGGGTAGACTCCAATGACTCTCATGCTTCTAATGTTCTAGGCTAACCTATTTAAGAACACATACAATGTAACTTCCGCCTTCAGCAATACCCTAAGGAAGACCCTGGGAACATAACTCCCTCCCATGGCGTGGGCTGTGTTTACAAAACAAACCAAAGAAATCATCATAAATCATTCCAAGTGGAGCTGCCTGGGTTGAGACAACAAGACAAAAATACCTCTGGGCACAGCTCCTCTCGGCCCCCACCCAACGTAAGAGGAACAAGGCCAGCCAGCCAACACCATGCAGCTAGAGTCTGTCGCCAAAACGTCCCAAGTGTTGCTGGGACCCTTCATGCAGACTGATTTCTAGCCCTCAGATTTTTAATTCCTCCTTGGACCTTCCTTCCTCTTTACTGGTGTCTTGGAAAGAGGAAATGCCCCACACAGACATGAAGTAAGTCCCCAGTTGGCTGCTTCCTGAGATGTGTGTACATCTCTGTAAATGCTCCCTTTGTGCTGATTTGTATGCTTGCCTCCCCACTATAGGAGTTGAGCATGTATTGCAAAGCTCTGAAAAAAAACACAGAGGAACACTCTTTGAAACTCAAAGGGGCCCTACAATTCCAAGAATTACTTCAGGTTATTGTTTTCAACTTGTTCACTGACAAACCCTTATTCCCTAAGGGCTTGGGATGGACACCTTAAAGCCTCGGCATTCTTATTACGTTTATTTAGTTTCTGTGCGTAGTGGCTATTTTTCTGATAACTTGACACAAGCCTGGGCCACTTAGGAAGAGGGAAGTCCAACTGAGAAAATGCCTCCATTATACTGGCCTGTGGGCTAGCGTGTAGGGTATTTTCTTGATTAAAGGTTGATTGTGGAAGGACCTAGATGATTCTAGGCAGCGCCAGCACCTCTGTGAAGTCGGTCCTTGGGTGTATAGAAAGCAATCTGAGCAATCCATAGACAGCGAGCCAGCAGTGTTCCCTCTGCATCAGTGCCTGACACCAGGTTTCTGCCTTGAATTCCTGGCCTGGTGTGTCCTTCGCTGATGTATTGCAACTCTAAAGCACTTATCTGTATAGATATTATGCTTGTCTCTGTATTAGTTCTTTCTGTTGCTGTGATAAAACACCACAGGCGAGGCATTACAGAAGAAAGTGTTTTATTTGGGCTTACAGTTCTCGGGATGTAAGTGTCCATGATGGCAGAGCAGAACATGGCAGCCTGAACTGCAAGCAGCAAAACAGAGAGAAGGAATCAGAAATGATGTGAGTATTTTAAACTCTCAGAGCCTGCCTCCAGTGACACACTTCCTCCAACAAGGCCATGTCTCCTAATCTTTCACATCTAGCACCAACAACCAGGGACCAAGTACTCAAACATCTGAATCTATGGGAGACATTTTCATTTAGACTACCATAGGCATTCGAAAAACCTTGATGTTGCCACTATTACTACTTCCTCTTGTGGTTTGTATTTTAGGGCTAGCACCTCCCAGCCCCATTCTCTAGCCTTACCCAATCCAATGAGTTTCTTTGCATATCTACTGTACGGCCTGTCTTTGGTGTTTCTCTTTCTTGAGCAACTCCAAAACAAGTACTTTCAAATTTACCTTCAGTTTGCTTATTTTACTCAGTATTAATTCAGAACATACCTCTGGGAACAAAAGTTCTGTACAAAAAGAAAGCTTCTTGATTTAAAAGTATTTAGAAGTTCAAGACCCCTGGATATGCAGGTCAGGTGGAACAGAAAATGAATGCCTGGGCTGTTTTGAATGGAAATGTTTTAGCTTTGGCTTTGATTCTTATATGAAATTGACATTGCAGTGTTTAACATTTTCCAGATTTTGAGTACTTGCAGCCTTAGAGCAAAAACATCAGTCTTTATTTGTAATTCCAAAAAGAAAACAAACAAACTTCCTTCTACTAATGTTTGCAGCAGCCCAATGTATACAGCATTTAATCAAGTGCTGATACAGATACAGAAATGATAGGGCAGGCTCTTGTCTGATGCTCTTCCTTGCCTTTAAGAGGGTTTCCCCTGCCCTCCATTCATGGGGCAATCTAGAAGCTCCCATCCATATGCATCCGCATGACTTTCTATGTGCCAAATTCATCTGCAGAAAGGGGTGACAACTAGTCCTACCTCATAGGGAAGTTATAATAATAAAATGAGTTAGTATGGGTAAACTCCTTTGCACAGTGATTTGTATCTGCTAGACTTGCTATTATTGCATGTAGCCCTTGGTGGTAAGGTATCTATCAGCAAGGGCTATGATCACACAGAAGCACCATGGAATGCTCACATATGGTGATGGCACATTACCATTGTTACCCACTGCTCCACCCCTGCTGGGTGTGATGCTTTCTCAACAGACAGGCAAAGTCTTCAAAGTGTATGCTTTGTGAAGCATCACCTCTGGTACTCCTTGGGTCCATTCAGACAGACCTTTCTAGCTTCCATTCTCTGGGGTTGGGAATGCAAACAGATTGCATCAAGGCTAGCCTATCTGCCTTTGGTTGCTGGTGACCCTATGCATTCATTCTTCCAGTTAATATTTTTTATAGGCCTACTGTGACTCAGACAACATGCTAAGGACATAGTAACAATCAAGAAACACAAGGCTAAGCCCTGGAGAGCTTGTCCTCTAGGGGAGTATGGATGAAGTCCAATGGAAAAGAAAGATCCATAGGACCTGATGTTGGAAGATGGAACGGCTACCAAGACACAGAGCTGGTTTTCAAAGACAAGCAAGGTTGTCACCCCAGGCATGGTGGGGATTAAGGGAATGATGTGTACGTACGTATTTATCTAAGAGAGTCCAAGAACATTGTTGTTTGCTTCTATTAATTTACTCCTGCGAGAACATACACTACTCTTTTGGGAACCAACATTTTCTTAAATAAGCTCTTTTATAAACAATTATTATAGGAACATTTGTCTTATGGCACATGATTGATGATAACATTAATCTTCTCCTCATGATTAATAGGCCAGAGTCTTGTTATGCAGGACTTTCCATTCTGGGGAAGTGAATTTGAAAGAAACAATAATTTCATTTAGAAAACAACAGCCTTGACTTTCAATCCTCAGGAAACACTAACAACTGAAGAAGTCCCAAGCCATAACCTTACTGATTGAGCTTCTCTTTTTAAAGCACTTTCCTTCTTCCTGAAGCAGAGACTCCGGCAGCCACTATAGGACAGAAATACAACATGAGATGTGACCTGCAGACTTAACATGTACAGGAAGCACTTCTATTTATATTAATAACTTCCTCACTTTGTTTCTTTCTTTTCCTTGCCCTGAAGCACACTGAAATAGGAGTTGTTGGATTATCTCCATGGTTCCTGTCTGTTTTGTTGGAGATGGAAAGACAAATACCTAGTGGCAGCTTAAAATACTCTTGGGACCACGGTATCACAGTCTCTACAAAGTCCATTCAGACAATCAGCCTTCCTGGCTTGCCCTAAAACTCCTAAGTGAGCCACTCATCACTCCTATCACCTTCCAGACATCTTGCTCTAACCCCAGGCATGCAAGAACTTGGAGTGTATTCTGATAGAGCCCCCAGGCCTCACCAACCCCACCCTTCTTCCCACTCTCCCACCTCTTCCCACTCCACCTACCCAAAGCAACAGTTCTCATCCCTGCCGTTTCCTCATATCTGAATCCGCACGTTACCTACGTGGCTTTAGGTTGGTTAAAATCTATATGCACTAGGGAATCCTGTAACTATAAAAGACCATGAGAGGGTTGGAGAGATGGCTGAGTGGTTCAGAGCAGGTTGCTACTCTCATAGATGTTCACGTCAACATCTATGTCGGGTAGCTCACAACTGACAGTAACTCATGCTCTAAGATATCTATCTAATAGCATCTTCCCAATCCCAGGGTCACCTGCATTCACACAATCACAAACCCTTACATAAATATACACACACAATTAAAAATAAATATTTTTTTAAAAAGACCATGAAAATAAATGCCCCATAGGAGATAGAATGACCCATGAGGATATTTTCAGTAGAAAAACTAAATTTAATATTGTATCTAATATTTCATTTTAAAAACGTCTGCATGATATGCAGTGATAAATGTTCAAAAATACTTTCTATTTTTACTATGACCCTCGTTTTCTTTCTTTCCTCCATCTTTTCCTCTCTTCCCCTTTCCCTCTCTTCTTTTCCTCATCCTTTCTATCTTTTGCCTCATTCCTCACTGCTCCTTCACTCACCCACGTCTCCTTTACCTCTCTCCCTGCCCTTCCTCCCTGTCCTCCCTGCACTCCCTGCTCCAGCCTTGAGTCCGTGGGAGCTTACCCCCACATTCTGTCACTGTCCCTACCAGAGCTAGCATCTAACAGACAGAGCCAATGCCAACCAGGTACTTGACTTTAGGGTACTTCTAGATCTTGAATTTACATTTGTCCAGCCACTAGCCAACATTTTTGAAGAAGACTGTAAGAGATCCAAAGTCCCTGAGGATTAGGAAAAGATAAATGTCCTACTGACCATCTTTGCTAAGAGGAGAGAAAGATTGGCTGTAGACACATTAAGCTGTTCTTTTAATATCTGGGCAACTCTCCACCACATTCTCTCGTGGTCTGCATGTACCAGGCCTCATCCCAACCCAAGTTCTTCCCGTCCTTTTTCTGCTCCTCATTTCTTTCCCAGTCTGAACTTGGCACCACACCCTGACACTCATTAACTTTCTCTTCCCTGTGCTGGGCTCTGAGTGCATACTGAGTAAAGACTGGATCTCAGACCCATACCTCATAACAACTCCAGGACACAGGGCCAAAAACAGAGGATTTGGATTCAGACAGAAGCCGGACTCACTTCTGTGCTGGCAGCCACTTTGCTTTTGTGATTTTTATGGGGATCATACTTTCTCCATGTCCATTTGCCAATTTGCCAATTAACAAATATCCATTGAACGCTCACTGTTTCCCAGTTACTGAGGAGAAGCGGGGGATGGAGAGGTGAAACCTTTATCCACGGACAGCTTAGAATATGAATGACAACTAACAACTGAAAGCAAAAGAAAACAAATGAAACCAGAGAGATGAGGAGTCCTGTGAATATGACTCTCAGGAGCTCAGGTGAGTGACAGTAAACTGAAGAAGTCAGAACAACCACCCATGTCCACACAGAGATTACTTCAGTTCAACATCTATGCTCACCCTCAGCCATATTAAGACCAGTATTACTTGGTGTTGGGCAGGGCTGCCCTATGCATTGTACATTCAATAGCATCCCTGGTCTCTCCACCCACCTCCACTGTGACAACCCAAGCATCCACAAATATTGTTAACGTTCTCTGGAAGAGTGAGTGAGGAAACAGGATCACCCCAGATGAGAACGATCACACTAGCGTTGTCATGCTCAAGGCTGTGCCTCTGCTCTGCCACTTTACTTCTGGTGGTGATTTTGATTAGGAAACTGCAGTTCCCGAGCTTCAGCTTCCTCCTGGGTGCAGAGGGAGATCAACAGCAGCATCTTATGGTGCCTTTCAAAGAATAGATAAGAAGATAACTAGACTATTGAAAGCTCTCCATAAGGCAGGCATTTTCACCGATCCATCTTGCCAAAAGACTACTGGTGCACTGGTAACAGAAAAGGCCTGTCACATAGACACCTCTTGCTGCCCTCACAAAAGACTCCTTCAAATTTGTTTATCCTCAGAAGTTAAGGGGGAAAAAGTCTAAGAAATCTCTACTACATATTAACCAAAGGAGACAAGAGTTACCAAATGATGGCTGTGACTCTGACTCATCCCCAAAGAATTCTAGTACAGTTGAAGTCACCATCTGATTACAAGCTTTTAATGGAGAAGGAAGCAGCCTTTCGCTCATCCCCCTTACAGGGAGTGGCTGATGAAAGATGATATTGCCTTCTTCTTCCTCTTCAGCTCTGAACAATTGAAGGGGCCTTTCCTTTTCCTGTTTGACTTGTTTGAAGCCCCCGATTCTCTTTGGCACATCAGACCTTACCTCTCTGTTGCCTTTGAGGCCCAGCCAATGACTGAAGGACATTCATTTTCAACCATCTACGTCGATCTGGGGGGAGGAGGCTGGTACGTTTTGCCTCCTTGGTGCTTCCTAAGCATCATATAGGAATAGTTTCTATACCTGGATCTGAAAGTCAGTGTCACTGGGCCCCTTCTCCCTGCCCATCTCTACTCATCCCTCTTAAGGTCTTATAGATCTCATAGTCCCAGACTAACTTATCTTTATAGAGCTCTGACTAATTCTTCTCTGGAATAGATTTAAAAAAAATACAGAAGGGTATCTACAGTGTTGGTTTCCTTTCCTAAGAAATCATTTCCAGTATCTTTTGAGACCTTATTTGTCCCTGTGCCTGGAATACTTGCTTAATTTTCCCCTCTGCTTCCAGATCCTGTGTTGAGTAGTTTTTGGCCAGAGAAGATAAGCTTTGATTTAATACAAAATTTTTAAAAAAAATAGTATTTCCTGAGAAAGTGCGTGCAAGTATGAGATTCTATTCTGGGTACCATGGAGGGTATGACACGGAACAAGGCACACATGTCTGGGAGTGTGCCTGTATCACTTACACAAAAGCACCCATTAAATGTGTCTGGCAGGTGGACATGTACCAGATGTACAGGCACTAGGACAGCCACCTGCCAATCACCTGCCATATACCAGGTTCTTACTAGATACTCTAGGTGCAAAAGTGAACAAGCCATGATCCTGTGGACATGCTAAGGTCAGGAGAATAATGTCCACAGAAGACTTCATGTCATTTGACAAGGTAGAAAGTGTTCTGCTGATGCAGTGGGGAGTATCTGCCCAGCCTGGAGCAACTGGGTATGGCTAATATCTTAGTCAGGGTTTCTATTCCTGCACAAACATCATGACCAAGAAGCAAGTTGGGGAGGAAAGGGTTTATTCAGCTCACACTTCCACATTGCTGTTCATCACCAAAGGAAGTCAGGACTGGAACTCAAGCAGGTCAGGAAGCAGGAGCTGATGCAGAGGCCATGGAGGGATGTTACTTACTGGCTTGCTTCCCCAGGCTTGATCACTTGCTCTCTTATAGAACCCAAGACCACCAGCCCAGGGACAGCAACACCCACAATGGGCTGGTTCCTCCCACCTTGACCACTAGTTGAGAAAATGCCTTACAGCTGGGTCTCATGCAGACATTTCCAGAACTGAGGCTCCTTTTCTGTGATAACTCCAGCTTGTGCCAACTTGACACACAAAACCAGCCAGTACAGCTAATATGTCAAGAATATAGTCTGTGGGGGAGGACAAGAGAACACATAAATGAGTGCTGAGGGTGGAGAGGCTGCACAGTGGACACAGTGAAAGTAGGATCCCTCCAGGTTGTCGGAGAGCCCATCAAGCCTGCTTTGTCTTCTCACTCTTTCCTATCCTGCATCCTTCTTTTTCCTTTCATAGGTATTGAATACTAGAAACATCCTGCAGCCTCAGCCCCATTTTGGAATCGGCTTCCAATCTTGCCTACGCCAGCACTGGAGACCAACCTGCAGGCTAGACTATTCTCCTTCCAACATGTTTCAAACATTTCCCTTCACAACACAGCCATTCCTGAGGTAGCAAGTCCAGATTCTAGTTGTCTTTGGTACCATACAGGCTTCCCAGGTGGTGAACTGAATAGTCCAGAAAGAACTGGATAAAACCAATTCTGTTTTTCTTCCCTCACTCCCTGGGTCAGTGTGGCCCAGCCATTCCTAATGGCATATACCAGGGAAAATCAAGTAGATCTCTACAGATGCATAGACCTGGCAGGGCCAGAAACTGGGTAGGTCCTCTGTATCTGCCATGCAGGCTCTTCAGAGAAAGAGCCTTTCTACAGCTTGCAGATGTTTCTACGTGGAAGAAACTCACCAGGATGCTTTAGGAAAGCACTTGATATCTTTCTCTCAATAATCCTCCTCTGATTAAAGAGGCCTCATCTGATAGGTCAGTTTAGAAGAGGTTCCAGTCTTACCTTCACTTCTCTAAGGATGGGCTACCAAAACAAAGGGGGCCACTTTCTGGCTTATGCTCAGAGCTGTGCTGACCAGTTCTGACCTCCTCTGATGTTTTTGTCTTCCAGAAGTGTATTAGAAGCATTTGCAAGCCATTTGGCTCCACACTAGGCAGCTTTAATCAGTAATTATTCAGACATGTTGACCTTCAACTAACTCCTCTCTCTCCTGCTAGTGCTAAATTTGGACAAGAAGGGATGTTACATCTCAGATCCTCTGAAATACTTTAATAGGTTTAAAAGTCCTTAACATACCAACTTCTCTACTCAAAACATCAGTAATTACTGTTAAATAAATAAATGGTCAAGTAAAGACATATTGCTTTGCCTAAAAGACATAGCCCCGCTAACAGGAATTATATCTATATAATTTTCTACAGTAATTTTTTTTCTCAAACTCACACTCAGACAATATACAGAAGCCTTAGGCATGAATCTGTAGACAGAATTATTGAATACGGTTTTAATCTTTGGAAAGAAGATAGCCACAGTGGTGAGCCACAGTATTTGCATGTAAGAGAAAAATCAGTAAACTTAATCTCAGAACATCTTACATCAGAAGCTCAACTGAGCATTTGGAGCGTGAGGGCTGTAAGACTTCTACAAATAGTAACAAGACTCTCTCTTATGTCGGTTAAGTTGAAAGTTAACAAAGGGTTGGGACACTAGCTTAAGGAATCCCAGAGCTTGTCACTGGCCTGGTGTAGCAATCAGCTGTCCAAACGACCCCATTTCAGCCATTTTAACTCTGAGCTTCAGTATCCCCATCCGTCAGATGGCTCTAGCACCAGGCGTGCTGTCCACCGAAGTCTTAGGAGGCCTGTTGTAGTTTGCTTTCTACCGGTGTGGTAGACTGTGACCCAAAGTGACTTGGGAGGGGAAAAGAGTTTATTACACCTTACAGGTTACAGTCCAGCTTAAGGGAAGTGGGGGTGGGAACTGGACATAGGAACATGGATGTAGGAACGGAAACAGAGGCCATGGAGGAGTGCTGCCTACAGCCTTACTCCCAGTGCCTTGCTCAGGTTGCTTTTCTTATACCACACAGGACCACCTGCCAGGGGTGGCACTGCTCACAGTGGGCTGGGTCTCCCCTCTTCAATCATTAACCAAGAAAATACCTCCACAGACTTGCCTATAAGCATCTAGGACAAGCAACTCCTGAGTTAATGTTTTCTCTTCCCGCTTGATTTCAGCTCGCGTCAAGTTGACAAAAAAGCTGACCAGCACACGAACTAAGTATGCTGTTTCCCATATCATTTATAGGGGCCGTGCCCCGAAAGTGGACTAAGCATTTTTCATTGTTTTCATACTTCATCTTTCATCTGGAGGTGCTACTGATTATCCACCTTTCAGGGTCAGGGCCCTGAGATTCAGATAGCTTAAGTAGTTTCCCCAAGTTTCTACTGCTGGTTAAGATGAGATAGAGATTGAATGCAGATATTCAACACAACCCACCTGACCCATGTTTTAACTATTTGCATGTCTTAAAGTGATGAGCTAGAGAGGAAAAGATACTGAACATTAAATGCATTCCTAGATCTGCTCTAGGTTATTTCCAAGCACTCTCTGGGGTGTACAAGATCAAACACCACCCAAAAGTATGTATGCCCCATGACTGTGATATTATCCATGTTGAAGGGGAATTAAGTTGTCAATTAACTGACCTTAAGATAGGGAAAGTGCTTGGATTATCTGTGTGGCTTTATGTAATCACAAGAACCCTCAAAATTGGAAGAAGGAACTTTAAGAGGAGGGATGTGATACAGGGACTCTGCCATACTGCTGGCTTCAGAGAAGGAAATGCAGCCTTGACCCTGGAATGCTGTAGCCTCTAGAGAGAAATTCAGTGCCAAAATCTTGAGGTTAGTCCATTGAGATCTATGACCTACAAAGATGCAACATGTTCACGCCTTTGCAAGCCATTCATTGGCACTAATATGTTACAGCAGCAACAGCAGACTAATACACCAGGCACCTGGGTGAAAAGTTTACTCCCGTGACTTTTTTTACTTCTATAATAATATAAATTCCTTCTAATGCATTGGAGGGTACGGAGAAATAAATGACAAATCATTTGCCCTGAAATCTAAGTAGGCACACGGCCACATTTTCCATGCGTGCCCTATCTTGAGCAGAGCCGTTTCCATTACCCTCGGCTCCAGGCAACAGTCCCTTCTTCCCATCTCTTCTTCCCAGTGGTTTGCAGCCAAAAGCAGACTGCAGAGCTTTGAGACCAACAACTCAATCTCTGTAAAGCTGCCTTTTAATGCTGCTTGGCAGACACTGCTCCAAAGCACTTGTTTATTTTAAAACAATGATGAATGGAAACAAATAGGAAACACAGAGAGCAAGCATTAGAGAGTTTCACCATCTTCTACTTCTCCCTTCCTCCTCACCATCCCCAACTGCTACCTCACATGTTCTCACTGCGTTATAAAACTTCTTGAGGGTTGGGGATTTAGCTCAGTGGTTAGAGCGCTTGCCTAGGAAGCGCAAGGCCCTGGGTTCGGTCCCCAGCTCTGAAAAAAAGAAGCAAAAAAATAAAATACAATAAAATAAAATAAAACTTCTTGAATCAGAACCTTCCCCAAAAAACACTCAAGCCTCTACTGTCTAAATAGTGGCCACATATCACATTTGGGAAAGCCATCGAGCTTTAAAGGACTATAGAGGATGCTGGGGATCAGCAAGAGACCATGCATGACCTGGGATCAAGTTCTTTGACTATAGAGGATGCTAGAGATCAGCAAGAGACCATGCATGACCTGGGATCAAGTTCTTTGACTATAGAGGATGCTGGAGATCAGCAAGAGACCATGCATGACCTGGGATCAAGTTCTTTGACTATAGAGGATGCTGGAGATCAGCAAGAGACCATGCATGACCTGGGATCAAGTTCTTTGGGTATCTTCTAAAGGGGCCAAAAACACTATATAATCCTTTTTGCTTTTTTCCCCCAACTAAGTCTTAAGATGGACACCTAGGACTCCGTGGTGTGTATGAAGTTTCTGAGCAGAGCAGCACAGGAGATGGGGCGGTGTGGTTGCTACAATCTTTGGCACCAACATGACAGCTAATTAGCACTCGGATCTCTCGTAAGGTTCCTCTACTTTGGCCATAAACACAGCCCTCTTTGTCACTCCTTGTCGGTTGATGTAATGAGGCAGGTGGAGGCAGACAAGATAAACTGAGACCTGTCATTGGAAGAGAAGGAAGGGAGGCGGGAACAGGGGTTTAAGAAGGGAGGGAGAGGATGAGAGAGGGCGGGAGGGAGGAGAGGAGCTGAGAGAATGTGGCAGCAGATGTTAAGATTCTTCTCTACACACGGTTACAGGTTGTTATGACTCTTCTTAAGGGATGGGTATGTACAGGATCTTGTGTTGCATAAAATGGCAAATTACATTTTACCAGTTGGATCAGAGGATATTGTGTGGTGTGTTCTTTCATGTGGCAACTTAGTTCAGTCCAAGAGAGTATATGGTGGCGGGACGCACCAGGCCCACCATGGAATTGGCATGTATATGCCTGGCATATTCCCATCCTGGTAACAAACCATCCTGGGAACTAGATAGGTAGAGAGATTGCTGCCTGGATCAGAGACTACTTGGGGGCTGCTAAGATAAATTAGCGCCCCTGGAGCCAGAACTAGCCAAAGCTCGACCACCAGGGTACATGCCGTTCTGCCCCTTTTTATTTTTTACAGCAACAACTCCTTACTTTGAATTTTTCTCTATATGACTTTTTTTTGCTTCAGTAGCCTTTTAAAATGAATTGTTCAATGGCTAAGAGTGATTAAAATGTCTGGATGTAGATTAGACATCAGGTTGGATGTCTGGCACTCTTCAAGAAAACTGTTGTCCCCCTCCCCGCCCCCTTCTCCCAGCAGTTACCAACTGCCAATGGCTCCTGTACTAGGGGCGGGACTTCATGTCTACTCCCTCTCTCCATCCTGGGCTTTGGTTTTGTTTGAGCTTGCCTGGGACTTAGGCATGCTATGATGACTACTGTGAGTTTATATGTGCAGACACAAAGAATCAGTGAAATGAGGAATTGGTTCTTTGAAAAGATTAACAGGGTCAACAAATCTCTAGCCAAATTAACCAGAGAAAGAGAGAGAAGCCACATTAATAAAATCCGAGATGTGAAGGTAGACATTATAGTAGACACTAAAGAAATTCAGAGAATCTTAAGGACCTGTTTTAAAACCTCTATTACACAGAACTGGGAAAAATCCAAAGTAAATGTATAAATTTCTAGATGCATATGGCTTACCAAAGCTAAATCATGATGAAATAAATATTCTAAATAAACCCATAACATCCGACAAGTTATAAGGAGTCATTAAATATAAATCTCCAATTCAAAAAAAAAAAGCTCAAGACCAGATGAATTAATCCCAGAATCCAACCAGACCTTTCAAAAAGAGCTAACACCAATATTCTTAAAAGTATTCGGTAAAACAGAAGAGGAAGGAACACGCCTGAGGGTCCATGAGCCAAAGCCTGAAGCACTGCAGAGGGCAGGAGAGGAGACACCAACAAGGCACTCTCCTTTTCTCCCAGACCTTCCTTGTGTGGTCCCAGCTCCCAGGGCAGACCCCTTCCTCCTCGGCTCTGATCACACAGCTTTGTCCCGGGACCTCCAGCTGTTCAGGTACTCCCCCCCACCCCCCGTGTGTCAGAACTTAGGGATCGCATCATTTTCCTGCAGGACTTCAATCTCTTCCTGAACACACTCATGCATCGCTTCCCTGTTTGACGTAGACTGAGCCCTGACTGGTAACAATGTGTTTTGTTGAGTTACTTCTCAGAGCAAACGAAAGTACTCTAAGTAGCAGTTCAGTTTTTTGATACTGTGACAAAACATCTGACATAATCAGCTTAAAAAGGGGAAAGGTCATGGGAACTCATGGCTTCAGAGGCTTCTGCCCATTGTTGCTGCTATTTTGGGTCCGTAGAAGCACAGGATGTCATGGTGAGGAGGCTTGTTCACAGCATGGAGATTCAAGTTCCTCTCACTAGGCCACCTTCTAGGGTTCCCACCACCTTGAAAGGGAACAACCCTTCAAAACACAGATCCTTTGAGAACATTCAGGATCCAACTACAGCAACTGTTCAACACTAAAGAAACTAACCAGAAAGCGATACAGCATTGTAAAATGAATGTAAGTCGCACTCACTAACAAAGTCTATGGATTTTCTAGAGCTATATACGTTAGCTATGTTTATATAAACCAGGCATGGGAGCACACACCTATAATTCCAGGACTGTGGAGATGGACGCAGGAGAATCAGAATTTCAAGGCCACTGTTTGCCACTCGGTGCATTAAGGTTAACCTGGACTACATGAGACCCTGTCTTGAAAAAAAAGAATGTAATGTATGAATATATAATTCACGAAAAGATTTATCATAATTAATATCATTTACTCTGAGAAGCAGAATTAGACATGGAATCCGGAGACAACGGTAAAAGGAAACTTCAAATTTCCCACATTATTCCAAGGGAAATGTATACGGCTTGTATAATAAAAATTACTCCCACTGTACAGTAATATAATAGCTAAAGAAAATAAGCCTAGAAAGTCTATTGAGGCCGTCTTTTCAAGCATCAAAAACTCCAGGTTGAGAATTTGTGCTTAAGAAACCACCCAAAGGACAGACCCATGGACAGACCCATGGCTCCAGCTGCATATGTAGCAGAGAATGGCCTTGTTGGGCACCAATGGGAGGAGAAGCCCTTGGTCCTGCCAAGGCTGGACCCCCCAGTGTAAGGGAAGGTCAGGGCAGGGAGGTGGGAAGGGGTGGGTTGTTGGGTGGAGGAACACCCTCATAGAAGAAGTGGGAGGAAGAATGGGATAGGTGGGCTTATGGACAGGGAAACCAGGAAAGGGTATAGTATTTGAAATGTAAATAAAAATTATCCAATAAGAAAGAAAGAAAGAAAGAAAGAAAGAAAGAAAGAAAGAAAGAAAGAAAGAGAAAGAAAGAAAGAAAGAAGGGAAGAAAGAAAGAAAGAAAGAAAGAAAGAAAGATAGGAAGGAAGGAAGGAAGGAAGAAAGGAAGGAAAGAGAGAAGGAAAGAAATGTGAGATGTGTGCATGATCTGATCTAGGCTGCACTGTGTCCTACGGTTGCTGGGATGATCGGATAAGGAACCGTAGAGACCAGTCAGGGTGGTGCATGATCTGGAGTGGGCACTGTGTAAGAGCTACTGTCTGCTGGCTTTCCCTCTCTGCTCTAGCCACGTTAACCTTTCCCATCCTCATGCCTACTATTCCATGTTCTTTGTGTGTCAAAGATTTCACACATGTAGGTCCTTATCCCTATTCCTTCTTTCACACCCCTCCCGCCCTCACGTTCAGCACGACTATCACTGCTTCCCTCAGATATCTGTCCCCTATACACAGCACACCCTTGGCTTATATTTTTATAATACTCGTCAGAGAGTGTGTCATCGAATCTGTGAGTCTCTAAACTTCTTCATCCGTTCATTGGTCGTCTTCTGTGCTCAAAACTACACAAACTTCACAAAGCCAGGAACGGCATTTATACAGTTCAGCGCTCTTTCCTTTAAAACCACGCCCATGGCACAGGTGAAGATGCTCGGTCATAAGAGGGATGGGAAAAGTTGACCAAAGGTCACACTATTGTTCCGTGTCAGAACTGAGCTTCTCCTATTAACACAACATCAACTCTCGTTGAAGGATGAATGAGCTATTAATGACTTCTAGTATCCCTGTTGTCCTTGTGCTCAGATTAATCCCATCAATGGTGCAGTTTGTTTTAGGAGAGCAGGGACTGATTAGCCTAATTGATGGTGCCCCTAGGGAGGTACGGGTTTAGGGAGAGAAGGCAGCTGTTCTCTTCTGAGAGGCAGTGAGTGGACTCTAGCAGAGCTGCTGGCAGGGCATGCTGGCACAGAGATAGGGACTCAGCCGGCTCCAGACCACATTACCTGGTTCTTCAGAGATGTCTCTGTGCCAAGACTCATTATAGCCAGGGCTCCAAGTACAACATTCTGGGAGCCGCAGAGAACTGGCTGCCCCAGGATGCTGCTGAGAAGTAAGCAAAAAAAAAAAAAAAAAAAAACAGGCCTTGACTCAGGCCTGGGAGACTGATGTCCAGTCACTACCTTTAGAAACAAGAGCTTCCTGGGGGGCCACACTGTACCAGGGATCCCTGTGAGGTGCATCCCAGAATGTCTATGTATAGCCCTGTGTCTATAGGGTTCAGGAGGAAGTCCCATCACTAATCAGGCACCGTGTGAGGGGCTTTCGGTAGACTGTCTCCTGCCGCTCTGAAGACAGCCTTGGTGATTTGTTCAACGTTGACTCAGTTGACAAATATTTGTTAAGCACTCTGTGAATGAAGTAAGCCCTATTTTTAACTCTGTATGACACGGGGGGAGATTAAATAATTGCCCGAGTGCTTTTCTGACCCTTCCTGCCTGTGTTACCTACACTGCTCACACCCCCTTTATCTCTGTTCACAGTAGCCTTCTGTGTTGGAAACCACCATTTATTTTGGTTGACTGGTGGGTACTGTACTGAAATCACAGTTAGGACTTATTCAATAAGAGAGCAGTGCCTGGCCCACAGCATGTGCCCTGCTGTAAGTTCTATGTGTACATCTGTATACTCCAGTGGTTAATTTGTACCTACTGGGCAGGCCACAATACCCAGATATTTAGTTAAATGTTTCTGGATGAGGTTATGAAGGTATTCTCTCTTAGGTGAAATTAAAATTTAAAATCAATAGGTTTCTAATTAAAGCAGATTACTATCTCTGTGGGCAGATCACTATCTATTTAATACTGGCAGGCCTCATCTAATCATTTGAAGGTGTTAATAGGTAGATGATAAATAGATCAGGCAGGGAAGATGATAGACAGACAGACCCAGGTACCTTAAAGAAAAAAAGTCACTAGCAGGCTGCTTTCCACCCAAATGATAAGACCAACCTTTCCCCAAATCTCCACCTCCTACTCACTCTTTAGATTTTGAATTTGCCAGTTTTACAACAGTGTTAGTCAAGTCCTTAAAATTGCGTGTGTATCTGTGTCTCTGTATGTATGTCGATGTGTGTCTATGTGTATGTATGTATATGTGTGTATGTATCTGTGTATGTCTATCTCTCTAGGTATGTGTTCCTGTATGTCTGTGTATATGTGTGTGCATGTATGTGTGTCTCTGTGTGTATGGATATGTGTGTCTGTATGTCTGTATGTGTTTCTGTGTAGGTCTGTGTGTATGTGTGTCTCTACTGTATGACAATATGTATGTGACTATGTTTGTCTCTGTGTGTGTGACTATGTGTACATGTATGTACATGTATCTGTGTGTGTATGTGAGGGTGTGTCTGTATGCACACGTGTCTATGTGTGAGTGTGCGTATGTGACTGTACATGTGTGTGCCTCTATGTCTTCGTGTGACTGTATATATGTGAGTATATGTGTTGGATATAGCAGCTTTCTCTTTTGTTGGAGTTGGTCTGTAGGAGAAGGAAAGGCTGTAACTCAGAATTACTCTATAAATCCCGCTCGTGCTAAGCAACTTTGTTTGCTCTAGTTTGGTTAGGAGACTTGGGTCTTTATTTGCTTGGCTCTTGGCTCTTTGAGAGAGAACCTCAATCATGCCTAGGCTAGCCTGAAACTTACGTCTATCCTCCTCCTGCCTCATCCTCCCAAGTAGTGGGACTACGGGCATGAGCCACCACATAGGCACCCGTGTTGTCTTTCGCCGTTTGTTGTCAATGACAAGTTCTCACTTGCCTTTAACTCCCAATCCTCCTTCCTTGGCCTTCAAGGTTCTGGGATTTCAGGTGTGGATCATAACGTCATCTAACTAAAAGCTTCACATGCTAACCCCAGCTCTGCCCTTTCTCCTGCCCCCACATATCTCTTCCCAAGGCAAAACGTAAAGATGCAGCAAAATCTCAATGAAATCCATTACCTTGCACAATTAATACCTTCTAATAAAACATTGGCATACAGGAGACAGTGAAGGTGCCTGACATTTTCAGGATGGATGTCGGATTGGATGGGGAGGCCATCAATGGTCAGAGTCTCCCAGGTCTGTCCCTTCTCACAGGGCACTCTATGCCCTGAAGTGTGGAAGACAGAGTGCCTGTCGTGAGCCAGTCCCAGGCACCATTCCACAGCCTAGTGGCCAGGTCAGGCCTCACTCTCACATGTAGGCTTCAGTTTTATCCTTACAGACTGAGAAGGCTGTTTATAAAAAAGTCAAAATGAAGCCCGGCACACACTATTCTGTTTTGGGTGTTTGTTTTTCTTCTAGTCCAGTCTGCTGGGTAAATAGAAGCATTTTCTGGGCTCAGAGTCAGAGCAGGGTCAGGTTTTAGAGCCAGCATGGCTTTGGGTCAACACTTATATGCCTCCTGACTACTGAGAGGCAGCCTATGGGTGTGACAGTCAGTCCAAGACTGTGTCCCCTGCGCTTTTAAAATGATTCTAAAACCTCCTTTGCTTTCTATAGCAGCCCTGCAAGGTTGGCAGGCTGGGATGGTACTGATGCATGCATGTGTGTGCAAGTGTGTGCGCACACACACACACAAACACACACACACACACACACACACACACACACACACACACACACACACATCAGCATCACCCCCGGTACAGAAGTTAACGCAGAACCCATTCCAGCTAAAAATCATGTCCTCACCCTAGTAAGGTCACAGGCGACCACAGCTTAGCCTCGTGATCCAAGGCCGAGGGAGCAAAATGATATGGGCTTCCTTGAAGCTGAGTCTTTCTCACCACAGTGGGGTCACAGGAGACACAGAAGACGGACAAAGAGAAACTAAGGGAGAAAACAGAAGTAATGGAGATTGCAACCCTCAATGGCTGTGGCAAGGCTGCGAGCCTGTGTCAGCCATTTCCCGGGTCCCAAGTGCCATGTGTCACTTTTCCCATTATCCTGGGGCTTGGGGGGACAATGGAGTATATTTTCTATGACTAAATTCAGCCACTAACTCACTCTGTGACTGCCAGCCAGGCACTGAGACTTTCTGAGTCTATATTTTTTTTAATTCCACACAACATTGCAGAGCACAGGCGTTCCCCAACTCGCCTACTTCCAGGCTGGTGAATCTGCCACATGTGAGTCACCAGCTGCTGTGGTTGACTACATGCATTTATTTGAATATATTTGTTTCAAAACTAAATGTAAACAAACAAACAAACAAAGAAAAACCCAGCCTTTTACTACATAGTTAAAATTGGAAAAACTCACAGCCTACAAATTTCTCTCATATGTATTCTGGAAACAGTGGCCTAGATGATGCTTAAAGATTTTCTTTTTCTTTTTTTTTTTTAACCTACTTGAGCATCCTGGTCTCCAGTAGCAAGGCTCACTTTTGAAGTCTCCTGTACTTGACCAGTTCATTCTCTAAAAACTCTGTTAGGTTTCTCCGTGTGTCTTGTGATGTCTGCCTTCCCTGCTGAAGGCAGAGGCTAGATGTATTGTCCGTTGCTAAATTTAAAGATGCCATTATGTCTGCTAGCATTGCACTTGGCCATGTCTCCAGACAGGACCACATCACCTCCTGTGGAGGTGTGAGTATGCTTGGCCCTGGGAGTGGCACTATTAGGAGGTGTAGCCTTGTTGGAGTTGGTGTGTCCTTGTTAGAGGAAGTATGTCACTGTGGAAATAGGCTTTAAAACCCTCACCCTAGGTACCCGGAAGCCAATCTTCCCTTGTTTGTCTTCAGAACAGCATGGTGCACTCTTACCTCCTCCTGCACCATGCCTGCCTGAGTGCTGCTGTGTTCCCTGCCTTAATGATAATAGATTGAACCTCTGAACCTGTAAGTCAGCCCCAGTTAAGTGTTGTTCTTATAAGAGTTGCCTTGGTCATGGTGTCTGTTCACAGCAGTAAAACCCTAACTAAGGCACCTCCCAAGACTCAAATTCTTTGTGCACACAGAAGGGGATAGATCTTTCTCCCATAAGAAAAAAAAATCTGACCAAAAAAAAAAATGTTGAGTGGGAAAGAAAGAGACAGAGCACAGGATCTTTGAATGGTTGCTGCGAACGAACCGTCAACAAGAGGAAAAGAAAGAAGTCATCCAAGATGGTTTTTCCACGTGGGGTAGTGAAGACTGACGTTTATGTAGAGGTTGTGAATCGGGTGAGCGATTCAAAGCTTGATGACGTTCAATCCCTACAATCACTGTTACTCCCATGCATGTGAAGGAACTGAGACTAAATGTCACGGCCTTTTCTGTGCAAATGCAACTAGGATGTGCAGCTCAGGGACTGGAACTGAAGTCTGTCTGGCTCCAAAGGCCGAGTTCTCATTCTAGATACATAAAGTACAACGGGGACTTCTCCATAGCCCCAGAACCAGCAATCCACTGCCCTCCCCAGACTCTGTGGCTTGTCCTGTGACAAGTAGCATCCGACTCTTGATAAGAGCTTTCTAACAGTCCAGGCCTTATCACCTTTGCCACGGTTGACTCCCTTGAGTTTTCCTTTCTGTGTCTTTGCAGTGCTGATCCTTTCTGTGTGTGTCACCAGATTAATGACTTCTGAGCCAGGCCTTCCTCAGACAGTACCTCTTCTCCTGCCAAGGAGTCAACAGCTTTAGATGATTTGTGCCTCGAGGCATCGGCAAACTTGGTGGCCTGAAATTGGGCTTCGTGGTTGAGTCTGAGAGAGAGAGAGAGAGAGAGAGAGAGAGAGAGAGAGAGAGAGACTGTGAGAGAGCAACTTAACCTTTTGTTCCTCCTTTAACATGGCTTGAACAGGTCAAGGAACCTGAAGGTAGGAAACGTACTAACTCAACGGCATTAGGAACAGAGTGAGTGGAGACCTAGGCTTTCTCACGGCCATGACCCTGAGCTTTCTCCAGGCCTCAGTCTCCAAACTAAGTTGGAACAACCAGCCTGCCTTGCAGCTCTAATGGGGCTCAAAGAAGTGACCGTGGACACAGAGTACATATGTCAACACAGTCGGGAGCATCAGAGAAACTGTACTGAAAGCATCGCTTTTCTTTAGCATATATGTGTTTGTACACTTATTTTGGAGACTAGCTCTCTTGTAGCTCAGGTTGGCCTTGAACTCTATGTAGTGAAGGATGGCTTGAATTGCTGATCTTCCTACCTGCAGCTCCCGGGTACAGGGATCGCAAAGACGCATGGCTACACTCAGTTCTCTGGAGCATTTATAGCTTCTTTTCCTTTTCCTCCATGGCTGACCCTCCCTGATCTCCTGTCCCCATTGATTTTATTGTATCTTTCTGGTCCCTCTGGACACCATCTCCTCGCTCTCCACTGATGTGAATTACACGGAGACTTTAGGCCCTAAATCCGGTTGATTATCCTCTCTCACCCAGTAGCCTCGGCCACTGATTTGGCATGACTGGACACATCTGTCACTTGTTTACCTGGCCTGGTCCTCATTACCCCACCTCCCAGAGTTCTGGCTGGCCTAGAACAGTGAAGGCTGCCTGGAACATCTCTATCGTTAATCCCTGCGATCCCAAACTTTGGAGTGCTGTACAAGAATGGCTGCAGCTCCGAGAGCCTCTCCCACTGGTCCTGCTCTAATTCAGCCTGCCTTGTATGTGGATGTGCAAGTCAGGAGACTGGAAATGAGAGTTCTGAAGGAAGCGATTCCTGTCGCAATCTAAGTCACTTCGTGAGGCAAGATCAGAAAGCATCTCGACCCCGTGGGTGTTACTCCCAAAGAGAAGCAGCAACACAACCTCAAGTTCAAGGGCGTCACGCTTTGAGCTGCCTTGAGGGGACGCCTGGCTGGTCTCACCTGTCCCAGGTGCTCAGCGACTCTAAAACCAACAACAAGTAATGCTTCAGTCTGGGGACTTAGCTCTTGGCTTTGGAATTTAATTTGTTTGATCTCCTGCCACAAATCTTCCCCCATCTCCCTACTCTGTAGAGGTAAAGACGGTGAATCTTCCAAGATGTTGAGTTCTATGTACTTTTAAATTCATTTTCGAATTAGGTTGTCTGTCAGGCATTGAGCTAAGCACTCATTTAGGAAAACTAACACCCAGGAGAAAAATCCCTTAGACACCAGGAATGGTACCTCTTTTAAAGTGAGATCTCAAAGGGCATTTAGGATATGACTTGAATTGCAAGATATTCCGTGTTACCTCGGCTTTTCTGGAATATACATAGAGCATGGGACAAGGGCACTCTGAAGCCTAGGTATTGTAAGTCCTTTCCACAGAGGGATGCAGGGCAACAATTGTATTTTTCATGTGTACCTGAGTCACCTGAAGAGCTCATTAATATGCAGACTTCAGGCCTGCTACTTGACTATTGGGGGAGTGGATAATGCTTCATACTCTGCATACTTAATTATCTCCCCAGATGTGCTGCATATGGGTGTGTGTGTGTGTGTGTGTGTGTGTGTGTGTGTGTGTGTGTGTGTGTCTATGTGTTTAACTTAGGAAGAGGGCACCTCAGCTGAGAAAATACCTCCATCAGATTATCCTGCACACAAGACTGTGGGCCATTTTCTTGACCGGTGAATGGATGCCAGAAGGCCCAGCCCCCTGAAGGCAGCTTCATCCTTGCACTGCTGATCCTGGGTTACATAAAAAATAAATAAATAAATAAATAAATAAATAAATAAATAAATAAATAAAAACAAAAAAAGCCAGTAAACAGCTTTCTTCCATGGTCTCTATTTCAGTTCCTGCCTCCAGGTTCCTGTCCTGCTTGAGCTCCTGCCTTGCCCTTCCTCAATGACACAGAGCATTCAGGATATGTAAGGCAAATAAACCTTTGCGTCCATGTTGCTTTAGGTCACAGCGTCTATCATGACAGTTGAAAACAAACTAGGACACCAAATGACAGGACATACCAGCACCTGTACCATACTTTGGAAAACCCTCTACTAGGTCTTAAAGCTCTAGTACTCTTGATATGCCTAACACAGACTGACCCTGGAGTTCTGCAAAGCTTGCAGGTTCAATCCTTACTCCATTGTCCTTCCACCTGAAAAGCCCTCTATCCACCTTATATGGGACCCAGAATCCAGTGATGACAACTGCAAACCAGAAAGCCTGAAACTCCAGCTAGCTAAGATCTGTATCTTCTGTACAGTCATAAGCTCAGGGTGAAAATGCATACGTGATTGCAAAGATAGAAGAACAGGGGGCATGGGAGGGAAAGGACTCGCCCTCAGCACTAGTATACCAAGTGGGCTTAAGGAGCAACCCACTGCTTGTCGCAAAATGGCTCTGTCCCCAAGACAGAGGTTAACAATAAAGCAAGTGCCCCTATGAGGGCCTGAGCCAGGCTCTGCCTTCTGCCCTCATGTTAATTCTAGAGTTTAACTACTAAAACAGACTTTCCTCTTATTGTCTTCCTCTCAAGAGAATATGCCATATACAACAGGTACCTGTTCTGTGGACCAGAGATTCTAACACACAATGTGTAGGATATTGGATGGAGGCTCAGGCAGAAGTCGTGATGATCTCTACTGTGTGATTGAAAAGAAGACTATTGAATAGACCACCAAGAGAGTGGGGAAAACTGGGGAACACTCTCATCAGAGCCTCAATACCAGGGTTAAGCTAAACAGACCTGGGCAAGCTTTCTAACTTTTAACAGTCTATACATTTTAAGGTTTTATACAACCTCTCCAAAGAAACATCATCTTCCAAATATAACCAGACTGATGTACCTATGAATTCACAGAGACTGTGACAGTGTGTACAAGGCCTGCACTCATTCAAACCAGACAAAACTCCAGCCCTGAGAAAGGGAAGTGGACAAAGAGTCTCACCCCTAACCAAGAGGCTGTTTGTAATTGATATCTACTGGGTAGTCAATTTTCTACAATGGAGCAGCATTAAATATACTAGCCCCACTCCAAGGCAGGCCCATGCCCAGAGTAGTTGGCCAAGACAGAACACACTCCCAGGGTTTTGTGTACTTTTTGCTTTGTTTTGGTATTGTTTTGTCTTGATTTTTTTTCTTTTTTCCTAGTTTATCTTTTGAGCTGTCTTGTTTGGGGAGGAGAGAGAGAGAGAGAGAGAGAGAGAGAGAGAGAGAGAGAGAGGAAGAAGGAAGAGGAGAAGGGAGGGAGGGGGGAAAGGAGGGGGAGGGAGGGAGGGAGGGAGGGAGGGAGGGAGAGAGAACATGAAGTTGGGAAGTTGGGTGGTCAGGGAGGTGGGGAGGATCTAGAAGAGTTAGTTGGCAGAGGAAAAATGATTAAAATATATTTTATCAAAATAAACACAGGCTACCCAGTCTAGATGTGGATAGAAGGAAGCCAAAGGAACTAGATGCTAGACTTTCGCCTCTCCCTAAGGGGTTGGGGTCCCTGTTAGCCACCCAGCTCTATGGCCACACATTGCCCTCTAGTGACCGGGCTGTGTCACTATAATTTTGTGATGCTTCTTGAAAATTGGAGCATCTTAACTTTACTGGTCAGGCTTGAGTGTAATTAATAACTATCACAGATGTCTATTGCCATACTAAACCCACTGGTGTCATTTGTCACTCTGACACCCGACAACCACATAGATAACATAGATCCAAGACAGTACCAGGTAAAAGGATATAGCACATCACGTATACCCCTGCCTGTAGTACTTGCTTTATTAGGAGGGGATAGGATCAATGGTAAACACACACACACACACACACACACACACACACACACACACACACACGGAGAAGTCAAACACCATTGTGATGAGTCTGGGGATGGAAACAACACACAGCTAATGTGGAATGTAAAAGATGGTAGCTCCTATTCAGGGGAACGTCTCTCAAGAGATGCCCCTGGGCAAGCTCGAGCTCTGAGAGTTTGAGGTATCTAGGGAAGATCAGGGGTACCTGGAGTAGAGGGAGGTACAAGAAAAAGCTAAAGAGACTGTCTTAGTCAAGGCTTTATTGCTGTGAACAGACACCATGACCAAGGCAACTTCTATAAGAACAACATTTAATTGGAGCTGGCTTACAGGTTCAGAGGTTCAGTCCATTATCATCAAGGCAGGAACATGGTAGCATCCAGGCAGGCATGGTGCAGGAGGAGCTGAGAGTTCTACATCTTCATCTGAAGGCTGCTAGGAGAATACTGACTTCCAGGGAGCTAGGATGAGGGTCTTAGAGCACACACACACACACACAACACACACACACACACACAGAGTGACACACCTACTGCAACAAACCCACACCTACCTCCAACAGGACCACACCCACTCCAACAGGGCCACATCTTCTAATAGTGCTACTCTCTGGGGCGAGCATATACAAACCATCACAGAGGCCGATAAGTCATCAATTGTGCCAGTTTCCCATTCGCATAGAAACAAAGGCCAAGCCCAGACACCGTGGGAGAGAGACCCGACCGCCTGGTCAGGTGGGCACTCCTGAGGCTGCAGAGCGGAAGAGACCACCAACACTGCCCACCCCTGCCCACATCCCTGGCCCAAGAGGAAACTGTATAAGGCCTCTGGGCTCCCGTGGGGGAGGGCGCAGGAGCGGCAGGACCCCTGCCTGAGACACCGCAGGAACCTGAAGGAAACAGACCGGATAAACAGTTCTCTGCACCCAAATCCCGTGGGAGGGAGAGCTAAACCTTCAGAGAGGCAGACAAGCCTGGGAAACCAGAAGAGACTGCTCTCTGTACATACATCTCGGACGCCAGAGGAAAACACCAAAGGCCATCTGGAACCCTGGTGCACTGAAGCTCCCGGAAGGGGCGGCACAGGTCTTCCTGGTTGCTGCCGCCGCAAAGAGCCCGTGGACAGCACCCCGCGAGCGAACTTGAGCCTCGGGACCACAGGTAAGACCAACTTTTCTGCTGCAAAAAAGCTGCCTGGTGAACTCAAGACACAGGCCCACAGGAACAGCTGAAGACCTGTAGAGAGGAAAAACTACACGCCCGAAAGCAGAACACTCTGTCCCCATAACTGACTGAAAGAGAGGAAAACAGGTCTACAGCACTCCTGACACACAGGCTTATAGGACAGTCTAGCCACTGTCAGAAATAGCAGAACAAAGTAACAGTAGAGATAATCTGATGGCAAGAGGCAAGCACAGTAACCCAAGCAACAGAAACCAAGACTACTTGGCATCATTAGAGCCCAATTCTCCCACCAAAACAAACATGGAATATCCAAACACACCAGAAAAGCAAGATCTAGTTTCAAAATCATATTTGATCATGATGCTGGAGGACTTCAAGAAAGACGTGAAGAACTCCCTTAGGGAAACACAGGAAAACATTAATAAACAAGTAGAAGCCTACAGAGAGGAATCGCAAAAATCCCTGAAAGAATCGCAAAAATCCCTGAAAGAATTCCAGGAAAACACAATCAAACAGTTGAAGGAATTAAAAATGGAAATAGAAGCAATCAAGAAAGAACACATGGAAACAACCCTGGATATAGAAAACCAAAAGAAGAGACAAGGAGCTGTAGATACAAGTTTAACCAACAGAATACAAGAGATGGAAGAGAGAATCTCAGGAGCAGAAGATTCCATAGAAATCATTGACTCAACTGTCAAAGATAATGTAAAGCGGAAAAAGCTACTGGTCCAAAACATACAGGAAATCCAGGACTCAATGAGAAGATCAAACCTAAGGATAATAGGTATAGAAGAGAGTGAAGACTCCCAGCTCAAAGGACCAGTAAATATCTTCAACAAAATCATAGAAGAAAACTTCCCTAACCTAAAAAAAGAGACACCCATAGACATACAAGAAGCCTACAGAACTCCAAATAGATTGGACCAGAAAAGAAACACCTCCCGTCACATAATTGTCAAAACACCAAACGCACAAAATAAAGAAAGAATATTAAAAGCAGTAAGGGAAAAAGGTCAAGTAACATATAAAGGCAGACCTATCAGAATCACACCAGACTTCTCGCCAGAAACTATGAAGGCCAGAAGATCCTGGACTGATGTCATACAGACCCTAAGAGAACACAAATGCCAGCCCAGGTTACTGTATCCTGCAAAACTCTCAATTAACATAGATGGAGAAACCAAGATATTCCATGACAAAACCAAATTTACACAATATCTTTCTACAAATCCAGCACTACAAAGGATAATAAATGGTAAAGCCCAACATAAGGAGGCAAGCTATACCCTAGAAGAAGCAAGAAACTAATCATCTTGGCAACAAAACAAAGAGAGTGAAAGCACACAAACATAACCTCACATCCAAATATGAATATAACGGGAAGCAATAATCACTATTCCTTAATATCTCTCAACATCAATGGCCTCAACTCCCCAATAAAAAGAAATAGATTAACAAACTGGATACGCAACGAGGACCCTGCATTCTGCTGCCTACAGGAAACACACCTCAGAGACAAAGACAGACACTACCTCAGAGTGAAAGGCTGGAAAACAACTTTCCAAGCAAATGGTCAGAAGAAGCAAGCTGGAGTAGCCATTCTAATATCAAATAAAATCAATTTTCAACTAAAAGTCATCAAAAAAGATAAGGAAGGACACTTCATATTCATCAAAGGAAAAATCCACCAAGATGAACTCTCAATCCTAAATATCTATGCCCCAAATACAAGGGCACCTACATACGTAAAAGAAACCTTACTAAAGCTCAAAACACACATTGTACCTCACACAATAATAGTGGGAGATTTCAACACCCCACTCTCATCAATGGACAGATCATGGAAACAGAAATTAAACACTGATGTCGACAGACTAAGAGAAGTCATGAGCCAAATGGACTTAACGGATATTTATAGAACATTCTATCCAAAGCAAAAGGATATACCTTCTTCTCAGCTCCTCATGGTACTTTCTCCAAAATTGACCATATAATTGGTCAAAAAACGGGCCTCAACAGGTACAGAAAGATAGAAATAATCCCATGCGTGCTATCGGACCACCACGGCCTAAAACTGGTCTTCAATAACAATAAGGGAAGAATGCCCAAATATACGTGGAAATTGAACAATGCTCTACTCAATGATAACCTGGTCAAGGAAGAAATAAAGAAAGAAATTAAAAACTTTTTAGAATTTAATGAAAATGAAGGTACAACATACCCAAACTTATGGGACACAATGAAAGCTGTGCTAAGAGGAAAACTCATAGCGCTGAGTGCCTGCAGAAAGAAACAGGAAAGAGCATATGTCAGCAGCTTGACAGCACACCTAAAAGATCTAGAACAAAAAGAAGCAAATACACCCAGGAGGAGTAGAAGGCAGGAAATAATCAAACTCAGAGCTGAAATCAACCAAGTAGAAACAAAAAGGACCATAGAAAGAATCAACAGAACCAAAAGTTGGTTTTTTGAGAAAATCAACAAGATAGATAAACCCTTAGCCAGACTAACGAGAGGACACAGAGAGTGCGTCCAAATTAACAAAATCAGAAATGAAAAGGGAGACATAACTACAGATTCAGAGGAAATTCAAAAAATCATCAGATCTTACTATAAAAACCTATATTCAACAAAACTTGAAAATCTTCAGGAAATGGACAATTTCCTAGACAGATACCAGGTATCGAAGTTAAATCAGGAACAGATAAACCAGTTAAACAACCCCATAACTCCTAAGGAAATAGAAGCAGTCATTAAAGGTCTCCCAACAAAAAAGAGGCCAGGTCCAGACGGGTTTAGTGCAGAATTCTATCAAACCTTCATAGAAGACCTCATACCAATATTATCCAAACTATTCCACAAAATTGAAACAGATGGATCACTACTGAATACCTTCTACGAAGCCACAATTACTCTTATACCTAAACCACACAAAGACACAACAAAGAAAGAGAACTTCAGACCAATTTCCCTTATGAATATCGACGCAAAAATACTCAACAAAATTCTGGCAAACCGAATTCAAGAGCACATCAAAACAATCATCCACCATGATCAAGTAGGCTTCATCCCAGGCATGCAGGGATGGTTTAATATACGGAAAACCATCAACGTGATCCATTATATAAACAAACTGAAAGAACAGAACCACATGATCATTTCATTAGATGCTGAGAAAGCATTTGACAAAATTCAACACCCCTTCATGATAAAAGTCCTGGAAAGAATAGGGATTCAAGGCCCATACCTAAACATAGTAAAAGCCATATACAGCAAACCAGTTGCTAACATTAAACTAAATGGAGAGAAACTTGAAGCAATCCCACTAAAATCAGGGACTAGACAAGGCTGCCCACTCTCTCCCTACTTATTCAATATAGTTCTTGAAGTTCTAGCCAGAGCAATCAGACAACAAAAGGAGATCAAGGGGTTACAGATCAGAAAAGAAGAGGTCAAAATATCACTATTTGCAGATGATATGATAGTATATTTAAGTGATCCCAAAAGTTCCACCAGAGAACTACTAAAGCTGATAAACAACTTCAGCAAAGTGGCTGTGTATAAAATTAACTCAAATAAATCAGTTGCCTTCCTCTATACAAAAGAGAAACAAGCCGAGAAAGAAATTAGGGAAACGACACCCTTCATAATAGACCCAAATAATATAAAGTACCTCGGTGTGACTTTAACCAAGCAAGTAAAAGATCTATACAATAAGAACTTCAAGACACTGAGGAAAGAAATTGAAGAAGACCTCAGAAGATGGAAAGATCTCCCATGCTCATGGATTGGCAGGATTAATATAGTAAAAATGGCCATTTTACCAAAAGCGATCTACAGATTCAATGCAATCCCCATCAAAGTACCAATCCAATTCTTCAAAGAGTTAGACAGAACAATTTGCAAATTCATCTGGAATAACAAAAAACCCAGGATAGCTAAAGCTATCCTCAACAATAAAAGGACTTCAGGGGGAATCACTATCCCTGAACTCAAGCAGTATTACAGAGCAATAGTGATAAAAACTGCATGGTATTGGTACAGAGACAGACAGATAGACCAATGGAATAGAATTGAAGACCCAGAAATGAACCCACACACCTATGGTCACTTGATTTTTGACAAAGGAGCCAAAACCATCCAATGGAAAAAAGATAGCATTTTCAGCAAATGGTGCTGGTTCAACTGGAGGTCAACATGTAGAAGAATGCAGATCGATCCATGCTTATCACCCTGTACAAAGCTTAAGTCCAAGTGGATCAAGGACCTCCACATCAAACCAGACACACTCAAACTAATAGAAGAAAAACTAGGGAAGCATCTGGAACACATGGGCACTGGAAAAAATTTCCTGAACAAAACACCAATGGCTTACGCTCTAAGATCAAGAATCGACAAATGGGATCTCATAAAACTGCAAAGCTTCTGTAAGGCAAAGGACACTGTGGTTAGGACAAAACGGCAACCAACAGATTGGGAAAAGATCTTTACCAATCCTACAACAGATAGAGGCCTTATTTCCAAAATATACAAAGAACTCAAGAAGTTAGACCGCAGGGAAACAAATAACCCTATTAAAAAATGGGGTTCAGAGCTAAACAAAGAATTCACAGCTGAGCAATGCCGAATGGCTGAGAAACACCTAAAGAAATGTTCAACATCTTTAGTCATAAGGGAAATGCAAATCAAAACAACCCTGAGATTTCACCTCACACCAGTGAGAATGGCTAAGATCAAAAACTCAGGTGACAGCAGATGCTGGCGAGGATGTGGAGAAAGAGGAACACTCCTCCATTGTTGGTGGGATTGCAGACTGGTACAACCATTCTGGAAATCAGTCTGGAGGTTCCTCAGAAAATTGGACATTGAACTGCCTGAGGATCCAGCTATACCTCTCTTGGGCATATACCCAAAAGATGTCTCAACATATAAAAGAGACATGTGCTCCACTATGTTCATCGCAGCCTTATTTATAATAGCCAGAAGCTGGAAAGAACCCAGATGCCCTTCAACAGAGGAATGGATACAGAAAATGTGGTACATCTACACAATGGAATATTACTCAGCTATCAAAAACAACGAGTTTATGAAATTCATAGGCAAATGGTTGGAACTGGAAAATATCATCCTGAGTGAGCTAACCCACTCACAGAAAGACATACATGGTATGCACTCATTGATAAGTGGCTATTAGCCCAAATGCTTGAATTACCCTAGATCCCTAGAACAAACGAAACTCAAGACGGATGATCAAAATGTGAATGCTTCACTCCTTCTTTAAATGAGGAAAAAGAATACCCTTGGCAGGGAAGGGAGAGGCAAAGATTAAAACAGAGACTGAAGGAACACCCATTCCGAGCCTGCCCCACATGTGGCCCATACATATACAGCCACCCAATTAGACAAGATGGATGAAGCAAAGAAGTGCAGACCGACAGGAGCCGGATGTAGATCGCTCCTGAAAGACACAGCCAGAATACAGCAAATACAGAGGCGAATGCCAGCAGCAAACCACTGAACTGAGAATAGGTCCCCCGTTGAAGGAATCAGAGAAAGAACTGGAAGAGCTTGAAGGGGCTCGAGACCCCATATGTACAACAATGTCAAGCAACCAGAGCTTCCAGGGACTAAGCCACTACCTAAATACTATACATGGACTGACCCTGGACTCTGACCCCATAGGTAGCAATGAATATCCTAGTAAGAGCACCAGTGGAAGGGGAAGCCCTGGGTCCTGCTAAGACTGAACCCCCAGTGAACTAGACTATGGGGGGGAGGGCGGCAATGGGGGGAGGGCTGGGAGGGGAACACCCATAAGGAAGGGGAGAGGGGAGAGGGATGTTTGCCCGGAAACCGGGAAAGGGAATAACACTCGAAATGTATATAAGAAATACTCAAGTTAATAAAAAAAAAAAAGAAAGAAAGAAAGAAAGAAACAAAGGCCAAGAAAAGAGTGTGTTCCAGTAAGGAGCACAGTCTCTGGTGGCAGTAGAGACAGGAGTCCAGGTGTCCACAGTAGACCTTGTATGGCATAGGGAGCTATGGGGTGAGAGAGGATAGGGCACAGGGTAGAGGTTGATCTAGACTGATACAGGGACAGCAGCAGCTATGAGATGCTTGACAGATGACCTGGGCCTCCCTATTCATTTGTCAGGTAAGATGATAGTCCAGAGAATGGCCTGTTTCATAGGCAGTGGTTGCTAAACCCCTTCTCCCATATCCCCAGTATCCAGGTCCCCAAGAGTCATAACACTGTCTCCTACAGCACTCTACCTCCTAGGAAGTGCCTCCCACTTGCCCTAGGTTCTCTCAATGTGTGATGCTTCGGTCCTAAGTCCACATCATCACCCTGGGCTCCAGGAGCCACAGGGACAAGCTATGTGCACCCCCTGTACCTGCTCCTGCCCCATAGTTGCCATACTAGTTTCTACGGATACATTCTCTCCCTGTGAAGCCTGCCCACTAACAGTTCTCTTGCCTCCTGACTAGGTGCAGCTCATCTCAAAGCATCATCTTGAAAACCTTCTCTTCCAGAAGCTTCCCCATCTTTGCCAGGACCACTGAGAACACTGAATGCTGACAGTCTGTCTCTTTCAGCGCTAGACTCAGAATGCCCAGAAGCTAAGGACTCTCTACCTCACTTTCTCCCAGACAGCTCACACAGTACCCATCACTTAGAAGGCACCCAAATTATCTAATCAACGAAAAGTGAATGAATGATGGCACAGGACACTAGCCTAGCTGCCTGCTTTTTACCATCATGCCTGTGTTTGTCATTTCTATGCCCCACCCTCACTGGCCTCCTGGCCTCTTGATGTCTAGCAGATTACTATTGTAATCTGGCCCAAGAGAAAAAAACAGTCTGTTCCAGCCCAGACAGGGACGTGTCAAGCTTATTACTTGTGGCAGCTGCTGATATCTCCTTAGCGCTTCAGGGTGGTGGGCACAGTTAAAGAGCTGTCCACATTTAAGAGTTAGAAATTCTCCCCTCTGGAATTTATTTTCTTCGTAAGTGGGAATATACCTGAAAGTTGATAATTTTTTGCATGAATTTTTGATAAGGTTCTGAAGCTTGGCTCTCTGGGAAAGTATACAAAGTCACCAGACTCCACAAAGGCAAAATCCTCTACAAGGTATCTTATGCAAAGGCTCTGTGGTGTGAAACAACATATTCCCCATCCCAAAAGCAAGAAGATCCTGGGATGCTCGAGAATGGTACATATTGACCCTGGGATGCTCGTGAATGGTACATATTGATCCTGGGATGCTCGTGAATGGTACATATTGACCCTGGGATGCTCGTGAATGGTACATATTGACCCTGGGATGCTCGTGAATGGTACATATTGATCCTGGGATGCTCGTGAATGGTACATATTGACCCTGGGGTGCTCGTGAATGGTACATATTGATCCTGGGGTGCTCGTGAATGGTACATATTGACCCTGGGATGCTCGTGAATTGTACATATTGATCCTGGGATGCTCGTGAATGGTACATATTGACCCTGGGGTGCTCGTGAATGGTACACATTGACCCTGGGATGCTCGTGAATGGTACATATTGACCCTGGGATGCTCATGAATGGTACATATTGACCCTGGGATGCTCGTGAATGGTACATATTGACCCTGGGATGCTCGTGAATGGTACATATTGACCCTGGGATGCTCGTGAATGGTACATATTGACCCTGGGATGCTCGTGAATGGTACATATTGATCCTGGGGTGCTCATGGGTATGAGTATCTATTGAAGAGTTACTATGTCTCAGGCTGTCAGGGGCATTTGATGTAAATGGTCAGGTGGGTCCCTGCCCTTCACAGAACTAATATTCTAGAATAAAATGTATAATTGTGAAGTTCATTTGGATTATTCAATGGCAACTGAAATTAACCCAAAATGTGGAAAGTCAGAGATGCAAGAGAGCACAGCATGAGCTGCCTGGCCATACCCAAGAGTCAGAGCAGCCAGCCTCTCTGAATCAAGAGCGAGCAGTGTAAGCTAGTGTGTGCTCACATGTGCACTGTGTATGTGTACGTGTACGTGTATGTGCATGTGCACATGTGAAGCATCCATGTGCCACAACTATATTCTGTATGAACACACACACACGTGTGTGTGTGTGTGTGCGCGCGCGCGCACGCGCGTGTACTTACACACAGGTATATAGCACAAGCACTATGTGTATTCTTGCATGCATAGACAATGTACGTGTTTTCAAGGACATGACATGCCACCAGCATATCATGTATAAACACATGTGTCTATACATAAGCATATGTATAAACATGTGTATACCTGTGCCTGTGGTTTGCAAGTGCACATGCATGCGAGGTGTCCCAGTACATGACTGTCTCATGTAGACAGACTCAGACTCATTGTCTCAACTCCTCAGCCTTCCAACCTCAGCCACCGCAAGAAGTCAGCCAAAAAGCAGACCTCATGGTTTCTCCGCACAGAGCAGTATTATCAAACCTCTCTAGCTCATAGATCTTTTCAGTGGGGACAGAGATAAGTAAGCTTCCCTGGGTTACCCATGTGATAGTTATCCTGCCAGATGTGATGATGAGTCCCCACTTTCTTCTCCTCCAAACTAGTGAGTGTCTATGTTTATTGCCCCGTTTTACAGAAGAAACAGAGGGTAGGGTGGGGGACACTCTTTGAGAGTTGCAGCTGTACATTCCCCAAGCATGTGCTCTGATTCACTGAAGTATTTCCCATTACTCGTGCAAGGGACAGGGCAGGGACCCCTCCTTACTTACTACTCCAGCCACACCCATAGAGTGGCACTCACTGAAAAGAATCCTGGGCAGTGCCAGCCCGGGTCAGCTGTGGACTCACTGTGTGGCGCTGGGAAAGTCCCCAGTGTTTTTGTTGCCCTGGAAAGTTTCCCAGTCTCTGCCTTTCTGCACGGACAGGCTAGCTCCACCACTCACAGGCTGCAGACAGCTTACGTAATCATGCAAAAGTGGTCTCTCTTCCTCTCTAAAATGAAGTGCACAGTGGCTCACTCCCAACCACTGCAGAGGGATTAACTGAGTTCTTGACCTCCTGGTGCACGCTCCCATGCACATGGCTATCACTGAGTCAGCTGGGGGAGCATTGATTGACAGCATGCCCATGCCTGCCTGCCTGCCTTCAACACCAGGGTGACCTTGGCTGAGGTCCACTTAGCTGTCAAACCCCACTCCCTTGTAAAATGGGAATTAAAAGCATGCCTACTTTTTACATCTGTTTGAAAAGTAAGTAAGAACGCGCTCTAAGCACTCTACCACTATTTCTATATAGTGGGCAAAGTTATAAACTAAGATTGGCATATAGTTTTAGGGGAAAGTTCAGAGTTTTAGAGGAAAATATTGAGTCTGAACAAGGTTACTAGATATAGAAATACTTGTAAGTTTCTATTCTTTAAAAATATAGTCAAAGGAAAATGAAACCACCCGACCTAGCTCCTGGTCAGTGGAAGTCAGCACCCTTGGCTCTAAGGCCATCAGTTGAGCAAGTTTATTCTGGTTTTGGCCCACAGTTTGGCTAGGTTCATGGCCATGATCATGAATAAGTGATTCATTCTTACCAAAAACTATAATCATGGTCACATTCTAAATATTTGTACTACAGGAATTCAAACCTACCTGACCTTCAGGGGTCACAAGTGCCACCACCACTCTGTAAGTAGCTTGTTCATTCCTCTACCTTGATTCTTGACCATCTACATCCCGCTAGATACCTGGCCTGGCCATGCTGGTGCTGAGGGATGAAATGAGTTTGTGGGCAGCTACGACTCATTTAGAAGATACACCACTCAATGCCTTGGGGTGGCAGATACTCTTTCCCTCTGCAGACTCCTGAAGAGCAGAAGGCAAACAACACTCTTGGTATATCGTCTAGGGCACTGTGTCCTTACTAAGAAGGCCCTGGGTGTCATCTCAGGCAGAATGCATTTTATAGTTGAGCCACAGAAGTCACTGAGGTCACAAAACCCACTCATCTATCACTGTCTTGACTCAAAAGTCAATGCCTGTATGCTAAGTCCATTCCTATTTCCTCCATGACAGAGGATTCCATCCACCCCATTCCAGCCCACATAACAGGAGGACCAAGAGGGTAGGCTCAACGTCTGTCAGCTTTCAAGTGATTACTTATGTCAGGAGTGTTTAGTGTCAGTACCCCATTTAATATTCTAAGACAACCTTAGCATATAGATCTTCATTATCCCATGTAACAGAAGAGAATAGCAATGCTCAGAGAGGGAAAAGAATTTTCCCGAGGTAACACAGCTAGAAGCAGCAAACCATGGCAGAATTTAACCCTGCCTGACCTCAAGCCCAGGCCATGCGTTCTCCAGGCAATTTCCTCCCATCAGGATAGAAAACACTGGTGATCAGTCATCCTGAGTGGCCGGGATCCAATACCTGAACCCTAGAGGGAGGAAGCAGGTGGTTACCAAGGAGCTGTGAAACTTAGTGCTAGAACGAGTGCCCAGTAAGGTAAGCTCAAGAAAGAAGAGGGTGGATAAGGGAGGGGAGCTCCCATTGTTGGCCCAAGTCTGTGCCAGTGTAGTGCCATGGAACATGAAACAAACCATTCTCTCTGTTAGGAAACACCAAGTTGCTACTGAGCCCAGGGCCTGGGAATCCAGAAATCCCAGGATTATGTCATGGCTCTGCATCGTAAAAGAATGATTTCTCATGGGAACTGCACAGAGAAAGCACCAATTTCCTCCCACAGAGAAGGAGCAAAGTTGTGCCTTCCCTTGCACCACCATAGGAACTGGATTAATTAATACAGAAAAGAGTTTTTCTGTTGTGTACTATCCTGGAACTCACTCTAGACTAGGCTAGCCTTAAAGTCAGAGATCTGCTGTCTCTCCCTCCTGATTGCTGGGATTAAAGGCATGCACTGTTACCATCTGACTATACACAATTTGTCTTTAAATTGTACAAACAACAGGTAAAAGAAGGCTGAACGGTAGAATTAAAACAGAATACCTAACGTAAAGAGGCTTTTTGTTCTGTTTTCTTTTGTTTTATTCAGACAAGCTTCTCGTTATATAGCACAGATTAGCCTTGACCTCATAAATCCTCCTGCCTCAGCCTCCAAAATACTGGGGTTACAGGTCTATAGCACCATTCCCAGTCCCGAAATGACATTAATAAACTGTATTCATTTCTGCCATGTGAATGGAAATGATTCAAGGCTGGATCATATCGCCAGGAGCCTTTCTTTCTTTCTCCCACCATTTTTGACATATTACCAATGTCTCCCCTTGTATCCCAAGAAGGCTGCGGCAGTTTCACACACCACATCCTAACAAACTTATACCCAGAGCCAGAAAGGAGGAAACGGAGAAATCCTTACACCTAAATTGTTATCTTATAAAGGAAGAAAATACCTCCCAGACGCCTCTAAGAAAGCTCCTTTTCTGTCAATAGCCAGAGCAGACTCGTGGGACCACCTCCAGCTACTGTGAAAGGGAAGACTAGAAAAGCAGGGTTCGGGCATTCTCCATCACAACCTAAAGTTGGACTCCTTGGCAGGGAAGGCAGAGAAAAAGGAGAGGGTGGATGGGCAGCCCCAGGCTGCCAGATCATCCTGAGGAGAAAATGTGAGGGAAGTGCAGAAGTACAATGAAGAGAGGCAAAACACCAGTTGCAGACAGCATTCCCATGAGGCACAAAAGGAATTAGCCAGTGCCTGCAGGTCGGGCCTAAGTCAGAAAAGCAGAAGACAATAATCTCAAGGAGCCCAGATCTTATCCATGGCTGTGGTAGACAGGCTAGAGGAGAAAATTCAATAGCCCATGGCCCTGACCAGTAACGATGACATTTTGTGACCTGCTGACAACTCAAGGTTTAGAGAGCCAGGATTGCCAACTTTCCCCTCTCATTTTGAAGCTATTTTAATTGATGACAGAGGTAGAGGAAAATGTTTGTTTAGAAAATGCCTTAATGTGGCTGGGTATGGTAGCACAAACCTATAATCCCAGCATTTGGGAGGCAGAGGCAAGAGGATCATGAATTTGAGACCCTGACAGAAAAGAAACAGAAAAAGAAAGGTCAAGGGGGAGAGAAGGAGTTGGGGAGAGAGTGTCAAGTCAGGCTGCTTGGCAGTGAGGGGTTATCTCTCTAGTCATACTAGAGAGAGAGAGAGAGAGAGAGAGAGAGAGAGAGAGAGAGAGAGAATACATGAGTGTGAGTGAGTATGAGTATGTGTGAGATTGTGAGTCTGAACATGTGTGTATGAGTGTTTGAGAGTGAGTGTGTGTGAGTGTGTGTGCGCTTGTGAGTGTGTGTATGGACATGGGTGTGGCGCTTAGAAGAGCATCTCAAGTGTTGTTCCTTAGTAGGAACTCAGTGTGTGAGTGTGTGTGAGTCTACTGTCCACCACCTTATTTTCAAGACAGACTCTCAGTAACCAGGAACTTGCCAACAAGGCTAGGCAGCTGGTCAGTAGACCCCTCAGAGATCCCTGTGTCACCCCTTCCCCAGTACACAGGATAACAAGCACATGCCACCACATGCCCAGCTTTTCATGTGGTTCTAAAAAAATCAAACTTGGGTCCCTTTGCTTCACGGCAAGTACATTGTGGCAAGGAAGGAGTGGGTGGGTGGGCAGCCCCCGTCTTCTAACTCAATAAAATCAATAGTGTCTTTCCTTAAAGATAGTAAATATGTCAGGGCAATAGAGTAATACTTCCTCTGTCCTACTCTCTTAGTAGACAGTGGCAGGTGAATGGGCTGGATTCGGCTCAGTTTTCTGCAAGCAGCTGGGGACCTGGTGTGTGGCTCTGGGTGCCATTACAGCCCTTGTTCTATACAGCAAATTACATGCAACAACAGCCTAGGCCAAGGCATTCATATTCCACGCTCTATGGCTATTGACTGGGACTGTGAAGTGAAGGGAGCTGGGGGAGGAGGCTGTGGCATGTGAGGAACCCATGACTCATGGAAAGGAGTCAGTTACAAACACCAGCGTTAGCGCCTACCAGTTTTCATGTACAGATGGAATCTTCTGCTTATTAAGAGATGGATGTTTAAGACTGTAAACTGGGGGCTTGTAGAAATGGCTCAGAGTTTAAGAGCACTAACTGCTCTTCCAGAGATTGAACCCATCAGAGTTCAATTCCTAGCCCCAACACGATGGCTCCAGGGAATCCAACATCCTCTTGTAGCCTTCATGGGCACTGCATGCACATGGTACTCAGACACTGATGAAGACAAAGCTACCATACACATGACATACAATTCAAATATTTTTAAAAATGGTTTAACTCTGGTATAGATCAAATCAAAATCATCTAATGGCCATGCATTGGACTTGGAGGCAGCCAGTCTGTGACCTCTGGCCTAGAAGCTTGTTCTTCCTCGGTGACATGCTAGGTCAACCAAGTACACATGATACATTTGAGTGGCAAGATCCAGGAAACTTAGATCAGGCTGCTGGTCTGAGCCTTTGCTAATGGAATGTCTAACTGCTCCCAAGCTGCTTTAAATCCAGGCATAGGAGAAGGGGCCATTCCGCTGTGCCTAGGGTGTACTCCTGTCTCATTCATCTCTGCATTTCCACAAGCAGTGGCTCGGTTACCTCAGATGCTGGGCAGCAGCCACAGCACAAAGCTTAGCCTCAGAGAAGCGATGAGATCACTTAATCGGCAACCCATAACACCACAGAGACAACAACTTAACCAGTTTCTGGCTTCCTCAGCCCCAAACACTAATTCAAAGGCTCCAATACTGGGTACAGTCATCCTGTGGGCTGTTGGTTCCAGGCCCCATGACATATAATAAAATCTGCTGATGCTCAAGTCTCTTATATAAAATGTAGTTCTTTGCATGTAAGCTACATTCATCCTTTGACATACTTCATGTCATCAAAGATGTATTCTAATGCCTAATGCAGTATAAATGCTGGGTAGCTCTATCATTCAAGGCATGACAAGATATAAGTGTTAGTTCATGCTTAGAATACACCCAACGCCATTTCATGTTTTCAAACTGTGTTTGAGTCCACAGATGTGGAGCCCATGTGTGCTGGTTAGTTTTGTCAGCTTGGCCAAGCTAAAGGCATCTGAGAGGAGGGAAGCTTAAATCAATGAAGCCTGCTGCAGAGCATTTTCTTAATTAGCGATCAGTGGGCGAGGGCCCAGCCCATTCTTGGTGGGGTCATCGCTGAAGTGGGGATCCTGGTTCTATAAGAAAGTACGTTGAGCAAGCCATGAAGAGCAAACCAGTAAGCAGTAACCCCTCCATGATCTCTGCATCAGCTCCTGCCTCCAGGCTCCTGTCCAGTTTGAGTTCCTGTCCTGACATCCTTTAATATGGAAGAATAAGCCAAAGAAACCCTTTCCTGCCCAAGATGCTTTATTCAGGGTGTTTTATCATAGCAGTAATAACTGACTAAGACACCATGACATAGAGGAGGCTGACTCTGTCTCTACAGAGAGATCAATAGTTCCAGCAGCATGAAAGGCAGAGCAGGCGCAAAGCAAAATGTCTCTGGTCAGACATCTTCTGGCAACAAAGACTTGTAAGATGTGTCCAGCAGCAGACACGCCTCCAAGCTGCAAACAGCTCGACACCCCCTGTCCTTGCACGTCTCTCAGCCGATACCTTCACCTGTTGGCTGAATTCTTCCATTATCCTACACATTCTGATAACTGACAATACCCTGAGTTACTAAGAGTGACTATAGCTCCTGTCTGGGCTCTCTGTGGTTCTATGTCTGCCCTGCTGGTTGCCTAGCTGCTTAGCTATAAAAATGAGGGCCTGCCTCTTTTATTCTCCATAAATACGCTTGCCTGACCCTCCACACTCTTTTCTCTCCCTCTCCCTATCTTGTGTTTTGAGGCAGAGTCTAGCTTTGTCACCCAGGCTGGGCTTGAGCTCTGACCTTCCTCCTTCAGTATCCAGAGAGTTAGGATTTATAGGTGTGTGCCCACACCGGTATAGGACAACATCTAATCTTTCACTCTGAAACTAGACAGTGAAATACTTCCCAAACCTGTCACGTAGTCTCGTTTGGTGCATAGACTTCTGGGGCTGCCTCCCAAAACTCCCCAAAATGCACAGAGACATCTACCTCACCATTCAAGTTCAAGTTTTTCCCATGTGGTCTCAAGATTTCCCCTAGAGATTGTCTTATGGTAGCAATCAGCCCAGGCAGGTGAGGACAGTATATGGGGAGAGGTGTTTAGCTTGGATACAGGGACATGCCTTATTAGCATGGCTTAGTTTGAACCAGTTCTGTGCCCTGCTGTAGACACAGCCAACAGATAGCAGATGGTGCGTGCTAGAAAGCTAGAAAATAATTGATCAGATAATCTAGAACCCTCGGGATCAGAAATTCCTGAAATGAAGCCCAGAGGCTCCTATACTACACACATGGTCAAATTCGTAGGCCTTGGAGTTGGACATGTGAAACTGGCAGGGCGTCATGCAAAGACTAGCTAAAAGGCAGTTTACTGTGATGGAGAAAGTCACATGGGACCACTCATAAATGAGAAGAGAAGGCTCAGTGCACACTGAAAGCTGATTGCTGCAGAAGCTGCCGAGAGTCTGGCCAGGACGCCAGAATGACAGTCACTATGTTCTAGGACTTTATTCAGCTCTTGCTTGAGAAGCTGAAGATTCTCTAACACAAGGAGAAGAATTCTAACTGCACCTTCACTTGCATTCTCTGGGTGGAGAAAGTTTCAGGCACCATAGTGGAAAGAGATGGAATCCTGGTTGGCCATGCCAGCAAAGCATGGACTAAGCATGGACTAAATCAGAGACCATGAAGAGAATGGTTTCCTGGGACCCTGACTAACAGATGTCTATTGTACAACTGCCATTGGTCTGCCTAGAGGACTGACAATATCCAACATCAAGGTCTTGGGATAATGGCAGACAAAGGAAGCCCTTTGTAAGCAATGGTGGTTTTTTACCATAGCCTCTGCTTCTTCACAGAGAAAGAGCCCCTCTAGAACACGCCTGCAGAAGCAATTGCCTCTGAGACTGTTTCCTGTGGAATCAATGCCTGGAATGGGGACAACATCCGCTGGGAGATTCAGGGAATTTTACTAGTCCTCTGTGAACTTCTGCCATCAGGAGTCCAGCAGCAAATACCCGAGGCCAAGCTGATTCCACAAAGGATATTGCACAATATCAATTCACTCCTCCATACCAGTAGAGATAATCTCTCATGCACTGTGTAAAAGCATTCACCTGTCCTTAAAAAGTTATTCACCAATGAGTTTGAGGAAGGATTAGAAGGCAGGACATCCGGCAGAGAGAAAAGAATTCTGGATTTGAGTCAGGTGTGGGAATATTCATCTAGACACAGAGGAAGATGGTTGAATAAAACTGAGAACCAGGTAACCAGCCAGGTGGCATGACTTAGACTAGTTTAAACAGGATAATTGAGTTACGAGTTAGCAGAAATGAGCCAAAGCTATTGGCCTAGGCATTTATTCCTATATAAGAAGTCTCAGAGTTGTTGTGTCAGGGAACTTATGTGCAGGCGGGAAAACCCATGGCTACCTATACCAACATCTTTAGTGCTGTCCTCTCTAACCCTAGCAGACTGAGTAATTTTACGTCCTGACACTTGCACTCACTCAGACCTTTTATTCAGGAGAGGGATCCGGGGTGCCTCAGTCTCACTTTATCTACTCTTCATATTCTACTAGGTCCAGATCAATGTCCCTAAACCCTCATGCCAAACTCCAGACCACGTCTCAAAGAGGGCACAGGAAGGGACGCACACTTCATCACCCCCAGTTGGTGGCATCTTCACTACTCTGAAAAGTCGGGATCTAAAGGCATGTGTGTTTCACTCGAGGTACATTCAAACCTCTGAAACAATGATGCAGGAAGGCCACTAGAAAGTTGATCGACAGCTGTCCCCCCAGTCAACTCCACCATCCCTTAAAGAACATCCCTAGATTGATGGAGAACAAATCTAACACTGGGTCTCCACCCTCTTTTCTACCTCCATTTTTATATCATAGCTTAAGAGCATTCTTCCACTTGGACACTTCTAGCCCCTCCCTATAAAGCAGTCACTTTGGTCACATGATCATCTCATATACTGAGACGCACCGTGAGCCAGTTATTAGCTTAAATAATAGAACGTCTGCTTTCAATAGTTGTCTTGATTCGTCACTGCAGTGGGCCTATCACACTTCTCTTTTATAATAACTATGTATGCTGCCAAGTCACTGAACACTGGAAAGCCTGTCTCTGTGTTGCACGGGGTTCAGCTTCCAATTCATATTTCCTGGGATTACACTTTGTCCTCAGAAAGGTTAACTAGTTGGTTTTAAAGTCCCCAGTGTATGTGGTGTTTATTTGTAGAGATGCTATAAGCATGTGTGAGATGTTTAAATTCTGGGCATAGAGCAAAGTATCATTTGGCCTGGCTAGGGTTATATGTCTCAGATTTTAATACTTTCCACTTTGTTTTCAGCATTTGGGGAAGCAGCTAAATGTCCTGTTCTTTCCTTCCATGGAAATACTGAAAGTTAGCTCTTCTTATCCACTGCTTCTGTATCCTCCCACCTCCCCTAAAAAGATTAACAATGGCCAACAGCCAGGACAGAAAAGGAGGCAGAGGCCTTAAGGAAAAAATGCTCACAAGCCTCCTTCCCTTAACCAAAGTCAAGGCTGGTCCTGAAGCATGAGGTGAAGTGATGAGAAACCCAGTTTCTACCAACTCTGGCATCAGCTCTCTCCATTACAACTAGAAGTCAGAGCCAACCAGGGCCAGTGAAGAGAGGAGAGAGAACACAGCTGCATCTCCCTGAGAGTCAGTGACACTCCAAGCTGAGGAGACCGAGGGGCTCCTCAGAGGCTCCCAAGCCAGGAAAGCTCAACAGACCATTGTCCCTGGGAAATCTTTCCATCAAGGAGGCTCCCTGAAGGGCCAGCTGTTTGGCTCTGCTTAGACTGTCACCCAGCCAAGGCAGCTTGGTGGCACGCCCAAACTCTATAGCCCGCGCCAAAATTTGTTTAAACATTTGAACCCAGCAGCCAGTCAATTTAAAAATACTCCAAGCACAAAGCCAATAAGATTTGAAAAAAAAACTGACAATCAAACGGTGAGTGCAGTCATTGATTTGCTCATCTTCCTGTAATCCAAAGCTCGCCTTTTCCCAGAGAGGGAACGTTATTGTCTTAAAAGAAAAAAAGGTGTGTTTTCTAAATTTCTGTATCATGAAAACTCCATTTAGGATGGTCTTCCAAACAACTTGTATGTCTGTGTGAGACATGTGTGCAGCAAAACAACTGAGAAACTGAATCTTGGAGAGCTTAGATATTTGCCAGGGTCACACAATAGTAAACGACAGCACAGGACTGCCAATGAGTTCTCTAATGTGTGTGCTTGTGTGTGTGTGTGATATGTGTGAATATGTTATGTGTGTGATGTCTCTGTGTGTGTGTGAGTGTGTGTGTGATGTGTGTGTTGTGTGCATGTGTGAGTGTGTTACATTTGTGTGTAGTGTGTGTGTAATACGTGTGAGTGTGTGTGGTGTGTGTATGAGTGTGTGATGTGTGTATGTGTGAGTGTGTGTGTGATTGTGTGTATGTATGTGTGAGTGTGCTACATTTGTGTGTAGTGTGTGAGTCTGAGTGTGTAATATGTGTGAGTGTGTGTGGTGTGTGTATGAATGTGTGATGTGTGTATGTGTGAGTGTGTGTGTGATGTGTGTATGTATGTGTGAGTGTGTTACATTTGTGTGAGAGTGCAATGGTGTGAGTTTGTGAGTATGAGTGTGTGATATGTGTGAGTGTGTGTTATGTGTGTGTGAGTGTGTGTATGGTGTGAGTGTGAGAGAGTGTATGTGCTGTGTGTGTGTGAATGTGTGTGAATGTGTGTGTATGTGATGTGTGTGAGTGTGTGTATGTGTATGTATGTTACATTTGTGTGAGTATGTATGGTGTGAGTGTGTATGAGTGTATGATATGTGTGTTTGTGTTATGTGTGTGAACATGTGTATGGTGTGAGTGTGAGAGTGTGTATGTGGTGTGTGTATGGTGTGAGTGTGTATGTGGTGTGTGTATGGTGTGAGTGTGAGAGTGTGTATGTGGTGTGTGTGTGTGTGTGTGTGTGTGTGTGTGTACCTGAGTGTACTGAGTGTAAGAACAAAAGTTTTTCTTTGCCTCTCCCTCATAAAAAAAGTATGTTCCACTGAGTCATGCATTAACACCATCAAAATCGTGGGTTGAGCTCCAAGTAGGCCACTCATTACACTCATTTCAAATGTCAGGTTTATGTTACAGACAACTTGGTGATAGCCAAGAAGTGCTGTGGACTCAGATAAGGACACTTGTCCTTCCAAGTGTTCACAACTAGGAGGGTGCACAGAGGTCACTTGGCCTTGCTTTTGTGAAAGCCCATCCATCCTTGGATTCTACCCCCACTATTGTTGTCACATGCTAATAGCATATTCCTGTATTCCTTTAAATGTTCTTGTCCACATAAACGCACTTGTTATATGAGAAAACCTTCCATGACTCCCATAACTGAAATCACTGCTCATAAGTAAAAGGCAACCATGAAGAGAAATACTGTAGCACAGAAACAAAGCAGGTCACATTCTCTTTGCCTAGATGCCTGCAGCTCCAGGAAACTTTGAAAACAAAGATTATTGTTACTTTGTAACAAGAGTGATGGGCGCTAGCTCAGTTAATTAAGTGCTTGCTAAACACAAGTATGAGGAACTGAATTTGAATCCCTAGCACCCATATAGAGAGCCAAGTGTGAACATACACACCTATAACACTAGTGTCAAGGACAAGGAGACAGGAGGAGCCCTAAAGTTTGAAAGCCATACCGTCTAATAGGCAACCCCCGGATCTAATAAAGGGCCTTGTCTCAAAGGGCAGAGGGGTGGTGATCAAGAAAGACATCTGACATCAAGCTGTGGTCTCCACACCAAAAACATCCTCCAACACATAAGGTGGTGAGACTGCATCAGCTCTGTACAGGTTGTCTCCTAAATTGGGAGCATAGAAGAAATAAGTCAGCAGGTGTAACCTTCTACAGCATGATTCAGTGTTTCCAATACATACCAAACATCATGAGGCTGAAGCCACCATGCTCTTGTTCAAATCCCCACATTATACAAAAGCTGCTGGAGCCCAGAGGCACACAGCGCTGGACCGATGCCATATGTCAATGTGAACAGCAGTTTAAAAAAAAAGCAATTTTTAGTGTTTCTAGACCAACACATCCTGCTACAGATGACTGCAGATCACCCAAATAACATCTGAATAAAATGTTGGCTTGTCCTTCTCTTTACCATGATTAAAAAAAAAACTAGTTTTGACCTGTTTTACTTTCCAATAGGTGCCATAATCCAGACTGGCAGAGGTAAGGGTGCTTCTGGGTAATAAGGAAGGGAAATGTTCATTTCTTCTTGCTATCTACTCATGTGCCCTGGGCCATAGTAGCCCACTGAGATGCTTAAGCAAAGTACAGCTCGTAGAGGCTTAACCCTCACTGTAAGCAGGATGCCCTGATAACTTGCTACAGTAGAGTGGGGGCTCAGACTAGTGGTTCCCTGAAATCCCTCACATGTGTAGTAAGCTCAGCATCTCCACCATCAGTGGTCTATGTCTCTAAACCTAGCTTGGTGGATAATGCAGGGACATCCTCTCCTACCTATCAGGGTCTCCTACAGTTTGCCTGCCCTAATGTACCTCAGTCATGGTTTCCAGGGAAACAAATGGATGTCAGGGTGCATACAGTCCCCAGACTGAAAAGATAGCAATGCCCTGGTGAGCTGTTCAACTCCCCTGGGAATAGCTGAGTCGAGTTTTCTGTGCTCCTCTCCCAGGTCAAGGCAAGGGAACAAATGAGGCCATAAGTGAAACCTGGCCACTCTTATCGCTTTCCTCTGGAGTTGGTATGAGAGAATCGCAGGGCTCTTTAGAGAGGCTAAAATCCACACTGCCTAGGGGTGACTCCAGTTCAGCTTCTCCCAAGCTCCAAGTAGGATGGCTGCTTGGCCTCCCAGGCTAGGCTGCACTGCCCTAACTTACTTGAGTGGTAGGATAGCCTTGCACACTCCTAGGCTGGTGCCCACAAACACCCATGAGCAGAGAGAAGGGGCTCTTGTTCTCAATGTGGAACAAGCAATACTTCCTCCCATGCAGCTGGCGTTTCCTCAAATAGAACAGGATTTGAGCAAACGGCTTTCACTGGCCCTGAGCTGGCAAGAAAAGCTGAGTGTGGCTCAAGGTTTCATTAGAGTTGATGACTCAGACCCTCACTCTCGCTTCCCCATCCTTTGTGGCTCCAACTCTTTCCCAGTTGTCATGCTCAACTGTCAGATTCCCTCTGCCAGGACCTGTTTTGCCAATGTCGGATGTCCTAGCTGCTCAACCTCCCTTTGGAAGGGCCACACCCCTGTCCTCCTTTCCTCTTAGGTCACCTACACTCTGCTCCAGATTCTATTTTGAAATTGATTAGGTCTTGATCAACAACACAGGCTTATTTCCAGAACACCCCCTGTCTGCCTCTGCCTTCATTTGGGCGAGATGAAAATTGATGTTGGCCTGAACCAGAGGCAGGGCATCTTCTGACATTGTTTGCAGCTTTGGGGGCTGATGCTAAGTTGCTCTCAGAATCAGTTGGAGGAAAGTGAGTTCCGAGTGCTGATTCAGCAAAGATTCCTGAGAGGCACTGAACGCAACAGGCTCTACTCCCCAAATCTCCATCTCTACCACCAGCAACTCTTTAAAAAAACATTTATTAACTATTTGTCTGTGTGCATACACATACACGCAAGCCAGAGAACTTACGTTGAGGTCAAAGAACAAGTTGGGGAAGTCCATTTCCTCTTTCCACCCTCTGAGTCCCAGGGACCAATTCAGGTCACTAGTCTTGGCAGCAAGCACTTTGCATACTGAGATGTCTTGCCAGTGTTCTCTGGTCATCTTTTAGAAAGCCAGGAACTGTACTTGGGCTGCGGATACAGAGAGCTCAATTCACCCCAGGATGGAAAGGACCACAACAGAGTTGTTTTTAGGGGACTGACAGAATCTCAAAGAGGTGAGTCCTTGATCCGGCTCCTGCCCCACCCTTAGCTTTGTGTACAACTCTCTCTTCTGCTCTGTGTTTCTTCCAGGCTTCTGCTCACCATTCTCTTTTTTCTGTCTCGCCCATCTCTTCACTGGGCTAGGTAGCACTGTCCACCAACCTCTAAAGGTCTTCCCCAATCATCTAGCCTCTCCCATAGACTCTCATCCATATCCCAACATGCCTCGTTACATAGCCTTTAACCCAAGAAGCAGAACCTCGCCATCTGGCATGTTTTCCTTACCTGTGTATTACACGTTGCCTGGTTCACCAAAGCAAACTGTAATCTGTGCATTTAAGGGTAAGAGCTTTGGGTCTGTGTCCACGGCTATAGCCTCAATATGTAAAGGGGGGGGGTGAATAGATAACATTCATGGAGAAATGGCAAAGGCTCCATAAGGATGTAGCTTTAGGAAGCATGAAGGTGAACAATTAACATGTGAGCATTGTCCATACAAAAGCAGAAAGTGAAGGAGCAGTTGGAGAGTGAATTGCAGGGCCGAGGGATTCAGAGGAAGCTGAACAAAGCCCTCGTGGAGATTTTTGGACACTAACTTCACCGGTTTCTTCTTCCCTACATAACTCTTATTGAAACCTAATCCCTAAATTTGCATGCAGATGGTATTTGGAGGTGGTGCCCTCAGGAGGCAATTAGGATTAGACAGGGTTGTGTGGGCGAGGCTCTTTGTGATAGGACTGGCAATGTTGTAAGAAGAAGGACGTGAGCTGGTACCCCTTGCTGTCTTGCCATGTGATACCTTCAGTCATGTTACCGTCGAGGCCAAGGTCTTCACTAGATGTTAAGCAGATGTTGGCTTAGACCCCCAAGTCTCCAGAACTATGTGGTAAATGAGTATCAATTCTTAGCAAATTGCCTAGTCTCCTGTAGTTAATTATGGCAACAAAAATCAGACTGAGATTAGCAGTGACAAGATCATCAGCTAACCCCAAAGGAGATGGTGATCTTGTTTCACAAGAGGTCCTCTACCTACATAATGAAGGAACAGAGGGAAATGCTGGGCCACTTCCTGGGTTCAATGACAACACCCTTACTAACACCATCCGTACTGCTTACTGCTCATCATGGGGCAAGCATTTCACAAGTACCATCTTGTTTGACCTTGACAACATTTTTAGGAGATCTCTTATCTCCCTCTCTTGGCAAATGAAGCAGTGCAGACATAAAGAAGCAAAAGATTTGCTTGGAATCTGCTAAATGGAATTTGGACTTCAAAGCCCTGTCTTTACAGCCTCCAAGTCTAAGACTGAAGAGAGTTTTCCGATGGTTCATGAGAAGATACCCAAGATTGAATGTTACAGATTTTTTTGCTATGCCTTATTATCAGACATGTGTCCTGAGGTCCACCACAGAATACCATCCTACCTAGATAGAATGTGGTGTTTTGCTTCCTATCCTCTGCCATGTCCATTCTGGGGACATCCATCACGGAGGTGTATGTGGCCATTTAACTTCCTTGGGTCTCAATTTAATGTCTTGAGTGTCACTTTATCCAATGACTGATCTCTGTCTTCAAGGTTATTCCAGGGAAGTAGGGAAATAATGAAAGGACAAAAAAGGCAGACTGGAATCTGTGCTAAGGAGTTTCTGCCAGCCCCTCCTCTGGCTGGACAGTATTCTTGAGTAAAGACAGGGGCCCTTGTCAGGGTGCTTCCAGATCATCCTCCATATCCCCTCTGAGTGGCTTCAGAGAAGTTTTCTCTTTTATGTCAAATTCCTCTCCATTAGGCTCCCAAAGCAACCCTCTTCTCTCTCTCTCTCTCTCATGGCTCTCATCCCAGCAGCACTCTCCTATTTATCTGGGCGATTATCTGCTTAACATCTGTCTTCCTCAATAGAAAGCAGGCTCCTGGAAGAGAAGACGAGTCTGCTTTCCCTCAGCATTGCAGACTCAAGGCTCAACACAGGGCCTGTTCAGACCAACTGTCTTGCAAATGGAGGTTGAATGAATAAACTCTGAAGTAGAGTCAGGAGGCTGTTACTGAGGAGGAACGGGGGGGGGGGGGGAGACAGCTATTTAATCCCTTTAGTATCCTTGTGTACAATTTGTGTAATATCTGTTTTATGTCCTTTGTAGGACCACGAAATAAAACTCATTAAAGGCTGTATCCATTGTTTCTAATAAGGATCCAGACACTGACTGAATCTGTCCCTGGGATTTCGAGAACTTTCCAGAAAGTCAAAATCCAATTTGAAGCTGAAGTGATCAAGAAGTATTTTATGTGCTCTCTATGTATAAATTCAGTGGCCATGGTCACTACCATGTCATCAAGGCCAGCCACAGACGTAGGCACCTTCTGGAGAAGCCATGACCAAATTGGAATGTGCAGTGTGGTCTTGGCAATTAAACCTAAGGAGTCATGACTGTTGTCAGAACAGATAGGCTAGATGAGCTCACAATCCAGAAAGCAAAGGTTAGGTACCAAAAGGCATGTCTGAGTCTCAGCCTCTGAGGAAGGGGATGCTCTGACAAGTAACCAGCTCCAGGTACAGAAATGTAGCCACCAGGGTAAACTTGTCAACTTCCGAGGGAACTTTGTTCATCGACTCCACCCATACTCAGTTAGTGTCAAGAAGTGTAATTACCAACCTTCTCTGAGCCACCTCCTGACTTCCACAGACCTGGTAGAAAGAACCCCAGATTTTAAGAATGAAACTGGATGCCAATCCTGAAAACGAGCTACCAAGTGTGCTCTGGAATCTGTGCTAAGGAGATTCTGTACCTGCTCTGTGCCAAGTACAGGATACCAGTGTCCCGCACTGCCTGAGCAGTCTCTGAAGAGAAGCCACTCCCTTTTTATAGATAAGGGTGAAAGTCCTCATGCCCACCAGGAGAGACACAACTCAAATGTAAGCTAAGTCCTGCCCACCTGTCCTCAAAATGTGAGTAAACCACTAACAACAGGGTAGCCATGGCGATCAAATCAGCAAGTGGGTCAATGTCATGCCAAGGTTCAGCATCTCAGACCAGCAGTGTTCATGACACCTTAAGGCTTGTTAGGCAGGCAGAGTTTAGAGTCCCATTCCAAACAATTGAATCAGAATGTGTGTTTATTCTCAAGTGATGTGCATTCTTATTAAACTGCTGAGATCCTCAAGGGTAGGAGTCTAATACTGTGGGAGCATAGGTTACTGCATGGGCACCTGCCTCCTTATCGTCTTCTTCATTGGGTTAGCAAGAGTTCATCACTCTAATCACTTTGAGGCCAGTCCTTCTCAACCTAAATAAATACAGATCAACTGAGGGTTTTAACAGAGTACAGATTCTTAACGGAGGACCCCGAGTAGCCTCCAAAATCTGTACTCTTGATACATTTCCAGATGCTGAAGTGGGGCATGGATCATGCTCTCTATGACTGACTGAATGAGAATAATATGCAAAGTGAAAATGAGATTGTCTTAGTCAATGTTCCACTGCTGTGGAGAGACACCATGATGAAGGCAGCTCTTACAAAGGCTAACATATAATTGGGGCTGGCTTACAGATTCAGAAGTTTGGTCCGTTATCATGGTGGGAAGCATGGCGGTGTGCAGGCAGATGTGGGGCTGGAGGAGTTGAAAGTTCTACATCTTGATCCAAAGGTAGCAGCAGGAGATTGGCTTCTGCAGGCAACTAGCATAAGGGACTCTTCCACACTGGGTGGAGCTCGACCATGGGATCTCAAAGCCCACTCCCACAGTGACACATTTCCTCCAACACCCCAACAAAGGCACACCTCTTAATAGTGCCATTTCCCATGGGCCAAGCATAGTCAAACCACCACAGAGACCTTGTACTTAGGCTGCACTTAGGGGACCAACACCTCTAACAGGCCACATCAGGGAGCAGTGGCTGCAATAAAGGACAGCACCTCTATTAGGACACATAAGGTCAGAGGCATGTTTGACCTCTTTTGGTCTTAGCACCTTGCTGTCTATCCTAGTTGGATGAGTCAATTCCAGTCAGGGCTTCCTTTCCCTTGCCTAATAGTGGCTAGCCCAGTGGCTTCTAGACACAAAACCCCCTACAGCGCACACAAGACCCTCAGAGTCCTACTTACCTGCTCTTTCCTATCCAGCACCTTTCCCATTTCTTGAACACTGAGCCTGCCTCAGAGTCCTGGTGCCTGCTCTGCACCCAACCTGGAATGCTCTATCTCTTGCTTTTACACAGCTGGGTTCACCTTGCCCTTCATAGCTTAGCTCAGATTTCACCTCCTCAGCTGGCTGCCCCTTGACTGACCTGGCTAACCTGGCACATCCATACCCCACCCAAAACTACCATGCGGCCCTTTCTTTCGTAGTCACAGCCATTATTAATTAAGTATTTAATTAAATAATTAAATAATTAAAATATGTTTAATCATGTGCCATTCCTACAGTCCACCCTCTGATTCTTTATGGAAGCATTGGCGTCATCTACTAGCCCTGGTACACAGTAGGTGCTCAGTAAATAGCCATGAAGGAATGAAGGGTTTCACATATTTGCATCTGGTGCAGAAACTAGGGGGAGGAGAAACTGAGTACCTTGGAAAGGAAGAAGAGAGTGTCATAGATGTGGAGGGAAATGGTGCTAAGCTCACTCTAAAGAGTGGAAAGGATTTTCCAGCAATGGTAGTCAGACAACTGCCGGGAACAAAGAGGGCAATGTGGGCAGGCCTAAAAGCTCGTGAGTAGTGCACACAGCTACTCTGTGGAGACTGTCTCGCCAGTCCCTGCCTCACCCTGGCCTCTGGGCAGGACAGCCCATCTTTAGGTGTAGCAGGCTGGCAGGAAGACTCCTGCCGCTCAGTAGGATGAGGTCATTGCCTTTCTCAGGCAGACTTTTGTCACACTTTTTCACCCCAGAGGTGACCAGCCTTCTGAGGTCAGGCAAGAGACACCAGGAGGAGACGTGCAGATCTAGAACCTTCCACCAGTGTTTGTCCAAAGTCATATAACCAACCAGAGCAACTCACAAACACAGAGTCTCACAGACCTTCTAAGCATACTTACTTCCACTGCCCAACCCAGGCAGGCGACGAAAAGTAATTAGAGTCCAAATAAAAGTGGTGTTTTACACTGGGAAGCACTGAGGTGGACAATGGGTCATTTACCATGTGCTCAGGGAAGGAGGTCATTTACTCTTACCCCAGTCCTGGCCCCTATCCTCAGGGATTAGGCTGACATATGTGTTTTGAACGCCAGTACATTAAGGGAACTGGATGGCTTCGTGTGATTCTAAGGCTCCCTGGAACCATTTTAATGGTGATTTTAAAGTTCTCTCTAGATAATCCAAAGCGTCAAGTCAACTCAGGCCAAAGTTAAAATAGCGACGAGTAAATCTGTAATAATAATTAATAATAATATTTGTCAACTATGTAATGGGCAATCATTAATGAAGAGTCCCTTTGAGAGAACACACTGCTCACTTTGTCCATGGTCTGGTTGGCTCCTGAGGATCCCAGCCAGGAGGAAGCAGGTGGAGTAGGCTCTTCCTCCTCTTCAAACTCCTCTACTACATCACCTCGGAAAACTTCGCAGCTATAAAAACTAATTATGGGCTGGCAAAATGGCTCACTGAATGAAGGTGCTTGCCACAAAACCTGACAACCTGAGTTCAATTCTCAGGACCCACATGGTGGGAATAAAGAACAAATTCCTACAAGTTGCTCTCGGGTGTCCATAGACATACCATTAGCATGCGAGTACCCTCTTTCTACACACACACACACACACACACACACACACACACAAATGTAATAAAAATAATTTTTAAACGAATAAGGATACTCCGTCTACTCATCAGAAAAAAGTTTATTTTTCCATTTAAAGTCTGTTTTACTCAACAGGTTACAAAGAAGATAGAGAACTGACAGGATGGTTCAGTGGGTAGAGGCACTTCCTGCCAAGCCTGAGGAACTGGGTGTCATCCAGTAATGAATAAAGTGGAACTGACTCCTGCAAGTTGTCTTCTGGCCTCCATACAAACACAGTGACATGTTCACTCACTCACAGACATACGAATAAACAAATGCTAAAAAAAAAAAAAAAAGATTAAAAACAGAATAGACAGGATTCTGTACTGTCAAAACAGTGGGAGAATATGCCATAAGTAGTTTGTACATGTAGAAATTCCCCAGGAAGAATGCACAAGGAACTAGTAAAAAAAGAAAAAAAGAAAGAAAGAAAGCTGCCGATGAATACAAAAAATAAAGACAAGAAGGGGTTAAAAGATTTTTCTACCGGTTTGTTTAATTTAGATTCAGGAACTATGAAGGTGCACTATATGCTCATATTGTTTATACACTTTTAAGATAAGAATGAGCTGTTCTGTTGGGATCATGTGACAGGTTGTTTCAGGAGGTTGGTTTAAGTGGCTTTCTGTTCCTATAACACAATACCTGAGATAGTCAACTTAAAAAGAAAGAGGATTACACGGAGCTCACAGTTTTGGAGACTCCTCCGATCCTTGTTGAACTGGCACTGTTGCTTTAGGGCACAGGGTAAAGCCCAGGATCATGATAGGCAAGCACTGTGGAACTGTTCATCTCATAGTGACCAGGAAGCACAGAAGAAACCCATGTTAACAAACAACCCCCTTTGACATCACACCCTTGGTGACCTAGTCCTCCAAATAGACCTGGCCTTTCAAAAGTTTCCATCCCCTCCAGAAAGTAGAATGTGCACCCTTTAAAGCAGATGTTGGTCCTGGTCCCAAATCTGCATTGATGATGACTTGCTCATGTCAACCCCCCATTCAGCTCTTCCCTCCCTTGGGCCTCTGTGTTCCTATCTATAGGGTAATCCAGAGGAATTTTCAGTAAGTCCCCTTATTGAAGCCAACATATGGCATACATACTTTCCCACAGCTTTAAAAGTATAGAAGTAAATAAGAAAGGGACTTTCCGACTGCACTTTGTCGAGCTGGCCTTCTGGTGTCTACGCTGACCAGGCTGTACTGAACTGGAATTACATCATATGTTCTATATATAGTACTAGTTTTATCTACTCCCCCTCCCTCCCTCTCCCTCCCTCTCCCTCCCTTTCCCTCCCCTTCCTTCCCCCGCCCTGTCCAATCTCTCTTGTCTTTGCTACTGAAGGTCTCTCCTTGCCTCTGCCGAGCAGAAAAACCTGGGTCACGGTGAAATGCCTATGGCCTGGAGGTATGGCAGGCCTCCCGAATAGACAAATATGACCCAAAAGGAGACAGTGAGAGGCGCAACAAAACAAACTCCCTGGGAGTGGACACATCTTCAGAGGCATGTTGAGCCGTTGTATTCAGTGCCCCTAACAGATGTCCCAAGTAGCCAAAGGAAGCTTGCTTCTCACTAGTACGTACATTAATGCTGAGTAATCTGGGTTTTGATGATGTAAGGCATAGATTGGTTTTGTCTGGCAGAAATGAACATTCCCAGAAGGTCATTCCAGCTTCCTACTGGGAGTCACCTGCTCCTCATCGTCCTCCCCCAAAGACCCACTCCCACCCCTGCCGCATCCGCATTCCATCCCCGTGCCCAAGGCCAAAGAATCAAAGTCTGTTTCCTTGCCACAGGGATCATCTGGTCCCAGCTTCTGTTCAAGGTGCTTGAGAATAAGCTGCTGGCCCAGGGAAGGGCAGCCAGGGAGACTCCGAGATGCTGGAGCTCCCTTTGAATTCAAGGGGCTGAGAGACGAAGAACAAAAGAGCCAAGCTGAAAACTTGGGGAAGCAGGCGCTGGCTCTTGGAACCAGCTTGGTTTTAAGTCATGGGGAACTTCCTTCCTTCCTTTCTTCCGTCTGTCCTCCCTCCTTTCCTTCCCTAACTTTATTTTACGCATATGAGTACACTGTCGATGTTTTCAGACACACCAGAAGAGGGCATCGGATCTCATTACAGATGGTTGTGAGCCACCATGTGGTTGCTGGGATTTGAACTCAGGACCTCTGGAAGAGCAGTCAGTGCTCTTAACCGCTGAGCCATCTCTCCAGCCCGTCGTCCCTGCTTCTTTAAATGGGCTGTCTCCTTCTGACTTGCTTCCAAGTTGTGTGCTTTTCAGCTGTTAGCTGTCTTGACACCCCATAAATCCCTTAAGCTGTCCTCATTCTTTTCTTCTCTCTGCAGAACTTATCTGCACCACTTCAAATGCTATCTCTGAGCTCACCAGCTCTGTCTTCTGCTTGGTCAAATATGCTATGGGAGGGCTCTGCTGAGTCTTCTTCAGTTTGTTTATTAAATGGCTTAAATATATGAGATTCATATGTGTCCGTTAAAAATAAATGTACTAAGAAATTGTGTAAGTGTTTTAAATAAATTACAGCAGAAGTTGAACAGGGAAAGGGGTATCAAAAAAACCCCTACATACAAATGCCAACTCCAGGTTACCCAGAGGTTGTGACCAACTGACAAATTATCCATGTTTGCCTTTATTTTGCTTGAGACGGAGTCTCAAATGGCTCAGTCTGACCTCAAACTCTATTTGTAGCCAAGGCTAGTCTTACACTCTCTGCATTCCTGCCTCTACTTACCCAGTCTGGGATTCAGGCCTACTCCACCACCCCAGCCTGATGAGCTGTGTGAATCTGGGGCCTTGACTGGTGAGGAAGACTCCTGGGAAGGAAGGAGATGTGGAAATGGTAGACACCTTGAATGAGATGAAACTCTTGACTAAGGTTAGGCCTCACTCAGCATCTGGTAGGGTTCCATGGTTTCCAAACCTTAGTCTTTCGGGTTGGGAAGTGATTCGATGATGTGTATGGCAAAAGAGCATATCCCACATCTGCTTCAAGAGTTCAGATGCTTCAGCCCTCGTAGAGCTGAGGTGCTGTGTTCAATTTGTCTCAGTGCCCGAGTTCACTGAGGTCGCATTCTGAAGGGAGAACCTGTGTGACCTTGAATGCTTTGTGCTCTCTTTGCTCCCCTGACCTGAAAACTTTGCAACCTGAAACCTGGTATTTAAAGGGAAATTGGAGGTCACTTTCTCAATATCCTCAAAGAGATCTGTTTTAATCCAATTATAAGCAACTGTCACACTCTATGGTTCTGCCAAACAAACTATACGCACACAGAAGTGTCCCTGAGAAAATAAGTATAGTACTTACCTGCTTTAAAGCCCAGGGTATTTTTTTTACCTTACAGGTTTGGTTTGGTTCTTTAAGGATCAAGAAAAACATACCTGGAAAAGAGCTTTAGAATCAGAAAGCAACTTAACAGTGTTAATAAGAAAAACACACTGCTAGCGATTTCGGCTTTTTGCCTCAAGAAGCCTGGGGGTTCTTCAGCTTTTTAACCTCAATACATGTGCGTGTTCTTAAAGCCTAAAGCACAAACCACACTGCTGAGTTAGAAATCTGGAGATGCTCCCATCAAGCCCCACCTCTATTAGCATTAGTAGGAAATGAAGGCCCCGAAAGGCCAAGACCACACACACCTACTAGGCTAGTCGAAGAGCTCAGGACCCATGACCTTCTACCCAGTTGTCCTACACAGCTTTCTCCTACAGGTTGCTCTGAACTTAACTCCAGTGACATCCACTTTCGATGAATATGACATAGTCCTTCCGAAATGGAGCAACCTTGCAATTTAAAGTGACCTCAGTCACCCTCCCCGATCCCCACCTCTCACTTCCTTTCTAGCACCTTTCTAGTCTCATCTGCCTCCTTGCCTCAGTGGAAGTCATCCCTTCCAGGTGATGTCCAGTGAGTCCACTCCCGGTTATTCGTGTTGCCTGGCACCCAAAATAGGTCCTTAATGATGTAGGTTGAATGACTATTAGAAAAATGGAGTTTGGGGTTGGGGATTTAGCTCAGTGGTAGAGCGCTTGCCTAGCAAGCGCAAGGCCCTGGGTTCGGTCCCCAGCTCCGAAAAAAAGAAAAGAAAAAAAAAAGAAAAATGGAGTTTAATTGAATTATTCACACTCGATGGGCTTGACTCGAGGGCAGGTACCTTCTTTGGTAAGATTTTGTTTTTCTAAGCCACTTGTTGAGGAATTTGTAGAGAGCACAGTCGAACTGGAGCGTGAGAGTTGTTGGGGTGACTAAATGCACGCGGCCTAAATCGCACGGCCATGCTGTCACCTCCCGGCCCTGTTCAGTCTTGCTCCTCTGAGAAACACGTTATATAAATGGCACCAAGCGTTAACTTGCTAAGTCGGTTACACCCAAAAATGTTGAGATTATTTAACAATGCAATCATATGAGGTCATAGCTGAGTTCTAAGGAGAGGCAGAACCTTTCAAAGACTCCAGTTCAACGCCAAGGAGCTATTGTTCACGAAATAATTTTTGGAAAGTTTAAAATTAACTCGGTAACTAATCTCCTTCAGGGTAGGTGGTGAGGCCTAATTCTCTAAGTTGAGATTCTATATTTTGGATCCATTCCATAGTCACCTTATTAGTCTTCCTTTTTAGAAGAATTATATGAGATAAATGGGGATTTGGGGTTTTTTATTGTTTTTTTTGTTTGTTTGTTTGTTTGTTTGTTTGGTTGGTTGGTTGGTTGGTTGGTTTTGGTTTTTTTGGTTTTTGGTTTGGGGGTTTTGCTTTTGTTTGGTTTAGATTGGCTTGGTTTGGTTTTGGGGTTTGTTTGTTTGTTTGTTTGTTTGTTTGTTTGTTTGAGGCAGGGTTTCTCTGTGTAACCCTGGCTATCCTGGAACTCTTCTGAAGACCAGCTGGCCTCAAACTCAGAAATCAGCCTGCCTCTGCCTCCCAATAAGATTAAAGGCATCTGCCATCACCGCCTGGCTAAATTTAGTGTTTTGCTTGCTGGCCCATTGTATGCGGAAGCCAGAAAATAGTGCTGGGTCTTTAGAAACTGAACTCACAGACAACTGTAAGCTTCCATGGGAACCCAACACCCTGTGAGAACAGGAAGTGCTCTTCCCACTGAGACGCCTCTCTAGCCCATACATTTAGTTAAAGGTCAACCACTATGATACCCCATCCATGTGGAGCAAGGCAGTCATATTTGCCAGCCGTCTTCATTCTGCTTAGAGATCATCTACACTTGCCCTGATGGTGATGTTCAGTGATGACTTCAAGGCTCTTACTCCTGGGCAGCAACTTTAGGCTTTTGCTCACTGGTCTATTTCTAGAGACAGAAACAATGCCGGGCACTTAGAAGGAATGTAGTATTTTCTGAGTGAGTAAACCTAAAGAAATACAGACTCAAAACCTCTCATGACTTATCCAAAGAGAGATAAAGTTGAACATCTAGCAAACAGCCTTCTTGATTCCTATAACCCACATGTATTCACACATCTGTGCTCTCCAGCTCAGTACCTGGGACCTATGGATTTCCCAGTCAAACTGACGCAATATTTTTTTTCAAGAGCCTCTCTGTAGAGACCATCTCTTGTGTATTGTGTGAAAGCATTGCCTGTCAATAAAACGCCTATTGCCTATAAGAAAGGGTAGAATAGAAGGTGGGACATTTGGTAGAAAGAGAGAAAGAAAGGAATGCTAGGTAGTAGTGAGGTTCAGGAAAAGATTCCCTGCCCAGGCTCAGAGAAATTAGACGTATGAAAGTGAGGAGTAAGTAGCGCTGTGGCAGACATAGAATAGTATAAATGGCTTAATATAAGTTATGAGCTAATTGGGGAGCAAGCCTAGGTTATGGTCTAGGCATTTATTCATAAATAATAAGCCTCCGAGTCATCATTCAGGAAATGGGGTGTTGGGGGGAAAGCCCACAGTTACACCGCACTATACACAGATACTGAAATAGGTGCCAGGAATAACTACAGAAATAAGGCGAAATGTCATAATATGAGAACCAGAGCTGTTCTGTGGGGATCATTGGATTAAGACTTAGAAAAAAGAGTAAGATCACTCCCTTGCACCCCACACCCAGTTATGTCCCCATTTGCAACCTGTGGTTCTCCAGAACACGTGCACTCTCTTCTGAGAATCTCTCTGTACTCAGTGAACCCAGACTACACTCATACGATGTTTCCCCAACAGTGAACCGGAAGTTGAGCATCCTGTAGATGCCTCCGGGGCAGTGCTGAGATTGCCACGGCACCCTCTTCTAACTACCTTCTAAGGTAGTGTCATGCCTACCACTGACAGACACACATTATTTGTCAGATATCTTTCCAGAATTTCCTGGATACAAGCTGAGTTGCTTTGACCTCACAAAACCTAAATGCAACCTGTGAAGAGTTTCACTCAAGGAAACAAGCCAGCTCTTATGAAGCAGCCTTTTCCATGGAAGTGAAATTATTTTTTTTAATAATTTCAAGAACCTCACTTTGGCATCTAGCACTAGGGAACCACACTTCCCAATATTAGTGCCATTGAGCATCCTGCCCCAGCAACAGATCCCAGCCAGAGTCACTGGGGCCGGGTGATAGGAGACTTTGCAACCTCACTCTTTAGTCTTAAAATACTAATTCGTGAATTCCCCATATTCATTTGTGAATTCCCCATATTCAGCTGATGTCCTCCTCTGACTTCTGCACATGTGAGAAGACACAGCTGTGCATACATTACCCACATGTTACATACACCCCTCTCCTCAGACAAAATAGAAAGCAACTGAGGAAGATATTTGACATCAGTTTTTGGCCTCAACACATGTACCCCACATGCATATGTATATGTACACACGTGTACCCACACATTAAATAGCTACACACAAAAAGTACACACACACACACACACACACACACACACACACACTAAAAGGATCTCAAGCTACATCTAGATGCTCCAGTTGGCCACAGACCCAGCTGAACTCCCAACCAACAACAGTCAGCTCTGTAAGGGAACCAGCATGAGTATCCAACACAGAAACATGGTCGAATGACAACAGGCCCCAGCCACTATCTGACTAAAACCACGTGAGAGACCCTGTTGTGGAACACTACCTTCCGGGAATGGCATGACTGTTTGCCCTCTTGAACTTTCAGACACTAGGAAAACATGCAATAGACCGACATGAGATTAGACCCACTAATGTTCATCATGCAGCATGGGTATAAACAGGAGCATTTAGACATGACCATTTAGCAAAACAATCCTCCCACATTTACAGTATGCAGTGGGAATTCCCACCTATGACACAGGCCTAAAGTCCAATGAAAAAGTGGTTGGTTATCCCGATAGTTTTCATGCCACTGTGGCACCAGGGAGCACATCTTAGTTGGAAGGTCATTATCACGTCTCATGTGATTCACAACTAAGTAAGACTATTGATGGTTTTTCTATTGACGGTACTATCAGAACTATCCAGAAGGAAACTTCCAGTCCATGTCTCTATGGCCTGAAAGCAAAGTGTGTGGAGTCCTCAGCAGTAGGGTTTAGCCAACTGATTCTCATGGTCAATGAAGAGCAATGGTTAGGGCCTGGATCATTTGGGGACCCTCTGTCACTCCCCTGAACCAACAATCCACAGGGAGTTATTCCACACCCGCATTGGGATTTTCATTGAATAATTCATGGCTTCTAAAGGAGCATTTCCTGTTTGTGCAGGATACCTACGAGGAGCATTTTCTTCAGGGATGCAGATGTTCACAAATTGTCTATGATCAAATATCCTGAATAAAACCCATTGGTTCACCAAGCTATACTTGGGCAGAATCATTTCTTTGGTCCGTTGTTGGTGTCTTCTCTGGGGTGAATAGATGTTTGCGTCCCAGAAGGAGCCCATGAGAGTCCTTGGTAAGCCTAGTCAATACCTCCAACCAACAGGTGGTAAGATTTTTATTTAGATGACAGAGTTCAGAGGTGATTTGTTGCACAGTCAGTCATCAACATTGAAACACATCAGGATTCTTTTCAATCTGTGTTTATTGTAAGCTATTCTCACAGACCACTTCACTCAACATGTACCAGATGTTGTCCTTTCTTAGCAAAAGCTCACAAAAAATATGTTTAAAATATTTCAAAATTAAAGTTTGAAGTTGGGGGTCTTTTTCCTACTAAAATTGGAAAGGATTCAACTGTATGTGAAACAATAAAACTGAGTTTGAAAATACACTGTAAGACTTGTTGACATTATCTGTGATTAAGGGTCTATGGCTTTTGTGGTCATGTTTTAAAATTTTATCTTTCCTTATTGTTTTAAAACAAACTTTCCCATAAATCACAGCAACTTTTTGTGCATAGCTGTTTAATGAGTAGGTACACGTGTGTACATATACATGTGCATGTGGGGTACATGTGTGTTGAGGCCAAAAATTGATGTCAAATATCTTCCTCAGTTGCTTTCTATTTTGTCTGAGGAGAGGGGTGTGTGTAACATGTGGGTAATGTATGCATAGTTGTGTCTTCACACATGTGCAGAAGTCAGAGGAGGACATCAGTTGCCTTGGTCAAACATTCTATGCTGTCTTCTCTTGAGACAGGGTCCCTCCTTGAATCTGAAGCTGGGTTGGCAGCCAGAAGCCACAGTGACCCTCCTGCCTTTACCCTCTGCTGCTCTGGAGTTAATAGGCATATACACAGCCTTTATATACCCAGTCTTTTACATAGTTGTTAAGGGATTTAAACTCAGGTCCCCATGTATGTGTAGCCAATGCTTATGCCCTCTGGGTCATCTTCCCGGCCTCCATTTTGTTTTTCGAGACAACTTCTCACTGAACTTGGAGGTCATCTGTTACACTGAACTATCTCTCCAACAAGTCTCAGGGACCCTATCTCTGCCTTTCCAGTGCTCGAATGATAGGCATACACCTCCACACTTGGCTTTTTTAGGTGAGAACTGAGACTCAAACTCAGATCCCCCTGCTTCTGTGATGAGCAATTTACCGAGTCAACCACAGATGCTTTAAGACAGTTACAGTTCTGAATCTAAACTATGCCTCTCAGCCAGAAACTATCACAGAAACCCTAGGTCAGATCGTATTCATGATAGAAAACCACAGCAAGCAAAAGACATTCTCTCCCACCCACACACACAGCTCTAGTATTCATAAGATGTTTTTTGGCTTCCTCTTTAGATTTCGGATGCTGGTTATCCAGTCTAGTTGTGCCCCCACTGAGTCCCAAAAGAAGGGAACCAACCAAACATTCACAGAAATACACATAACACATTCATGACAAATCTTGGAAGATAGGGAAATTTGCTGACCTTGTTCTGTAATTTATTTTCTGTGTACATCTTGGCTCCTTCAGGAGACATTGAGATCCCTTCTTGAACTTTACCCCACATATAAGCTTAAGTCACAGGCTTACAGAAAAGCCTAAAATATTAAGAACATATTATATTCCAGTGATCACTCTAAGGACATTAAACACATTATCACATTACATTTTTGGCAGCTTTGGGATGCAGGTGTTCATTGTCCTATTTTACAGTTGAAACCGCCACAGCTCCAAATGCTGACATTGTCGCTCAAGGAGTCACAGATGCTGAGACCACGTTAGAATCTATGTGCACCTCTCAGCAGCATAAATGGAGCTGTTGAGAGTTTCTGAGTTCAGACACACCCAGAAATGACATCACGGTTGCTAAAACATGGGACAAAAGCCATCGATGAGCCAATAGCATAATGTGCCCTTGGAAGTCATGCTGAAGGAAGGCTAATCTGAGAATTGGCTATTGCAAAATGTTGACATCTTCCAACTGCTCTTTCATAGTGGTAGTCATTAGCATAACTCTGTTATCTGAATTGCCCTAGTGGCTTCTGTGTCTTATGGGATTCTGTGCTGTCGTTCTAGTATGTGGGTGCTGGAACTAACCATTCAGGAAGAATGTGTGCAAAGGTCTGATGGTGTGGTGGAGACTGAGAAGACACACAGAAAAAGCAGTGGGTTCCCAGAGTGAGTACACAGGTACACATATATACATAACTTTCTGTACATGTTGATGAACATGTTGGGTGGGATAAAGACTACTTCTCTATGAGTTATGCCCAAACAGTCTTAGCTCTTCTGCAAAATGTTTTCCCCTTGAATCACTCCTCTCTGCATTCTCCTGTGGGCTCAGAATTCTGGAAAAACTCAAGTGTGGAGGTGATTTTATGGTGGGATGCTCTGGGGTGCGGTAAAGCCTTGTTCTTTATCTTATTTGTGTCCCAAGTCCTACTTTCTCCATCTAGTCTCCATATGAAATATGGTCATATATAATTAGGAGTTCCTTTTGGGAAATGCAAACATTTCGCTGTCCACATCTTGGTTTCTTCCCCTCGCAAATAACATGACTTTGTCATACACACACACACACACACACACACACACACACACACACACACTGCCAATTGGCTGAAGTGAGGGAATTTGAGGAATAATCAGTTAACCTGAAGACAGCCCCGCTGAGGAAATCACAGGGAGAAGGTACTCAGAACAGCTTGTTAATTAAGAGCGTTGTCCCTGGAACCAGACCAAATGTGTCCACCTCCTCCCTCCACTGCCACAAGCCACTAGACCTTGAGCTAATCACAGAACTTCTTCAAGCCCATTCCCTCAGCTCAAACTGAGGCTGTCAATAATTCTCCCTTGGTGTTTTGTGAGCACAAAATAAGATCATGGGTTCAAAGAGCTTTTCCAATGCTTGGTGTGCGGCAAGGCTTCAGTAAGCATTAACTGCTTTTATTTATTTTGGAGTTCACATGAATAAAGTATTCATTATTTATTGAATATAAGTTCCAAATACATCTCGGAACTGAGTACTTAAAAACAATGAAGTATTTTGCCGAATATCCCATTTCACAGGTGAGAAAACTGAGGCACATAGGGTGAGGTTGTGTTCCTAAGGTCCCCAAAGCTACCAAGCCTTAATCTATTTCTGTCTGACACAATGCGATGCAAGCCTTGAGCTCCCAGCCAAGACCTCATATAAGCTTCATCCCAAAACACAAAACTAGAGCTATGTGTTATATCTGTTGACCCTTGGGGCTGGGGATTTAGCTCAGTGGTAGAGCGCTTACCTAGGAAGCGCAAGGCCCTGGGTTCGGTCCCCAGCTCCGAAAAAAAGAACCAAAAAAAAAAAAGAAAAAGATCTGTTGACCCTTTCCATGGGCCCTTTGGGACCCCAACACCTCTTGATCCCAAAACCTTTGGAATGGCCTTTAACACACCGAAGGACCCTCTGTGGAAGGCTATGGCACATGGGGAGGATGCTGTCTCCTGCTCAAGCTTTCACTCAAACTACCCATTAATGTGAGGGTTCATCTGTGTTCTTGGGGTGTTTGTGCTCTGGTATCTGTGTGGAAGGATTACCACGCAGGATTAAATACCATGGAATCTTTCCAAATGTCCTGTTTCATGATATTTGACACTGACTGCAGTGGGTGCATTTATACCACAAAAGTTAGTAAGTGTGAAAAAACTGTTCTATTGGTGTTCTGGAGTTAAGAATGGCATCGTAGGATGGGCAGAATTGCACAGTGGTTAGAGACACCTGCTGCCAAAGATGATGGTTCAAGTTTGACCTCTGGGACCTACATGGTAGAAAAGGAGAGGCCACTCCCACAGGTTGTCTCTGACTACCACATGCACATGATGCTGCCTGTGACACACACACAGAGACACACACAGAGATACACTCTCACAGACACACACACTCACACATACATACAAACTTATACATACATATGCACAAACTTCCACACACAGACGCACACAACCATACTCACTCACACACACACACACACACACACACACACACACACATACAAACACACGGACACACTCACACACACTTACATACTCACATATACATACAGAGACACAGTCACACAAATGTACACACATACACACACAAACACACACACACCTACATATAGTCACACACATACACATACACTTACATACACACATATATACACTCACCCACAGACACTCACACACACAATACACCAACACAGACACACATATACACACACAGACACTCTCACTCACACACACAGACACACATATACACACACAGACACTCTCACTCACACACACAGACACACATATACACACACAGACACTCTCACTCACTCACACACACATACATATACACACAAACACACATAGACACACACTCACACACATACATATACACACAAACACACAGACACACACACACATACATATATACACAAATACACATGAACACACACACTCAATCACACACACAGTCACCTACACACTCACAAATGTAATAAAACCTTTTGGCAATCGCGTAGATCGTACTTAAGACTGCGGCACCTCTGATCTGTTCTCTGGACCAAAGACAAAGAAACTAAGTTGATTTTACTTCTCATTCAGCGGAAAGTCAGTGATTCCATTGACAAATGGGCTGTTTTCCAGCACCTTTACTGCTCCACTTCCATTTCAATTGTTCACAAAGTTATCAACCAGCATTCATGTCAAAACTACGTTTGTAATCCCATGGCAACCCTAATGAGCCTAGAGAAAAGAAACACACAAACCAGAAAGTATATTATTTCAGAATTAACTGCCTATTTGAAAATTATGATGGAAACTCTCATCAGTTTTTTTTTTTTGAAGGACACCATGGTTTTATGGGTGTGATAGCTCCCGCTGTAGGGAGAGGTCCAAGTGGATTGCCCATCATTTCGTTATTTGTGAATTGTGCGCTATTCGTTCTTTATAAAAAGGAAACTATGTAGCGATAACATCAAGACTGCACACATCCACAGACGTCCTTCGAAAGTTTCCCCATCTGTTTCAAGAAGACTGCCAGGACCTGCCACCGCCACCAGACTTTTGGACTACGTGAGGTCACAGAGGGCTAGGGAAATGCCTGGAAGCTTCAGGCCAGAGGAAAGGAAGGCGGGTGTTTACAGTGAGGGCTGGCTCCAAAGCAGCTTTTGTCTGTTGGGACCTTTATTTATTTTCAAATCAGCCTAAAGCCTCTGACCTCGGTTTGAAGTTAAAGGACAGGAAGAAAGGTCTTTTTCCTTTTTTAAAGTTGTATTTAATTTTTTTTCAGATGCTATATTTTGATCGTGTTCTTTCCCCTCCCCCAACTCCTCCAAAGACACCCCTAACTCCCTTCCCACCCAACTTCATGACAGATAGACAGACAGACAGTTTGAAAGAAAGAAAGAAAGAAAGAGAGAAAGAAAGAAAGAAAGAGAGAGAGGGAGGGAGGAAGGAAGGAAGGAAGGGAGAGAGAGAGAGAGAGAGAGAGAGAGAGAGAGAGAAAGAAAGAAAGAAAGAAAGAAAGAAAGAAAGAAAGAAAGAAAGGAAGGAAGAAAGGTCTTTTTAATTCATGGGAATTGACCACATCATTCATTACTGGAGAACTTTAGAATACTAAGAAGGCTTAGCCCAGGATACCCCAGAACCCTGGGTAGTTCTGTTAACACTGGAAAGAAAATTACACTCCCTCTCCCACAACCCCACACACTTCTTCCTAGAAGCTGGGCATCCTTCAAGTCTACAGGATACCTGTAATCACACAAGTGCCTCTCTGTTTAAGGTCATGCTGGCCTCCTATAAGGGACATCATTTATTTACCTCATTGTTTTTATCCATGTGTACATAAAACATGCAGCATATAATTCATTTATTCATCCTTTTATGCACTGAGTAAACACAGTGCATCACCTCCCGAGGGCCAGCCAGAGTTCTGGCACCATGTGTGTAGCATGGACTGACAACCCCTGACATCATGGAATACAACCAACTAGGAAATATGAACGCCATAGTAATTTCACATTCAGTTCGCTGAAAACTACATCAATATTTCCTCGGCACACTACATTACCTCCTTGACTCAAAAACGCTATTATAAACTGTCAGTGCGGTAGTAATGCTCTGCACCGTTTGAAATGGCATTAACTCCTTTGATTTTTCCCAGCAACCCCCTCGAGTCTGCCTCTCCTCCCACTTACCCATGATAACTTCATAGCTGGTGAGGAACGGAGGGTGTTCAGACGAACAGGGTTATGTAAGCTTGTGTTCCATGCCACTTAACGATAGTCTAGACTATAGGTTGAGCAATACCTACGATACGGGCCAGGCTTTTCTTAGCATCCTCCCTCTATCATTTTCTGCCTGTGGGACTTGGGACAAGAACTTGTCTCTTGTTTCACAGCCCTGAACTTGTTTCTTTTTATGTGTCAGATGGGCAATTGCAGTGTGCAATTAATTCCTGGGAAGATGATAAGAGGAATCAGTGTTACAATGAGTAGAATATTTAGTGCGGTGCCTGGGACATACAGGTTCAAATCTAAATAGTGATGGTGATGAGAATGAGAGAAAGGTTCATCAGAGGGTCCTGGTCTGGCGAGGGGCCCACAGACTCCTAGAGATTAGGGTCTGACATTACCTTGTTCACTGGAGTGTGAGCCTAACACAAGACATATTGACTATTTGTCGGTTAGTTACTTGGTTGTTTGGTTGGCTGTTTGGTAAGCTGCTTGGTTGGTTGACTAGCTGTTTGCTTATTGGTTGGTTGGTGGGTGGGTGGGTATGGATAGGTAGGTTGGTTGGTTGGTTAGTTGTTTGATTGACTGACTGGCTAGTTGTTTGACTAGATGTTTGTTTGTTTGTTTGTTTGTTTGTTTGTTTGTTGAACAGTGTTTGGTTGGTGGGTGGGTGGGTGGTGGGTTGGTTAGTTAGTTGGGCATCTGGCTGAATGGCTAGTTGCCTGGCTGGTTGATTGGTTGGATGGATGGATGGATGGATGGATGGATGGATGGATGGATGGATGGATGGATGGATGGATGGATGGGTGGGTGGGCGGGTGGACCGACAGACAGACAGACAGACAGATGGACATATGGGCAGACAGACAGATTGCTAAGTAGCCTGACTATGGCCGACTAGAACCTCCCAGAAAAATGTTTCCCCCGGTTTTGTTCTTGGTTCATCACTTTTTGACCCATCAGAATCAGTAAGTTGCTTTCTACCCACTGTTGCAAGCGGCTGAAGCAAGTTTTAATCTAACTTCTATTTGTGGTGATATCCACGATGCTGTCTCTCCTAGAGTTGCACATGAAACAACTTAATTTTATAAATCAGGCATCAGAGGAAAATGAGACCAGATCTCACTTCACCCACTTACTACTAAAGACTTAGAAAAGCCAACTCCATTCTCTAAGTCTCTATGTTACATGAGTACATACATGCATAACCACATCTACATATATTTGACAAATAACACTTACTTCTTACATTGAGTACATTTTGATTAACTCATTAAGTGAAACCAAAAGCACCAGTATCTCCATCAGAATGTGGGCTTCCAGGAGAGAATCCTAGCAAGGGCTGTGTATGAGATATAACATCCCCACGTTGTCAACTGTCATTGTACACATACATTAGTCTCCAAATGCTGTCCCCAAAATTCATACCACACCAAAAGCCAGCCCTTCCTCCCAAGAGACCTCCCTCCAGGTCACTGTGAGTCAACCTAAATGTCTATTTAGCATACTGTGTATTTTTATTTGTGTGTGCATGTGTGTGTGACAGAGAAGGGGTTAGGGGGTGGGATGCTCTTGTAGACTATGGTTGTCAGTTCCCCTAGAGCTGGAGTCACGGGTGGGTGTGAGCTACTAAATATGTGTACTGGGAGCTGAACTTCGGTTCCCTGCAAGAGCAACAATAGTTCTTAACCTCTATATCCATACTGTATATGTTTGTAAACTAAAATAGAAAGGTTTTTTAATAAGTTAATCAAAATGCACTCAATGTAAGAAGTGTTATTTGTCAAATATATGGAGATGTGGTTATGCATGTATGTACTCATGTAACACAAAATATGAATCATGGTGATATATGGATATAGATAATTTTTGAAGCTACCATTCCAGTCTCATTCAGAGCTTCTAAATGTATCATGTCACCTTTGGTGACGCTGTATGTGAAGAGTTAGAAAAGACACCACTGCCCCCTGCTGGACGTCTTGATATCCTCAGAGAATGGCCAGCACCTGTCTTCTGTGGAAGCCACTGGCAGGGGATCTATGCTGATTCTCTGGCCAGAGTTAGAGGCTACCTTTTGGCCAGGATGTGCCATTCTCACCTTTAAAATCACAGTGCTCTCCTCTGATGCCTTTAGTCAGTCTGGGAAACTAAAGAGTGGCCGAATTACGGAGTCTTAGTGTCATGTGTCACTTTTGGTCTTGTCTCTGAAAATTTCAGTTGGACAGAACCTCTATCCCAAATCCCCACCATCCTCTGCACCTCTGGGAGAAGACATGCCTCTGAGGAAGATGAAACCAAGTTCTCAGAGCCAGGACACCCAGCATTTCCTCTCCCACTGCATTCAAATGGCTGAAGACAGCGGTGGGAGGTGCAGTACACTGAGAAAGACGTAACCACTCACAAGACAATACTGTCATGGCATATGTCCAGAAGCAAAGAGCACTGCTAACATACCTGTGCTTTGAGGATGGGAAAGAACCAGATATGCCAGGAGCCTGTTTAATCCTGCTTCACTGTGTCAATCCCCGGAACTGAGGACACGTGCAAAGTCGCCTACAGTGTTTCACCCTGTCTTAGTTAGGGTTTTGCTGCTGTGAAGAGACACCATGACCAAAGCAACTCTTATAAGGGCATACGATTAATTGGAGTTGGCTAACAGGTTCAGAGGCTCGGTCCACTCTTAGCAAGGCGGGACATCCAAGCAGACAGGGTGCTGGAGAAGAAGCTGAGGGTTCTACATCTTGTTCCAAAGGCAAACAGAAGATTGTCTCCCATGTGGCTAGAAGGAGTGTCTCAAAGCCCGACACACAGTAACACACTTCCTCCAACAAGGTCACACCTACTCCAACAAGGCTACACTCCTTAATAGTGCCTCTCCCTGGGCCAAACATATTCAAACCACCACACGTTCCAGTCAGAGGATGAACTGTGTTTAGTTAAGTAAAAGACATTACTCTGGTCCCTCTGTGAAGCTGCCTTCAGTCTCATGTGTCCACCCACGAAAGAACAGTGCACCCACACCCACCCACAGTGGGAGTCACTACACTTTTTAACATCAGCGTTTACACCAGAAGGGAAGAGATCCAAAATACAACTGCAGAGTACCCGATGAAGCCCAGAAAGAGAGAGTTCAGAGCTTAACTTTAAAATAAATGAACTTATGGGTGGAGTCAATGGAGTCCCTTTAAAAATAGTCCCATTTGTTTGTGTTCTAGATGAGGTTTCTTTGTTCCTTGGGTAATAAGTTGTCCCTAAAGAGAGATTTGCTTCAGCCATTTCCTTGTCTATGAAACGAAAGAGGCAAACAAATCTTTATCAGTTCATCTGAAGTTTACCCTCTGTGCCAGGTACTGTGCGTGCTGGGTACTTTTACATGTGCTGTCTAACACAGCTTGGCATAACAAAGTTGTTTGCTAAAGGTCAACAGGCCTGTAAGAAGCAATTAGAATGGAGGGGGTAGGTAATCCCACTCCAAACCCTACCCCCTCGCCCCACCCCTTACTGCCCTGTAAACCACTCTCACACTGCGTTCAAAGTCACCCCTAACATATGTGTACTTTGGGGGCAGGAAAGAACCATTTATGCCAGGAACTTGAAGCACAAAACGTCTACATCACTCACAACCGCTCCTTCTGCAGCTTGCTTTTGTCCTCAGGGTGAAGCCCAAATAGCTTCAGGGTTTGTCCCCTCGCCCACTGCTGGACTTCAGTTTTTTGCCTGTCTTCCCTGTTTCCCTGACTCTGCTCCAGCCTCACCTAATCTATTCCTACTTGGGGGCTTTTGGTGATATGCCATCCTGTTTGTCAATACCAAGATGCAGGCTTGTCCCCAGCCAGAATACAGCAGGTCTCTCCAAGTAGAGCATAGCAGGGCCCTCCCTGACACCCTTGCTCCTGTCCTAAGTAAAGTTCCTGTTCTTTAGAGAACCCACAGTCTCCTGGAACCAACTCTAGCGATGCTAAAGATCCTGATTCTATTCCACAGTGCATCACGTGTATCTTACCCGGCTCACCCAGCCAAGGTCCTGCTTCCCTGTTCTGAGAAGGGCACAACTGGGGCCCACTGACTCTATCCATGAGGAGGGGAATCTGTTTTGCTACTTCTATTTCTCATGAGGATGGGAGTCTCTCAAAACATTCAAAAAGACCCTGATCAATGCTAAGCTGCCTTCTATGCTTTGTCGTTTGCTAATTTCTTGGACTTTTGAGCACTGAAAGATCGGAGCTAGGCAAGGAGCTTTGGATAAGGAACAGGACTGAGCTTAAAGTCAGTGCACCGTTTTGCTCATGATATTTGTTATAAGTTGTGGAAGTCTGTGGATGACAAAGCATTACAACTCTGTGTATGTGTGTGTACGTGTGTGAATATGTGCATGTGCATGTGAATAGGTGTATACGAGTGTGTGCATGTTCGGGTATGCACATGTGTGTTATGTGTGTGCTTGCATGTGTGCATGTGTGTGTATACCAGTCATCCTTTATAGAATTAATTTATATAAGCAAAGGAAATGAAGGGAAAGAGGAAAGAAGGGCCAGCCAAAACCCCCAAACTGAATAGGTATAAATAGCTTGATAAACGACTCTTCTAGTGTTGTATGTGGTGATAAACTCAGGCTCAGGTGCTTGTGAGACACAGTTACACACTATGAAGGGGGCTCCGGAGGGCAGAAACCCTTCTCATTCCCCCAACCTAGTCTCGCATCAGAACCCTTGGAGCACTGCTGTGTGTTGCCACTACCTGTGTGCCTGGGAGGAAAATTACTTTCTGTCTCTTCGCTTACTCAGCCATAGAAAGAAGAACAAAATCAGGGCATATGAAAATCTGATCTCATCCCACAGATGACATCTCCAAACCTGGTCATGCAGGACAAGGACAGAAAGAACTCCGTGGGAAAGGAGCAGTCAGG